>NC_133109.1:12044446-12414559 GCF_022965805.1 Primulina eburnea | reverse complement strand
ATCAAAACTTGCGCGGGGGCGCGCATGATTCTGCACAAGACAGCACCCGGCGCACGGGGGCGCCACTTCTGGCGCGGCCGCGTGCGCGCGCGCGCATGCGCCGCTTTCGGCGCGACCGCGCGCGCAGCTCTGCTGGCCTGCGCTAGCGCAGCGCGCTGCTCTGCTGCTTCTGGTGCGGGTGCGTGCGCAGTTCTGCTTCTCTGCGCTAGCGCATGCTGCTGCTTCTGCACATCTGCGCTAGCGCGTGCTGTTGCACTGCTTCTCTTGGACCATTTTTCACTGATATGCTTGATTGTTCCGGACTCCTTCATTTATGCTTTGTTGAAATCCTCCATTTGTTTGAATATGCTTGATTCATCATTATTGAAATTGAAGATCCGAAACAACGATGCTCTTTAAATCTCCTTCCAATCATTTGCACACGGTGCCCAGCCAGATTCATATCATACTCCCCTTCTTCAAAAAGATTTGTCCTCAAATCTTGTCTACCTATACAAAAACAAAACAAGTTAGTAATAAGAAGTATATTATCAACTTGCTTACCTTTAAGTTCAAGATTGTAGGTGTTATTGTTTGCTCGCTCCTTTTGCACTGGAATCCCAACATCCCCGTTGCCTTTCCTATAAACTCATCAGCTTTACCAAATACCAAATAAAAATTGACACCAAATGATAAAATACCATTAAGTATCACAAAAATTAAGTTCCTCCCTTTCTTAGACCTAGTTAACACACAAATGATATTCATACACGTGTACGACCATAGCTCACTAGGAATAAGATATAACTGATGCACGACATATGAATATATTCGACATGTCATTTTCCCGTATGCAACGCATGTTCCCCAATCACACTCAACATGTCGTTTCATATGCAACCAAAACATATACTCATGCATTTTATCAATGATGAATTCACAACAATACACCTCACTAGCGATTAATTCATAAAATGAACATAACATGAACAATTTAATCTCCTTAAAAATATATTCATCATGATCATAAAAATTCTTATGTGCAATGCATGTTTCACAATTCCACTCAATGTACCTCCTCATATGCAACCATAGTAAAAATTTATGCATCATATCTATGGCTGTAGTTAATTCATGGCTACCAATCAAACAAATGTCATGTGCCTCAACATCAAGCAACAACTCATGCAATTGATGTAGGATGAAAAATTTATTTTCTTTAAACAGGTATTCATTATGAACAAAGAGATAATCTTGTTCATCCTTGCACCTCTCAAAACCATCAAACAAGCATAAATCATGAAAATAGAATACACTAAATATACGATCCATGTAATCTTCACAACCATCACCAATCAAATATAAATCATGGAAATAGGACACGTCACATGTACTATCAATGCAATATATTATCACATCACAAAAATCTAAGTCTAATGTATATAAACCCTTGTAGTAAACAAACCCCATCAACTTTGTAAATCGTTCTCCAAGATCTTGAAAACAAAACATCATGCAATCAAGGTAATGAAGAAAGTCATACCTCATAGTTGTTGCGGTTGCAACTATGCTTACCTCTTGGTGATTGCTCTCAAAATCACATTGATCATCCCATCGCATTGTTCCGCCATTGACACTTGTTTGCCTCCTCATAACAATTTCATCAAAATCTTGCAAAGGAGAAATAACAATGCTCGGGATTGAACTGGCTATATCATCACAATGAGAATAAACCACTTTGTACAAAGGTACATGAAAGGGTTTATGCAAGAATAAGAAACCCTCAACCTCACTCTTTTGGGCCTTCAAATTGTTTTTCTTTTCTTTTTCTTTGGCCTCTTTTTCTTTTCTCTCTTTTTTATTTTCTATGGTCATCTCACTCACTCATTCTTTCGACCATATCACATTTTTTTCTACTCTTTTCAATATATTCCAATTGATCATCAATAATATCTTTTCGTTTCAATTGATCAAAAGAAATATGGTTTTCTTCAAATGTTTTGAGCAACAAAGTTTCTTCTTGCTTACTCTCCTCCTCCATAGTAGACAAATCACTCATTTCTTTACCACCAAATGATTCTTTTTCCACTGTACAAAAGTTAACATCATTTGACTCATCAACTAGTGGAATACTATTATCAACAACTTTCTCAAACACAACCTCAAATTCAGGTTCTTCAACAACCTCAACTTCATGTTCAAATTCTCCAACAATCTCAACTTCAGATACAGGTTCAACAACAACCTCTACATCCACTTGAGATTCAATCTCAACAGAAGAATCTAATATTGTCAGCTCCTTACGTTGACATTGGCTAGTATCATGCCCAAATTTTAAACACCACCGACATATAACATCACAAGTACTAGAAATTGAATTTTTAAATGTACCTTGATAATCATATTTGCTAGCTTCACATCTCGACTCCTCCATTGGCCTAGCAATCATTTTATCTTTCAAGCTCGTCCTACACGTGGATGCCAACGACTCCCCATGCACACAACGTTCACCTCTCCGGCCAACTCCTCTATCGTCCTCACATCGCCTATCATCATCCCGATCCAAATGCGACGCTCTATTCCTCCCAAATCTACTACCTCGTCTATTCCCATCAACATGCCTATCATACCTCTCCTCTTCTTCGCACCTCCTATACCACTCACGTAGAGGCTTAAAGTCCTTCTCCCATATTCTACCCAAACCTTTAGGCTTAGATTTATTTTCACTCGTACTAACCTCAAGCCTATCCAACCTCTCATATAAAGGATTCAACTCGGTCCTCAACTCGGTCCTCAACATTCTACTAAAATGACCAAATAACGCCTCCTTAGACAACCCCTGATTCGAACTTTCTCCTACTTCCCTCTCCATTGTACTTTCAGATTTTGTACCTGCAATAAAATGTTAGTAGAAATAAAAGATTTTCCTCACCCAAATTCTCACGATCACTCCAAAGAAATAACACTCGCACTCAAATGTTTTTCACTCGAATTTGATAGTTTTCTCAGAGATGTAATCAATCTGGATTAACAAATAACAAAGGATGATAGAAATAACGTAGATCTTAGAATAGAACAAAGGATAACACAAAACTGAAACGGAACGAATTTTTGTTTTTGTTTTTGATAGATATGACAATAGAAACGAAAGGATAACACAGATCTGAGAACAGAACGAAATTTTAGACAGATCTGAAAATAACAACAACAACGATAACTTACTTGAATAAATTAGCCAAAGCTCTGATACCAAATGATGCGAATCCCCGTACGAATGAGAAGCAAACACGATTATCGAAATCGCACCCTCAACTCAATAATAAACAAGGATTGATTATGTTGTCCCGATCTTTCGGTTTGTGATATTCACCTCTAAGTTATTAAAACTTAGCAACAAATATCAACGATGATAACAATCGAATTTCGTACGAACCTTCAAAGAACTTGTTTTGACAATCCGTGCGAGAAACAATCGACAAACGCCACAAAGATGCAATCTTTGATAAGTTTGATTTTTGGTTTTGAACAAAGCAATGAAATGCCTTGAATGTTGAGAAAAATCTCAAGAAATGTTTCAATATCTGAATTGGTACGTTCTTCAATCATACAACACATATAAATACAATAAAATATCAATAAAGTTGTGTAGAAAGCATTAAATAAAGTAACTAGCAAATTTGACACGGAAGTGCGCGCGGTGGCGCGACATCTCGCGCTGGGGCGCGCGGCA
This sequence comes from Primulina eburnea, assembly GCF_022965805.1. Classification (NCBI taxonomy): domain Eukaryota; kingdom Viridiplantae; phylum Streptophyta; class Magnoliopsida; order Lamiales; family Gesneriaceae; genus Primulina; species Primulina eburnea. Next base: position 12,410,850 of record NC_133109.1, on the reverse strand, counting down.
ATCTGCCTTGTAATTTTCTCCGGGCGCGCGGTAGCATCAAAACTCGCGCGGGGGCGCGCGTGATTCTGCACAAGACAGCACCCGGCGCACGGGGGCGCCACTTCTGGCGCAGCCGCGCGCGCGCGCGTGCATGCGCCGCTTCTGGCGCGACCGCGCGCGCAGCTCTGCTGGCCTGCGCTAGCGCAGCGCGCTGCTCTGCTGCTTCTGGTGCGGGTGCGTGCGCAGTTCTGCTTCTCTGCGCTAGCGCATGCTGCTGCTTCTGCACATCTGCGCTAGCGCGTGCTGTTGCACTGCTTCTCTTGGGCCATTTTTCACTGATATGCTTGATTGTTCCGGACTCCTTCATTATATGATTTGTTGAAATCCTCCATTTGTTTGAATATGCTTGATTCATCATTATTGAAATTGAAGATCCGAAACAACGATGCTCTTTAAATCTCCTTCCAATCATTTGCACACGGTGCCCAGCCAGATTCATATCACATATACATTCAAGTAATACAAAGGTATTAAAATAATAGCAAACAAGTATGTGGTTTTGGGAAAACTCAAGTCAAATCTAACTCGAGCCGTATTTCCCGGTTAACATTGATTTATACCTTTATGTCGTAGTACAAAAGCTTTACAACTCTGATCTTTCTTCTACTGATTCTGGTTCCAATCTGGAATAATAATTCAAGAAGCATAATATCATAATACAACTCAAAGAAAACTCTGGTAGAATCAATTTCAATCTAGTACATGTCGACGACATAAGGGTACAATCTCGTAATACCTACAATACAATATCATTATATACCAATCAACAATTCATAATCAATCAACAACACAATCTGATATCAAATCTATATAATCTCAATCAAATCGAATCTGAAAAATCATAACAATTTCATACTGTATCCGTTCTTCAATCCAGTTTCGATTATACGATGTCTAAATAATCAGGAACACATCATACCAATCAAACTTTGATTTCTTCAATCTCATATTTTCGAATCATAACAAAACATAAGAAAACTTACATCCGTGTGAAGCTACTGACAAGAAAATTACAAAATTAACTCGGATTAAAATTCTGACAGACGGATCGTTCGCAAATCGAATTCTAAAATATGAAGCTTAAGAATTCTCACCAGAACTTCGGTTCTTCTTTTCTGATATTCTGAAGGTAGGAATGAAAACTTTTTATATATATCATGCATACCCAAGCCAAGTGGCTCATTCTTGGTGTTGCACGTCTCGGACATATGCGCGACCTCAACCGGCGCATATGCGCGAGACCTACTATCTCGTCGCATAACACTTCAAGTACTCCCGCATATGCGCGCCCGGTCTTCGCGCATGTGCGTGAGGTCCTCTGCCATGCTCGCGCATATGTGCGCCCCGTCTCGCGCATATGCGCGAGGTGTTCTGCTCTCGCACATATCAATATCACATGCCAACTCAACTCATGCCTCGGAATGGTCCTTTTAATCGCAACAATTCTTGATTCAATAATCTTAGATTAACAAAGTAAAAATCTCGGGCATTACATTTCTCCCCCCTAAGATCTGATTTCATCCCCGAAATCACAGGTAGTCAAATCAGATATAATAGGAAATGTATAATAGAAGCTAAATAAGAAACTCACATCAATGAAATAATGCTGGGAATTTCCGTCTCATATCTGATTCAGTCTCCCAAGTAGCTTCTTCAACGCCATGATAACTCCACTGAACTTTCACCTGCAGAATAGTCTTTTTTCTGAGCTGTTTTTTTTTACGATCAAAAATCCGAATCGGCTTCTCACAATAACTCGAAGTTTCATCAAGTCCGGCCTCGTCTAGCTGAAGAATATGAGAAGCATCAGGCAGATATTTCCGCAATAAAGATACATGAAAGAGATCATGTATTCCAGATAGAGACGGAGGTAATGTGAGTCGATAGGCACGATCTACTATCTTCTTCAGAATCTCATACGGCCCAATATAACGTGGAGACAACTTTCCTTTCTTTCCAAATCTGACAATGCCTCTTAAAGGATAAATCTTCAGAAATACTATGTCTTTTGCCTTAAATACTAGAGGTCTTCAACGAACATTGGTGTATTTGTCCTGTCTGTCTTGAGCTGTCTTCATTCTCTTCTGAATCAGCTTCACTTTCTCTGTCATCTCTCGAATCATATCAGGCCCAATCTCAGGAACCTCAGAAATATCATCCCAATAAAGAAGGGATATGCACTTCTTGCCGTACAACGCTTCAAATGGAGCCATCTCTATACTTTTATGATAGCTGTTGTTGTACGAAAACTCACAGAGTGGCAAAGAATCTTGCCAACTAGTGCCAAAATCTAGCACTACAGCTCTAAGCATATCCTCCAATGTCTGGATAGTCTGCTCTGACTGTCCGTCTGTCTGTGGATTATATGCGGTACTCAAGCGCAATTTCGTACCTAGAGCTTGCTGCAGACTGTGCCAAAAGTTCGAAGTAAAACTAGGATCACGGTCTTACACAATCGACTTCGGCACTCCATGCAATCTGACCACTTCTCTGACATAAATCTCTGCCATCTGGTCATGTCGGTACGTCATCTTGTACGGAATAAAACATGCTGATTTGGTTAATCTGTTAATCACGACCCAAATCGCATCACAACCTCGGGAGGAACGTGGTAGCTTCATCACAAAGTACATAGAAATGTGATCTCATTTCTACTCTGGAATGGACAAACTCTGTAACAGACCTCCTGTTTTCTTTCTTTCCGCTTTTACCTGTTGGCAATTCAGACATTTGGATACAAACTCTGAAATATCTGCTTTCATTTGTTTCCACCAAAACTGTCCTTTCTAATCATTATACATCTTTCTGCCACCAGGATGAATATTGAATCGACTACTGTGCGCTTCTGAAAATATCTGTCGTTTCAAATCTGAAACCTCTGGCACAACAAGACGATTATTCACATATAATACACTGTCACGAACCTGATACTCGGATAGATGCCCTGATCTGACCATCGAAATCGAGTTCTAAACCTTCTGATCAACTTTCTGAGCTTCTTTAATTCTCAAAATGAGCTCTGGTTCAACTTGAACGGCATATAATCTCAGAGGTTTACAATCTGTCTCAAATACCAATCCAGACAAACAACAATCTTCAATCAAATTTGAAACATCAATCGTTCATAAGGATAAAGAACATACCTTTCGACTCAGTGCATCCGCTGCTGCATTATATTTTCAAGGATAGTACTTGATTTCACAATCAAAATCTTTCAATAAATCAAGCCATCTTCTTTGTCTCATATTCAGTTCAGACTGTGAAAATAGATATTTCAGACTCTTGTGACCAGAATAAATCTCAAATTTCTCACCATATAGGTAGTGTCGCCAAATCTTTAATGTAAAGATGATGGCAGCCAATTCAAGATAATGAATCGGGTAGCGAGTTTCATGTGGCTTCAATTGTCTCGAGGCATAAGCAATAACATGTCCTCGCTGCATCAAAACACAACCTAATCCTCTGTGAGAAGCATCACAATAAACAACAAAATCATTAGTACCTAACGGAATAGTCAACACCGGAGCACTGGTCAATCTCTTCTTCAACTCAAGAAAACTGGACTCACACTCCTCTGACAAAACAAAAGGAGTATTCTTCTGAGTCAGCTGAGTAATAGGCTTAGCGATACTAGAAAAATCTTTAATAAATCGTCGATAATAGCCTGCTAAACCCATAAAACTGCGTATCTCTGGCACTGATGTCGGTCTAGGCCAATTAATCACGACCTCAACTTTGCTAGGATCGACAGAAATTCCATCTCCAGATATAATGTGACCCAGAAATACAATATGTCTCAGCCCAAATTCACATTTTGAAAGCTTGGCATACAGTTTCTCAGCCCTCAGAGTTTTTAACACAATCCTCAAATGCTCAGCATGATCAATCATATTCTTCGAATAAATCAGAATATCATCGATAAAAATAATCACAATATCATCAAGATACTTCTGAAATATGCGGTTCATCAAACCCATAAACACAGCTGGAGCATTCGTCAAACCGAACGGCATGACTATAAACTCATAATAGCCATATTTAGTTCTAATAGTTTTCTTCGAGATATCAGAATCTTTAATTCTCAGTTGATGATATCCAGATCTCAGATCGATCTTGGAATAAACATAAGAGCCCTGCAACTGATCAAATAAATCATCGATACGAGGCAAATGATATTTATTCTTTATCGTAGCCTTGTTCAGTTGCCGGTAGTCAATGCAGAGTGTCATTGAACTGTCTTTCTTTCTGACAAATAACACCGAAGCACCTCAAGGAGAAACACTCGGTCTGATGTACCCCTTGGCCAGTAAATCTTGTGACTTCTCTTTCAACTCTTTCAATTCAATCGGTGTCATTCTGTATGGAGCTCTAGAAATAAGAAATGTACCTGGTACCAATTCAATGCTGAAGTCTATCTCTCGAGCTGGAGGCAAACCCTGAATCTCATCTAGGAAGACGTCAGCAAACTCACATACCACTGGAAAATCTGCTAATGATGGGCTCGATTTCAGTACATCTACTGAATACACAAGGAATCTCTCTACTCTTTTCTGTAATAATCGAGTAATAGATAACGCAGATATCAAAGGAATTCTGGATCTATAACACTTACCGTAAAATTTTTATTCATCAGCCATATCAGGTCTGAATCTCACAATCTTATGGAAAAAATCTATGGTAGCTCTGTACTTGGTCAGCATATCAATACCAATAATGCAGTCAAAATTAGACAAATCTCTCAAAAATAAAAGTATGAGATGCACCCGTGTCAATCAATACATATGCAAGGTAACCACAAAGAGAACAGTTACCTGCAACATCATCATCTGGTGCTTCCTGGGCCTGTTTTTCATTCAAGACAAACACTCTGACCTGCTGTCTCGGAGGTTGGCTGACAGTCTGGCTTCCTCCTGGCCTCGGTTGTGACTGGGTAGGTGCTGGCTGGAACGAGTGAATAGCAGATGATCGTCTATCAGGCTGTGCCACTGATCCAGATGATTCTGCTCCCTGAGATCATTGATACCCTCGTGGTGGACAAACTCTGGCAAAATGTCCCTGCTGTCTGCAGATGTTGCAACTACCAAACACTCCCTGGCATCGCTCGGTCGGATGTCTTCAGCCACAAATTCTGCAATAAGCCCCTGTATAACTCTGTCTGGAACCATTGCAGCTAGAAGAACTGCTGCCAGACTTCTTAAACTATTTCCCTCTGGCTTTCAACTGATCTTTCTTTCCACCACTACTGCTACCACTCTCAAATCTGGGAGGTGAAACTGAGTAGTAGATGGTTGTTGTTGTTTCTGTATTGGAGCAACATACGAAGCTCTTCTCTGCCTAATCAGGCTCGCTTCAGCTCCCTTGGCTCTGTTCAAAGCATCTGCAAAATTATTTTGTCTCCCGGTGTTCACCAATGTAAATATCTTAGGATTCAGCCCATTGATGAACTGATCAGCAACAATTTCATCATTCTCAGCTACGTGTGGAGTAAAACGTAACAAGGTAGAGAACTTGGCCACATATTCTTCAATTTTCAGTTGACCGTGTCTCAGATTAGCAAATTCTGTGCCCTTGTCCTTTCTGTACTACACTGGGAAGAATCTTTGATAAAACTCAGTCTTAAAGATGTTCCACGTAATAACTGTACCTCGATGCTCCAACGCTCTCTTGGTCGTAAGCCACCAATTCTTCGCAACATCATGCAACTGGTGCCCAATCAATCTGACTCTTCGTTTTTCTGTATAATCCAATGAATCAAACCACATCTCTATATCGTCAAGCCAACTCTCACAATCAACTGATGTCTCAGTTCTCTTCAACGTCGGCGGTTTGAACGATTCTCTTCAACAGCGTTTCCATCGGTGTTGCTGTCACATCCATCGGATTAGCCGAGGTACTACCCTATTCTGGGATTTTTCGAGGAGGCATATCTGATTATCAAAAGGATTAGTAATCAAACCTGACAAATCTGTCTCAGTCCTCCTCTGATCATCTTACCTCTGATCAAGAATCGGTTATGATTCATTCTCAATACTACATATTACCAATCAAATCAAATAATCAAGTAAATATGTATTAAAGCAGTAAAACATTCTAGCATTCAAAAGCAAGGAAGAAAAACTCAATCTACCCCGCTCACCCTCTTCTATCTCAGTCTAAGGAACCTACTGCTCTGATACCACCTGCTGTGGGGACTAGGACGTTAATTCATTTCTTAATCATATTTAGAAATAAATGGATCAATTAAGTAAACTGGGTCTAATTTTTTTTTAAAATACATAAGTGCAGAACATATAATAATCCATTTTATATAAACATCAAGAGTAAAATACAAGTCTTGTACAACATACATTCATATTAATCTAATGTTCAACAACTATACATCCAGTGCTGAAACCTATTCTACTTTTGCGTCCGGATCTCCACGCTAATTTTGATCTCTCATCCTCTTCTTGACCATGATCATGTCCCACCTGTTGTCATGCACATATACAAACACAACAACAACCGGATAACTCCGGTGAGAATATAATTCTCAGTATAAATCAAGTATACATGCATTTCATATAAACATACACAAAAGCATATAACCGTTATCAATAACATGCATCACATCTGAAAACATGAAATGATATAAAATTATAAATCAAACTCATATCTTTGACTCGACTTTGATCTAATCTAGTTTAGGGATCCAGGTTCACGGACGTTGGTATATTATATCGAATCTCTACAATAAAAGTCGATCTACTCCTAAGCAACATCGATATAACCAAACATCCAATGTCTAGGCACCTCTGCCCAAGACTTGGCACCTCTGCCAATGACGCGTTCTCCATATCTATCTTCCTTTCTCTGCTATTCTATAAGTCAATAAAATAAGCATATATATTCAAGTAATACAAAGGTATTAAAACAATAACAAACAAGTATGTGATTTTGGGAAAACTCAAGTCAAATCTAACTCGAGCCGTATTTCCCGGTTAACATTGATTTATACCTTTCTGTCGTAGTACAAACGCTTGACAACTCTGATCTTTCTTCTACTGATTCTGGTTCCAATCTGGAATAATAATTCAAGAAGCATAATATCATAATACAACTCAAAGAAAACTCTGGTAGAATCAATTTCAATCTAGTACATGTCGACGGCATAAGGGTACAATCTCGATATATCGGCAATGCAATTTCTGTATATACCAATCAACAATTCATAACAAATAAACAACACAATTTGATACCAAATCTGTATAATTTCAATCAAAATCAAATCTGAAAAATCATAACAATTACATACAATATCCGTTCTTCAATCCGGTTTCGATTATACGTGTCTAAATACTCAGGAACACATCATATCAATCAAACTCTGATTCCTTCAATCTCATATTTTTGAATCATAACAAAACATAAGAAAACTTATGTCCGTGTGAAGCCATTGACAAGAGGAGCACAAAATTAACTCGGATTAAAATTCTGACGGACGGATCGTTCCCAAATCGAATTCTAAAATATGAAGCTTAAAAATTCTCTCCAGAACTCCGGTTCTTATTTTCTGAAATTCTGAAGGAAGGAATGAAAACTTGTTATATATATCATGCATGCCCAAGCCAATGTGACTCATTCTTGGTGCTGCACATCTCGCGCATATGCGCGACCTCAACTAGCGCATATGCGCGAGACCTACTGTCTCGTCGCATAACACTTCAAGTACTCGCGCATATGTGCGCTCTGTCTTCGCGCATATGCGTGAGGTCCTCTGCCATGTTCGCGCATATTATGCGCGAGGTTCGCTGCCTGTCTCGCGCATATGCGCGAGGTGTTCTGCCCTCGCACATATCAATAACACATGCCAACTCAACTCATGCCTCGGAATGGTCCTTTTAATCGCAAAAATTATTTAATCACTAATCTTATATTAACAAAGTAAAAATCTCGAGCATTACATAACACACTCTCCTTTCACTGATGGAAACGATAGAACTGGCGTTGAAGTCAAAGCTTGCTTCAGCTTTTCAAAACTTCCTTGGCATTTCAATCCCCAAATAAATTTTGCATTCTTTTTTGTCAAGGCGGTCAAGGGTACGCAATGGAAGATCATCCTTGAATAAACTTCCGGTAGTATCCAGCTAGGCCCAAGAAGCTATGGATCTCAGTTACGCTCTTTGGTACTGACCACTCTCTAACTGCCTCGACTTTGTTTGGATCGACCTCGACCCCATCTCTAGAATAGTGTGGCCTAAGAACGCCACTCTCTTGAACCAAAACTCGCACTTGCTGAACTGTGCTCTTCTTTTCTCCACGAGTAGATCAGAATATCTGTGGGGACCCGGACGCTAATCAAGTTCTTAATCATCATTGGGACTAATTAATCAATTATAAAACAGGGTCTAAAAATTTTTCTTTTTAAAATGCGGAAGGTAATGGAATCATTCTATTATACAAATCAGTATAATAATACAAATCCTGTATAACATACATCTTATTCAAAACTAGGTTCAACTACTACAATCAAGTAATAAAACCTATATATATCCAAGTCCGGAATCACCACTCTAATCTCGATCTTTCTTCACCTCTGTGACCCTGAACCTGCCCCACCTGTTGTCATGCACACCTACAAAACAAGACAACAGTCGGATAACTCCGGTGAGAATAAATCCCAGTATAAAAAATGTAAACATGCAATCATATAAAAACATATATAAAAGCATATAAGCAATAATCATAACATGTATCAAATCAGAACATGAAGCAATATCAAGAATAACTCTTATTCTAAACATGTACCATCATCAGGAACATAATCAACATCAAATAATATAAATCAATATCAAGCAATGAATCACACTCAGACTCAAACTCAACTCAAACAACGCGTCGTCTCAGACTCGACTCAACTCTATCCTAGGGATCCCGATGTCTGGGCGAAACAGCCACAGAATTGACGACTCAGTCAAGATTTAAGCGAATCAGCCAATAGCTAGGCGAAACAGCCGATAGCTAGACGACTCAGTCAATAAGTAAACGAATCAGCCAATAGCTAGGCGAAACAGCCGATAGCTAGACGAATCAGTCGGTGACTAGGCGTCTCAGCCAATGACTAAACAACTCAGCAGTCAATACATGCAGTGGCTATAAATCAATAGACTACAAATATCAGTCTCAACAATTACAAATATCAATGTAATAAACTAAGTATGTGATTTAGGGAAACTCGAGTCAAACCACACTCGAGTTGTGCAATCCCAACTCAACATTAATTTATACCTTTCTTTCTGATACCCTGGCTCTGTCGAAGTCTCGAACACCAAGCCTGTCAATACTCAGTCTGACAATAACAATATCGAGGGTATGGTATCAATACACCACTCAATTAATATTGGATACAAACAGAATTCAATCAAATTCTGTTTCAACAACATAACATCATAATCTTAATATATCCAGCCCTATCATATCAGTCAGATAACAATTCTAATATCTCATAATCGATAACCACTCAATCTGGATATCAATTCTTATTCAATCTCATTCTGAAATCATAACAAGTTCATATTCAGTCTGTTTCTTAATCTGACTTCGATTCTACGCTGTCTAACATGTCAAGAGCAACATATATGATGTGTATTCAATTCTAACAACATCATAATTTCAAGACATGTCAAAACGTAGTAAAACTTACGTCCAGTTGTAGCCTACGTCGTTAGGAACTCGATACCGAAGTCGGATTCAAAATCAGACGGACGGATTGAAATATAAAGGCGTAAGGATTTCTGGGAAGCCTCTCGGTTCCTTTCCTAAAACTCTGAAGGAATAATGAAGAATTCGTATGTATTTATATATATATACATCCACGTACATGCAAGAGGCCAAATGTCAAATTCTTGCTTTGCATGCCTCGCGCTCGGGCGGTAAGAAAGTACCGCTCGAGCGCGGCACTTTCTGCCCGGAAGCTTGGCTTATTACAATTGGCGCTCGGGCGGTAATATTATACCGCTCGGGCGCCAAACATTCTGCCCGAGACATACTCCTAATGAACATTGGCGCTCGGGCGGTCTCTTTCTACCGCTCGGGCGCCAACAATTCTGCCCGAAAATCACATAATTCATATGTGTTAACCAATCTGGTCTCGGAGTGGTCCAACTATACTCACATCCGTTCATCGTCGATAAATCATCTCAGATTACGCTAATCATTTCAGATTACGTTAATCAAATTCTTGGGCATTACATTTCTCCCCCCCTAAGATACGATTTCGTCCTCGAAATCACAGGCAATCAAATCATATCAATAAGAAGGTATACAGAAGAAGCTAACTAAATAACACATATCAGTGACATAACTCTGGGAATCTCTATCTCATATCAGACTCAATCTCCCAGATAGCTTCTTCAACGCCATGACAACTCCACTGAATCCTCATAGTGGAATAGTTCTCGTTCTGAGCGGCTTATTCTTCCCGATTAAGAATCTAAATTGGTTTCTCAACATATCCCAATGTCTCATTCCATTCAGCCTCGCCTGGCTAAATAACACGTGAAGCATCAGAAAGATATTTACTCAAGAATAACCATGAAAAACATCATGTATTCCAGAAAATGAAGGCAGTAAAACGAGTCGATAGATACGATATCCTATTTTCTTCAGAATTTCGTACGGCCCAATATATCGTGGAGACAGTTTCCCTTTCTTGTCAGATCTGACAATTCCTCTGAAAAGTACCATTTTCAAAAGTATTCGATCTCCAGCCTCAAATACTAACGGTTATCGTCAGACATTGGTATATCTGGCTTATTTATCTTGGGCTGCCTTCATTTTTTTCTGAATCAGCTTCACATTTTTTTTCATTCATATCCTTGATCATGTCAGGTCCGATCTGAGGAACTTCAGAAATATCATTCTACTAAAGAGGAGATCGACACCTCTTTTCGTACTACGCTTCGAAAGAAGTCATTTCAATACTCTGTTGTGGTACAAAACTCACCAAATGGCAATGAATCTTGCCAGCTAGTGCCAATATCAAGTACTACTGCTCTCAGCATATCTTCCAATGTCTGGATTGTCTGCTCAGTCTATCCATCGGTCTATGGATGATATGTGGTACTAAGATGTAGCTTCGTACCTAGTGCTTACTGCAAACTCTGCCCCAAAGTGCGATATAAACCGAAAATCATGGTCTAAAACAATCGACTTTGACACTCCATGCAGTCTGACCACTCACCTGACATAAATTTCAGTCATCTGGTCATATCGGTACATCATCTTGTACTGAATAAGGCATGCGAATTGGTCAATCGATCAATCACAACCCAAATCGCATCACAACCTCGGGAGGATCTCAGTAATCTCATTACAAAATTCATGGAAATGTGATCTCATTTCCTTACAGGAATAGTCAAACTCTGTAATAGTCCTCCGGGTTTCATTTTCTCAGCCTTCATCTGTTGGCAGTTTAGATATTTGGCTACAAATTCAGCAATATCAGCTTTTAATTGTTTCCACCAACACTGTCTTCTATCTGATTCAAACCCGAATTCAGAATAGCAACACTATTCAGTCGGATTCAAGACATCACTCATTAGTACCGATCTGCTAAACTCATAAAACCGCAAATATCTGACACTGATATCCACCTTAGTCAACTAAGCACGGTTAAATCAATCTCTCTGACTGAACTCAGATCTGAAATCTTATCGGGGAAAAACAATCAATAACTTTCATATCATTGGTAAATCGACTCAACTTCAGTCAATCAACTGAATACATAAGGAGTCCATCTGCTCCTTTCTGTAATATTCGAGTCATCGATAGTATGAATTATCAAAGGAATTCTCAGTCTAGAATCCTTATCGCACAATATTAACCCCTTGGCCATCTCAGTTCTAATTCTCACCATCTTCTGGAATTAGTCTAAGATCGTTCTGTACTTGGTCAGCATATCAATATCAGTAATGCAGTCAAAGTCATACATTCCAAGTACAATACAATCTAATTCCATTTCATGCCCGTCATACTGTAGCATAACATGTTTTCCAGAATTCACTGATATCAACCTATCCTCAAAGGAGAAAAGACATACACTACAGTAGATAAAAACTCAACAGGCAATGCATAACTCGATGCAAATCATTCAAAAATAATTATATATGAAGCACCCGTATCTATCAATACAAAAGCAGAATAACTATATCAAGAATCGTTACCTGCAATATCAATCATCTGGTGCTTCTTAAGCCTGCTCCTCAGTCAAAGCAAATAATCTGGCCTGCTGTCTAGGAGGCTGGCCGACTGTCTGGCTTCCTCCTGGCCTCTGCTGTGACTGAGATGGTGCTGGCTGAAATGAAGGAACAGCAGCTAGTGGTCTACTCCACTGTGCCACTGATCCAGATGATTCGGTTCCCTGGGATCTTTGGAAACCCTTCTGTGGACACATTCTGGCAAAATGTCTCTGTTGTTTGCAGAAGTGGCAGCTACCAAGTACTCCTTGGCACTGTTCAGTGGAATGTCTCCCTCCACAATTTCCACAGTAAGCCCCGGTATAACTCTGTTGGGGACCACTAGAACTAGAGGAACTGCCGCCAGACTTCTTAAACTGCTTTCCTCTAGCCTTCAGAAATTCTTTCTTTCCACCACTACTATCACTCTCGAATCTGGGAAGTGGTTGCGGTGGTCTCCATTCTTGAGGAACAAATGCAGCTCCTCTCTGCCTTATAAGGCCCGCCTCAGCGCCCTTTGCTCTATTCATGGCATCAGCAAAGTTATTGGGTCGCCCTGTGTTCACTAATGTAAAAATATCAGGGTTCAGGCCATTGATGAACTGGTCAGCAGTAGCTTCTTCGCTGTCCTCCACATGTGGAGCAAATTTCAGTAAAGAGGAGAACTTAGATACATACTCCTCTATGTTCATCTGTCCCTGCTTTAGATTGGCAAACTCTGCCCCCTTGTCTTTTCTGTACGATACGGGAAAGAATCGTTGATAAAATTCAGTTCTAAACATATTCCAGGTGATCGTCGTACCTCTATGCTTGAAGGCTCTCTTTCTCGTAACCCACCAGTCCTTGGCAACATCGTGCAACTGGTGTCCAATTAATTTCACTCTCTTCTCATCTGTATACTCCAAGGAGTCAAAAAGCATTTCTATATCCCCAAGCCAACTCTCGCATTCTACAGCATTCTCTGTTCCTTTCAAAGTCGGCGGATGAAATGACTGAAATCGTTTCAGTAACGTTTCCATTGGAGTAGGAGTGACATCCATTGGAGGATTCGATGTACTACCCTGTTCTGGAATTCTTCTAGGAGGCATATCTGAAACTCAAGAGGATTAGTAATCCAATCCAACACACCTGTTTCAATTCAGTCTCTCCTCCGATCATCTTACTGTTGATCGAGAATCAGTTCAGATTCGTTCCCAATAATACATATTACAAAATCAAATCAGATAAATCAAGTAACATGTATTATATAAAGCAGTACGACATGCTAGCATTCAAAAGCAGGAAAGAAAACCTCAATTTACCCCGCTCACTAGCCTCTCCTATCTCAATCTCAAGAATCTACAGTTCTAGTACCTACGGCTCTGATACCACCTGTTGTGGGGACCCGGACGCTAATCAAGTTCTTAATCATCATTGGGACTAATTAATCAATTATAAAACAGGGTCTAAAAATTTTTCTTTCTAAAATGCGGAAGGTAATGGAATCATTCTATTATACAAATCAGTATAATAATACAAATCCTGTATAACATACATCTTATTCAAAACTAGGTTCAACTACTACAATCAAGTAATAAAACCTATCTATATCCAAGTCCGGAATCACCACTCTAATCTCGATCTTTCTTCACCTCTGTGACCCTGAACCTGCCCCACCTGTTGTCATGCACACCTACAAAACAAGACAACACCCGGATAACTCCGGTGAGAATAAATCCCAGTATAAACAATGTAAACATGCAATCATATAAAAACATATATAAAAGCATATAAGCAATAATCATAACATGTATCAAATCAGAACATGAAGCAATATCAAGAATAACTCTTATTCTAAACATGTACTATCATCAGGAACATAATCAACATCAAATAATATAAATCAATATCAAGCAATGAATCACACTCAGACTCAAACTCAACTCAAACAACGCGTCGTCTCAGACTCGACTCAACTCTATCCTAGGGATCCCGATGTCTGGGCGAAACAGCCACAGAATTGACGACTCAGTCAAGATTTAAGCGAATCAGCCAATAGCTAGGCGAAACAGCCGATAGCTAGACGACTCAGTCAATAAGTAAGCGAATCAGCCAATAGCTAGGCGAAACAGCCGATAGCTAGACGAATCAGTCGGTGACTAGGCGTCTCAGCCAATGACTAAACAACTCAGCAGTCAATACATGCAGTGGCTATAAATCAATAGACTACAAATATCAGTCTCAACAATTACAAATATCAATGTAATAAACTAAGTATGTGATTTAGGGAAACTCGAGTCAAACCACACTCGAGTTGTGCAATCCCAACTCAACATTAATTTATACCTTTCTTTCTGATACCCTGGCTCTGTCGAAGTCTCAAACCCCAAGCCTGTCAATACTCAGTCTGACAATAACAATATCGAGGGTATGGTATCAATACACCACTCAATTAATATTGGATACAAACAGAATTCAATCAAATTCTGTTTCAACAACATAACATCATAATCTTAATATATCCAGCCCTATCATATCAGTCAGATATCAATTCTAATATCTCATAATCGATAACCACTCAATCTGGATATCAATTCTTATTCAATCTCATTCTGAAATCATAACAAGTTCATATTCAGTCCGTTTCTTAATCTGACTTCGATTCTACGCTGTCTAACATGTCAAGAGCAACATATATGACGTGTATTCAATTCTAACAACATCATAATTTCAAGACATGTCAAAACGTAGTAAAACTTACGTCCAGTTGTAGCCTACGTCGCTAGGAACTCGATACCGAAGTCGGATTCAAAATCAGACGGACGGATTGAAATATAAAGGCGTAAGGATTTCTGCGAAGCCTCTCGGTTCCTTTCCTAAAACTCTGAAGGAATAATGAAGAATTCGTATGTATATATATATATATACATCCACGTACATGCAAGAGGCCAAATGTCAAATTCTTGCTTTGCATGCCTCGCGCTCGGGCGGTAAGAAAGTACCGCTCGAGCGCGGCACTTTCTGCCCGGAAGCTTGGCTTATTACAATTGGCGCTCGGGCGGTAATATTATTCCGCTCGGGCGCCAAACATTCTGCCCGAGACATACTCCTAATGAACATTGGCGCTCGGGCGGTCTCTTTCTACCGCTCGGGCGCCAACAATTCTGCCCGAAAATCACATAATTCATATGTGTTAACCAATCTGGTCTCGGAGTGGTCCAACTATACTCTCATCCGTTCATCGTCGATAAATCATCTCAGATTACGCTAATCATTTCAGATTACGTTAATCAAATTCTTGGGCATTACAATATCATTTATGAATATTATGATAAATTGATCCAGATATTGCTGAAATACGCGATTCATAAGATCCATGAAGATCGTTGACACATTGGTCAACCCGAATGACATTACCATAAACTCGTAGTGCCTATATCGAGTCCTAAAAGTCATCTTATGTGGGGACCCGGACGCTAATCATCTTCTTAATCATCTTTGGGATTTAATTATCAATTAAGATAAACAGGGTCTAAAAATTTTTCTTTTTCAAATATGAGTGCGGAAGGTAATGGAATCAATCTATTATACAATCAGTATAATAATAAAATCTTGTTCAACAATTATTCAAACTAGTCTAAAGTTCAACTACTAATTTTCAAGTATTAAACCAGGTCTATATCCAAGTCCGTGATCACCACTCTAAACTCGTCTTCTCTCATCATCTTCTTTACCCTGATCCTGCCCCACATGTTGTCATGCACACATACAAACAAGACAACAGCCGGATAACTCCGGTGAGAATAAATCCAGTTATAAACAATGTATACATGCAATTAACTGAATTAACATAAAAGCATGCATTATATCTTTGCACATGTATCTAAAATCAAACAACATGTATCAATATTAATCTGTAAATAAAACATGAATCGTAATCTACGAAACATAAATCAATACAGGTCAGTAATCAAATCTAGTCTCAATATCTAAGACTCGACTCATCTTTCATTCTAATATAGGGATCCCAGTGAATAGGAATGTAACAAATCTCCCACCTATCTCTTACGTTCGCGGTGGTTGAAATTGATACGTTCCTATTTACGGACTTGGCCCTCGCTGTATCGAATATCTATGATAAGAGCGACTCTACTCATAATCACATCGATACGACCAAACGTCCGGTGTCTTGGAGTATCTACCAAGACTATGCCTAGTCTGACAATGTGCAATGGGTCAGTGACGTCTCTGTCATAGTCTGGCCGCCCCTCTGTCAGTGACTCTTATTCAATAGCTCTCTGCTTTCTACTTCATATCTCAGTAGAATAAACATAATCATTAAAACATAAAGGTATAAAACAATACCATACAAGTATGTGGTTTAGGGAAACTCGAGTAGAATCTAACTCAAGTCGATCTCCCAATAAACATCAATTTATACCTTTCTCTTCGCGATCTGATGACGACGAAGTCTCGTATCCCAATCTGTCCATATCCAAATCTGATAATGACAATTATATAAATACCATATCAGTATATAACTCAATTCGAGACCTGTTCTGATCAATACTCAAATCGGTATATAATCTGATCCATATCTGAACAAGGTACAATCTAATTCATATCAATGATATCACGATACAATCAAAATCATTACTGAATCTGATCAATCTCAATCAATACTGAATCTGATCAATATTAATCTACTGATGTTTCGACGACATAACAATAAAATCTGATTAACCCCGTCAATCTCAACATCACAAATATAATAATAGAACTCATAATCAATACCCTTACAATTCATAATCTGAATAATAACACAACTCTGATATCGAATCTCAACTAAATCAACTCTGAAATTCATAACAATTTCATAAACAGTCTGTTCTTTAATCTGACTTCAATTATACCATATCTACGGTAGCAGAAACATCATATCTGATTCATATTCAATTCTGACAATATCATAAATTCAAATCTTGTCAAAACGTAATAAAACTTACGTCCAGTTGTAGCTTGCGTCGATAGGAACTCAGTACTGAAGTCGGATTCAAAATCAGACGAACGGATCGTTCACAATCTCCAAATCTTCCCTCGATTTCCTTTTTCCTTTCTCGTTTCCCTTTTTCTTTCTTGCTGAGGGAGGAATGGCTGATATATATATATATATATATATATATATATATATATATATATATATATATATATATATATATATATATATATATATATATATATACACATCCATCTCGTGCATGCAAGGCAAGTGGCATCGTGTATATTCTGCACGTTGCGCGCACAAAGTCGCGCATATGCGCTAGTTATAAAAACTAGCATTTTGTCTTCTCGCGCATATGCGCCAATCATTCTGCCAAACTCGAGCATGTGCGCCATTTATGCGCGCCTTATCTTGCATATGCGCGCCTTATCTCGCGCATGTGCGCCGATGCTACTGCATGTTCCGCGCATGCAAGTCACGCATGTGCGCCATTCCTACTCTTCACACAATATGTGAATTCTTTTCCGGCTCTCCCGATCTGATCCGTTCCGCTTGTAATCATATCAATTATCATCCATGATTATAATAATCATTTCCAAATCTTTTCAGATTAACCGGATTAATTTCTCGGGCCTTACATCTTATGAACATCGGAAGATCTATCTTTGAGAAAATCGATGATCCTTGCAATTGATCAAATAAATCCTCAAATCTAGGCAAGGAATACTTGTTCTTGATGGTGACTCTGTTCAGCTCTCTATAATCAATGCAGAGTCGCATACTACCATCTTTTTTCTTCACAAATAATACCAGTGCACCTCATGAAGAACAACTCGGGAGAATAAAACAATTGTCCAGCAACTCTTGAATTTGATCCTTAAGCTCTTTGATTTCGGCAGGTGTTAAACGATAGGGTGCTTTAGAAATTAGCACAGTGCCCAACTTCAACTCAATATGTGACACCTCTGACCCGTAACAATAAAAATACACAGCGGAAATAAATTTTTCTTTAAAATATGGAAGGAGTTTCAAAATACATTTCTTTAAACGTTTTTACAACAAAATAAGTACATGATCATTTAAATGACATAACAAAATACAAAACATCATTCCTATGATCATGCCAAAATCTTCCTCCCAACGGTGTATGCATATGACCCCCTGTCCACAGTCAACGTCCCGGGCCACCACTCTGATCTGCATCACATGAAATAACTGAAATGAGAATAAATCTCAGCAAGTGGAACTCTTACATAGCAATGACAATATACTCTGAAAACATAGCTTTGAAATCATAAATACCATCAACTCTGAACTGTAAACTCTGAATCAATGAATATCATAACAATAGCATAGAAATGAGATGGTATTTCTCTTTACTCTGGTTGGATTGATATCAATAGTAACTCTGCTCTGGGGTGCTCATATCCCAAATCGATATAAACCGATAACTCTGAGGGATATAAGCCTATGGTCGTTGATCAACTAATTGCATGCAATCTCTGACTATGTATTTATCAATCCAATAGAAACATTTAAAATCTCTCTGGCTTTAACAATCACTTTGAAACTCTATCTTTTCTCTTGTATTCCCTTTTGAACAATAATAAGACATAAAAGCCTCCAATATGCATAGCAATGGAATTAATACATAACAATGAATCAATTGAAGGGAATAACACATTAAAACCTTTGAAACACAATACATATAACATCATGTGAGCACAAGGGATGAAATTCCACTTACAACCCAGTAGAACACCTCAAACTTAGCTCTTGGTCACCACCTACAACAATAATCCATAAATAACACCAACATCAACTCTATAATCAAGAATCCATGACAATAAATCCATAAATCCAGAAGAACAACAAACCCAAGTCAACTCTTAACTCAAAACCTTAAAAGAATCGCACCAAAAACTTACCTAAGCTTCCTAGCACCAAGGAGAACGTCGCTCTCAAGTCGAATCGTCAAAAGGAAGCTTGGATTGAAGATAGGAAATGAAAGAAATGGATGAAAACCCTATAAGGTAGAGAGAAAAGTCGAAATGAAGGGGAAGAAATGAGTAAAGTGATGGCCAACCACTCCAAAAAGCACTAAATATCTCGGCCATACCTTGACCGCGGGTGCGCCAACACAAGGACGCGGGTGCGCCAAGCCTTCGACCAAACATCATTTTCTGAACCACTGGGACCGCGGGTGCGGTCCTTACATGACCGCGGGTGCGCTCCTGCATCGATCCTGCCACAGCGTACTCTGCGCACAGCTTCTTCAAAGATCGCCTCAGAAACGCCTCTTCCCGTCCGAATTAGAAAAAGTGGTAAACTACAAAGTTGTAGCTCTATGTCTTATCTTGACTCCCTCAAAATTTCAGATCATTTGGAGGTCTGAGTAAAAAGTTATGCTAAATCTCCCAACCTGTGTCACTGGAGGAACGTCGAATCACACGACACGCTTCGGGACACTTTTTGCTTACCTTCCACAATGATTTGAACAAAACTCAAAATAAGAAAGTTATAGCCTTATGTCTTATCTAACCACTCCAATTGGCCTCACCTCATTTGGATCAATATACCATTTATCATGAATTTAATCGTAACGCCGCTACAATAACACTGCACATCATCTATAACCAACCATACTATAAATCATAACTCGAAACTCTTAACATCCAAACTATACTTAAACTTACCCAAATAGCCAATAATCATACAAAATCTTAAGCCATACCGTACACCGGGCTTGGCTATTACACAATAGAAAATTCCACCTATCAATTCAGTGGAATGCCAGAAACGTACTCAGGAAAAACACTAGGAAATTCTCTGACAATCTCAACATCCTCTAGCTTCTGACTGACAGAAATAGGTGCTGAAAAAACAGATGCTAGAAAAGCTTGGCAGCCTCGTCTCATATGATTCCTCGCACAGATGCAGGAGATAATGTGTGGCATTTGCTTGTTCCTTGCTGCTTCAAAGACAAAAGTTTTTCCGCTGAGTGATAGAATTGATACTGACCTCTGCCGAAAATCTATCGAAGCTCCATTTGATGATAACCAATCCATGCCAAGAATGATGTCGAATTCAGGCATCGGGAGTACGGTAAGATCTGCCTGAACCACATTCTTTTGTAAACAAAGCTCCAAATTCTTAATAATACTTGACGTAACCATTTGATCACCAGAAGGAATAGAAACTTTAAAGCCCAATTCCAGATCCTCGGGTATAATCTTCAGTCGCTTGACAAACGTCTCAGATTTAAATGAGTGTGTAGCCCCTGAATCCAGCAATATATAGGTAGCTACACCTAGTAAAGTATCCTTCCTGCGACAAATATACCAACAAATCTAATCGTGTCGAAAACTTAAAGAATTTCTATCATTAATTACCCAAATTTTCAAAAAAAAACTCACTTTTAGCCCTAGTAATTCTCGAAAAGTACACAACTTCACCCAAATAAATTTTCAAAAATTTCATTACAACCCTTAAAGTTTCGAATTTCTTCATTTTGGCCCTTAAGTTTTCGAAAATTGAATCTTGGCCCCAATAAATTTCGAATTTAATCGATTCCAGCCCTATCCCCATCAAATTTACTATTTTGGTCCCTGAATTCTAGAAATTATGGAAATATTCCTTGTTTTATCTAGAATTTGAAAAACGACCTTTCGAATTTCAAAACTTTGCCATTTATTCCCTGAATTTTTTAAAATTCCCAAAATTTCAGCTTAGAACTTTCGGTCATCTCCATTTCAGTCAATGGACTTCTTAAAATTACAGATTACCCCTTAAATTCTCGACCTTGTGCATTTACACCCTTGAGCTCTCGATTTATGCAATGCAGTCCTCATAGATATCAGCATGTCTAACGGTAACAGGTGGGCGTCTAGGAGGAATTTTATCTTAACGTATTCCAAATTCTAACGTAATCAACATGCAATTGAATCTAATGACTAACAGCTCAAAAGAGCCATTTATCCATCATCTTAGACATAAATGTCAATTTACTTCAGAAAGCATCTAAACTTTTAACTTAAACATATAAATCATGTAAGCATGCAGGTGTCATCATTAAAATCATTTAAACTTACAGACTTGAGGCTTGACGATTGAGCTTTTCTGAAGTGACAGTGACACAACCCTTTGTAAGAACATTGCTCTGATACCAACTTAAATGTCCACTACTCGTTTTTCTTTAAAATATACTAGATTTTTTTCCTTTCTTTTCTTAAAATACTTTTGGTCATATATATATGACACAATCAGTCCAGCTAGTTCAAACATCAAGTCTTCCATCATCAACAACATCATGTTCACCTGCATCGATTACACCTAGTGAATCTATTGACTTAACAAACCTCAACTATGATAGCATGTAATACATATACATTCATAAATAACAGTGAAAGATAATTTTAATAAAATAATTTTTCAATAACATGTATAACTTTAAATCATTTTTCCTTTCATCATATACGTATATATTTTTCTTTTATTGAATTCAGATCGTTAATTGTGACTTTCGTATTAGCTGTAGTTCTATGGATCCATCTACGTATAACCATGGTACTGGGCGGTGGGGATATCAATGACACTCTCACCCGTCAACTGAGTCTTGGCCTTACACATCATCATAATTATCATATCATCGTATTAGTCACAATCAAGTCACTTTCTTCAACTTTTCATCACTTATAAAAATTCATGCATATATATATCATTTTTCTTTTAAACCAAGCATGCACACGTCTTCTAACATTAACGTTTCATCATAAAATTTCATAAACATTTAAAATAATTATTTTAACATTCATTACAGCATTCAGGACACTTCCAGGACGTCTAACATTTTTCAGGTGTAAAACGTTTGGCCATTGAAACCTTAACTTCCCCAATTTATCCTTAGACCTTAAAACGACGACCCAAATACATCCAAACTTAACATAAGACCTTAAAATACACCATAAATATTTTTTAGACATAAACTTACGTCCCTCGACTAATTTCCCAATTCATTTTACAACTTAAACATACATGTCGGTTTTTATTTGACATTCAAATAAAGTCTTTGGACATTCGTATGGTTTGAACGAAAATAAAAATTCATAGGGCTTTATGAATATACTTTTAGTGAATGTATCACTTGACACTAACTATTCTGGGATTGACAGAGATAGCTCTTGTAGTATTTTATGCGAACAATGTTTTTGAAATCTTCTTTCTTTAATGTCCAATCAAGTCTACGACTGAAATAATTGATCCTCCTCTAAATTGCACTAGAAAATTTAGCCTTCAACCTCTCCATATTTTTGGCCACCTTTAATGAAAATTAGGGTTTGATATTTCAACATTCATTTTCACAAAATTTAACATTGAAATCAAAAACAAACTCGACGACTCAAACCTTAATTTTCATTAAAGGTGGCCAAAAATATGGAGAGGTTGGAGGAGAGCAATTTCGAAAATAACATTGCATGGAGACTAGGATTTGTGGCCCTTTTAAATAATGAGTCTTTAACCTAGTTTTCTTAATTATAAGTTTAGGGTTCCTTAATTAAACAAACCGTAATGGGCTAGTTGATTAATGTGACTAGCCTAACTGGTTTAATTAATTAATATTTCAAAGTTCATTAAGAAATTTAATTATTTAGAATGTTGAACTTGTACTACTACAAGTTTATTATACATACTCTCATTACATTTAATTTAATCTGTTATAAACTCAACCTTTGAGTTTAATATTTTAAACTCTCAATTTTTCATAAATTCAACTCCTTGAATTTATTCTCTTCAAATTTTAATTATCATAAATTTAACTTTTTGAATTTATGATCTTATAATTTTATATAAATTCAACTCTTGGAATTTATTGTCTCAACGGGAAAAAAATTTCCTATATTTGTGTCACCTTCAATAGTTCAGGGATATATTTAGCCGTGGATTCACAACTTTCTGTGATTCAGGTCATTGTCCTTTATTCAGGTTTACCTTAATTTGTCATATTTTATGTACCAACATTTGATCATGAGAATGTCAGAAATCATTTTTGATTAAACTCATCGAATCATGGTAAGAGCGTCTAGTAGCATCGCCACATGATTCCCTAGGTATCACTGATAGTACATGAATGAACCAATCAGTTATGATCAATGTAAAATATGATCCCTTCATCTCATAGAACCTGATCGAATCTGCAACCATTGGTTCATCGAGGGTTGCATATTAGATTCGATAGCTACGTGATACATTCATGAAATATTCAAAGTGTCATCGCATGCACAACTAGAGAACTCTTGTCCCTAATGTACATATACACTCTGGCCAGAGATTTTATAAACTACTATTTTGTTAGATCACATAAGATATCTTCATCCGTAGGTGAGTGGGGAATTCCCGACTATAATGTACTGGCTCCTACAAGATGTCTCAATTGCAACTCACCTCACCACCTTGTGACCCTCGCAGGGCCGTTAAATGAGTCAAAGCACAATCCTAGTAAGTAGAGTTTCAGTGTTGTCTCGAGTCGTAAGAACTAATGATGTACAATCATAACCACTGACTTTTCCTTCCGATGAATGATAACCACTTGAAAAGTCCGAGGGAGGGTCGGCATATGCATCATATTATTACTCATCTCCATGATTGGACATCTCTATGCCATTACCATGAAAGGTACACAACATCACAAATGTTAGTCTCAAGCGGCTTTTATCATTGTTTTTAGGCAGCTGAATCGACTATGAACAAATTTAGAATATACAATGTTTACAAATGAGTTTCAAATCGGAGTATGATTCATTTATATTAAAATATAATCAAGGTCTTTATGTATGTCTTTAACATGGGTATAACAGATAAAGTTAAAAGAAATCATGAAATATAAATTATATTAAAATAAAGATTGTTTATTACAACTGGGTCAATAAATTCTTTAACCAACTGTTGGCTTATGGGGCATCTACTGTAACATTTTTGTCCTCATCCTATCATAAATTGGTTCGACGTATAACATATGTACACATGTCTAATAGATAAAAACATAACAACCTTTTCTTTTCGGTTATATTTATATTTTCATAAGCCTATCTATATATATTAACGCAATTTTTTTGTGAAACGGTCTCATTAGTCAATTTTGTGAGGCAAATATCCTATTTGGGTCACATGTGAAAAATATTACTTTTTATTCCAAAATATTACTTTTTTATTGTAAATATGAGCTTATTTGATCGGTATCAAGAACAAAAATTTGTGAGACCATCTCACAAAAGAGTTGTTTATGTATTAATTAGCAGTATTTCTCGCTCTATGGTTTTGTTGTGTACAAACTTATTAGAGTGAGTCTCATGTGAGACCGTCTGACGGATCCTAATCTGTGAGACGTGTCAACCCTACCCATATTCACAATAAAAAGTAGTAATATTAAAATTAAAAATAATATTTTTTCATGGATGACCTAAATAAGAGATTCGTCTCACAAATACGACCCGTGAGACCGTCTCACACAAATATTTTCCAACTTATTATAAAGTCGTGCTAAAACAAATAGAAACACAAAAGAAATTACCCCATCGATTGTTATTTGCTAATAATTTAACTTGCCGACGAAAACAAGAGGGCCAGCAACCAAGAAAATGTTGCTCTTAGAACATTTGAATGAAACTGTGTTAAACTTCAATTATTATCCTAATAAAGCTTAATTTATTCATTCCCCAAATTCTAATATTTTCCCGACATCTAAGTACCGTTTAGTTCGCGGTATGAGACAAATAATATGAAGATAATTAATATTTTAATAATAAGATATATAAAAATGATAATTAATATAATGTTTGATTTGATTGATTAATTTGATTAAATTTGACATTATGTGATATTACCGTTTTGTCCTTTTGAAAATATTAAGAAAATATTTATAATATAAGTTATTAAGGGTAATATTGTAATTTCAATTCAATGATTTGATTGATGTGAGATAAATGATTGATGATTTGATTGATGTAAGATAAATGATTGGTAGATTGATAAATAATATGGTGTATCAAACATGATATTAGGTTAGATTAAAATATAGATAAATAATATAGCGAACCAAACAATACCTAATGAACAAGAATTGATTATTTATAATATATAATATTATAGATTTTAAGAAAAAAATAATCCGATTTTAGAATTTTAAAGCATAAAGTTTATGGAGTAGATCTCTTGTGAGACAGTCTCACGAATTTTTATATGTGAGACGGGTCAACCCTATCGATATTCACAATAAAAAGTAATATTCTTAGCATAAAAATTAATATTTTTTCATGGATGAACCAAATAAGAGATATGTCTCACAAAATACGTCCATGAGATCGTCTCACATAAGTTTTTGGTAAGTTTATGAATGATTAATTATACAAGAATGTGTATTCACAATTACATATTATTTTCCAATATAAATATTATATTTTAATATTTTTCTTTTAAATATTCAGAATTAGGCATAGTTTGGTACACATGATAGGATAAACATGTGATATATAATATAAGGATAAGTTAATATTTTAATATTTTTTATCTGTTCATGTGTCGATAGTACTTACATGATTTATTTATTTTTACCCAATTTTATATATTATATAATATGATAATTAAGCCCTTGATTTTTTGAGTCAAGTCAAATATCAATTTTTAAGGTTAATCGAGTGATAATAATAATTTTATTGAGATTTATAAAAATTATTTATATAATTATCTCGAATTCATTTATATAATTATCATATTATATAATATATAAAAATAAATAAAATATTTATTTGATTTTAATTTCTACCTACTAGCATAGATTTATAAAAAAAATCATTTATAAATTCAGGGTAATTAAGACATTTGTAGTGTATTTTATCATTAAATTAAAATTATCACACCTTCTATTAGGGATATTTTATCCTTCTAAAACATTATTTATCAAGAGTCCGTGATATTATCATGAGCTTTTTAAAAAGGTACCAAACATGGGATAAGGAGGATTATATATCAATCCCTCTCTTATCACATGTACCAAACTATGCCTAAATAACTAAACATAATTCAATTTAAAAAAATCCATAGAAAGTTTGATTTTATTTAATCAAATTTTCTTGAAAAGAATTCAAATAATAATTTCATTTAAGGAATTAAATTAAACATAATTTGATAACTGGATCCGGTTTACAGATCTTAAGATTCTGTATAATTAGCGAAATTACTGAAATAAAGAAATCAGAGGAAAAAGATTCAAGAATCCAGCCTGTGTTCCAACGGTCGGTTCCCCACAGAGCCCCACAAAAGTCGACCGTTTAGGCTTCTTTTCACCCTCTCCACGCTCTCGTCTCCTCTTTGCTAGAGAAACATGAAGTTCCTTTAACATAGTAAACGCCTCCTTTCTCTACGGTTTCTCCGAAACATAGAAAAGAAGGAAAGGGTCGTTGCTATATTTCTTGTCCGAATCGAATGGGTTGTTTTCTTGGGTGCTTTGGGGATGCAAAAGATGGAAAGAACACGAAACAGAAGACTCGTCGAGCAAGTCCGAAAGAACAGGTGAAGACCCTTTTGTTAGTTCGATTAGATTTTTGCTTTTGTTTGTTGGGATGGAAAATTTGTGAAGAAGAGCTGTGAAGTTATCGATTGTGTCTGTGTTTTCTTGGTTTTGTGCTTGTTGATTGTATGCATTGAGGTGTTGATTCTTTGAAATATGAACCTAATTGCTTGAACCATGGAAACGAGCTTGAACGATAAGTTTTGTTCTCTCTTCGGTGAAAAGTTGTTTTGTTGGAATTTTGAGAGATATTTTGTGTTACTTTTGAAAAAATAAAATGCTCTTGCTTTTGGTACTTTGGTTAATCCAAGAATTGGCCCTTCATTGATGAATGAGATTTATTTGGTTGTTGTTCGTGTTGGTGATACAATTCTTTCCTTTCTTTCATCGATGTTAGAATGATTCTGGTTTTGGCTTCAAAATTTGAGTTTTGTTGACTAGGTTCTGTTTTTGGCTTCAAAATCAGAGTTTTGTTGATTAAATGAGATGCTAAGTTCTTGCAGAAGAGAAACCAAGTTGAGAACAATCGACAGCAAAGTACATTGGATGAGAGCCTCCTAGAGACACAACCTACCAACTTGGTTTCAGAATTACAGTGAGTCTTCGATTGGTTTTTTCAATTGTCGAATCATACAGCTATATTACCCATTGATTCATAGGACGGATAGATTTCGGTTTTTTTGCTGTCAAGATGATATATTGTTGCCTTTCTTTTTTTTTTTTGTTATGGTTTAACCCTCTTCGGTTAATTTCTTTCATTACGTTGAAAATCATATGAGAGGTGGATGCAGGGACTTGAGTTAAAGCTAGTTAGTTAGTGATTTGGAGGAAAGATCATATTATTGATAAATTTTACGGTAAATTTAGCTTTTGTTGATTTATCTGGATTTTGAGTGTAGAAATAAAACAAAGCAAGAGGAGAGATTGAGCCCAAGCCCAAAGAAAAGAGTTACGTTTAACTCAAATATAACTACACACGATCACGTTTCAGTCTTTGAGAGCACCGATTCTCTGCCTGGGTGCGATATTAGTGTGCAGAAAGAAAAAGAAAAGGATCTTAAAGCTTTGAATCCAGGCTCTGAAGATGGTAATTCAATCACCTTGAGTGTTGGATCATATCCTTCAAATCATAGATACCATAACGCCATAGAGAGTGATGATGAACTAGAAGACTATGGTGATGGTGAGGACTTATATGATTTGGATGACCTCGAAGATGAAGAAGGTTTCAATGACTGTAATGAAGATGATGCTGATAGTGTGATGAATTGTCAAGACGTATGGTCAGAATCGATTGTGATCTCATCTGCAGAGTCGAGAGTAGAAAACCATTCCACAAATTCGAACGACTATGAAGTAGAGAGTCGTATGTTGGAGACTTTGCAATCTAGTGAGGAAACTGAAGCATTTAGACCCAAAACTAATGCAAGAGATAGAAGAGATTATGTCAGTTCCGTGCTGAACCCTGTACAGAATATTACTCAGTGGAAAACTATAAAATCAAACGGAACGCAGTGCTTATCGAAGCCAGAAAAGGAGAACTTGATGTCTTACTCGGAAAAGGCGTTTAAGCAACTATCTCCAAGTGTCAGCACAAAATCTGATGAATCAAAGAAATCAAATCAGAAAATGGCAGTAGATGCAAGTTTATCGAATTGGTTGGTTTCTCCTGAATTTACATCTTCCGAGAATAACTTTTCCAGTCAACTTGAATCCGTTACATCAGGGAATACCATTTCAAACGAGGCTCATTCTGTGAGGAGCTTCGAAGATAGGCCTATTTTAGGTGCGTTGACAGTTGAAGAACTGAAACAGATTTCGGTGTCTTCCTCCCCAAAGAAAACGTCGCCTATTCGAAACCCTGATGAGATGCCAATTATTGGCATTGTCGGGACTTACTGGAATCACTCCGGTTCAAATAAGAACTTCGGTTCGACCTCGTCATATAAAGGCATACCCAACACAACCAGCAAATACAGAGAGGTATTCCAAGTTCAAGAATTGAGAATCACATTTATACTAAATCATTTTATTTTGGTACTAAGAATTTGTCTGTAAAATGCAGGACAAGATAGTTCGTTTGCAATCAACTCCATTCGAGACAAGGTTGGAGAGAGCTCTGAATCAAGGTCCTACTGGAGCTTAATTACATTATAATATGGTCCTTGGAGAAGCTTAATTTGTTAGTTGTGTGCATTCTTGTATTTTCATGTGTGCATACATGCTGTTGATGATTGAATTGGTTGTTCACTTGCTTATTATATTATATGTATTTATATACTGAAGCTTCTGTTGTACTATTCTGGGTAATCGTTTTACTGATTTATGTGAAATATAGGTTTCTGTTTTTTTTTTTTTAATCCAATTAATGGTTAAAGATTTCAGTTTAATGAGGAAGGCTAGATGGAATTCTATTTATTTTCTTATAATTTTTCCAAAAAAGATAGTTGAAATATGCCACTCTGGAGATGTGATAACACAGGATGATGGTAATAATAAAATTCTGCAAATCCAATTAAAATAGTTCGATTAACCGCAAATAATTTAATTCTCAACATTATCAAAATCCCAATTTGACTATTCAAATTATCTAATATACGGGCTAATAATGTGTTTTATACATACCATCTGTTGACAACATGAGATGTAAATGAATCGAGCTTCGATTCGAGTTTTATCGTAAGGCTCCAGATCGGCTAAATTTGAAATTACTAAGCTCCCGAATAGTTCGATCTCAGTTCATTAATAGCTGTTTATCATGTTTAACGAGTTTGGCTCGAGCTCGGCTCGTTAAGCGAGTTTGTGTTCGAGCTCGGCTCGTTAATGAAATCGTGTTTGAGCTTGTCTAGCATTCTTAGCCAAAAGACCGACTAAGATATGAGAATTTAAGAGGTTAACTTCTCGTTTTATAGTCTTTCAACCCCTTATCTTTCGCTTGCATATTGATGTGGGACAAAGGAAGTTGTCTTTCAATGTTTGAGTTCCCAACAAACCAGCCGAGCTCGAGTCACATAAACAGCATGAGCTTGATTTCAAGCTCGCGAGCCTACGAACCGAATATCCTGAATCTCGAGCTAGACTCGATAATTTTAATGAACGATCTTGAACGAGATTTTTACCTAGTCGAGCTTCTAATAGCTTACAAAAGAATTTAAATTTTGAAATATGGAATTCTAACTACATGAATATTGAATATGTCACTTAGACAATATTTTTTATTTTCCAATAAATTCAAAACTACATCAAAATATATCAAAACACACTAAAAAGTCATAAAATAATTATATAGTTGTCTATCATATTATTTCTTTGACTATATTTTTTGTCTTATAATATATAGAAAAATACATTAAAAAATTTAAAAGTCACAAAATACTCTTCTTATGACTAAAAAAAATATAGTATTAACAGGGGCGGAGCCAGGATTCAAAATTACCTGGGGCTGGCTCCGTCCCATACGGAATTTAATAAAATAAATAATTAAATAAAAATTTAAAATAAAAAAATTGTAAACATTGACTTCATGAAAACATAGAACAAGTGTATTTAATATTTAATACTTTCAAAAACATGGAGCTAAAACATTACTGAAGTTGTGCTCTTCGATTCTTTTTAGAATAAAACTCATTAATTATTAAATCGTTATCAATTTTTTCAACCAAATCTCGTTCGATGTCGATGGTTTTCCTTTTCTTCATTCTTGAGTTTCTTTTCTCATTGGCGCCGTCTACAACATAAAATGTCACTTTAGTCTAACTTATTATGGCTAACTGAATCAAATCAACATTACCAACACTAAATAATTGTTACTTTAATCCAATAAACCTCGTACAATTATAATTATTCCAAAACAATTGCGAAGTTAACATTTGACAATCTTAAGGCATAATATATTTAAATATAAAATTTTTACAGCCTTATAAGTTCGAAAATAATATTTACATAATTCTGAATTTTTCAAAAATTCCTACAAAATTCCATAAATTCGCATTGATATTTTCTATAGCATCTAAACATCCAAATAATAAATAATCAATATTAAAAATCGACAATCCCCAATATAAAATTTGGAAATTCAAAATAATGCTCAAATAAATTCCAAAAAATTATAATATCATCAATTGGCTCAAATATAGTACTTACAATCAACAATTTAATATATATTAATTATCAGAATTCAAAAAAATCAAAATACCCAAATTTCGAAACACTAAAATCAGAAATTACCTTTAAAATTCGAAATCTAACTAAGAACAACAAGAACGAACTGTAGAAAGTCTAACAGTAAGATTTACTCATGATTTTCGGTAAAAACGAAGACCGGTTGACGACGGCTGATTTCAAGACGACAAAGAAACTTCAAACTTTTGGTATTAAAAGAAAGCTTATGCCGTGGATTTTCCGAATCTACAATCGATTTTGAAAAATGACGATCGATGATGAAGTTACGACCATTTGAAATAATGAAAATTGTGAAAGTTTGAGAGAAAATAATAGAAATGAGGTATGAGACAAGTGAAAAAAAAAATTAAGTTTTGGGGCTAATCAATAAAATTTTTAAAATAAACAATATTTAATTTTATTTTTTAAAAAATTAGGTGGGGCTGGAGCCCAACCCAGCCCCTAATATACCTCCGCCCCTGATGGTATAAGAGGTGAAGCAAAAAAGACCAAGAATGAGAAAATCACGATATATCCCAAAAAATCAACAAAATCTCGTTACAAGTTAGTTAATATAAGCTTGTCTTTCATATAGCTACATACTAATTTAGAGGTTGGCTTGAACATGAAAGTTGTACCTCTTGTTAAATAGAGGATGCACGTACTGACTATAGCCCAAAAAAATTTCCGGAAATAATAATTCTGGCCTGCCGGATTCGGTTTACCATAACACAATGTTTAAATATGCTACATATCGTTTGAGAATTGGGAAAACTCATCAACATAAAATTTTTATATCTCACCAAAATACATACTTTGGAAAAGCTTGGATCGATGAACTTCTGGCCGCCATCGATTTCTGCGTTAATATCCGATCATTTGGTCAACTTTAAGATTTTTTTTGAAATTTATATTAATTATAATTAATTTTCTAAGTTTGAACCGAAATTACCTAAACTAAAATATATTCAAAAATGACTATAATATGATCAATCCTGGAATTATAGTTCTAATATATGAAATATCAACCCTATTGTATTTTTAGGAATTCATTTAATTTCTGGATTATGAATCATGATCTAACAGTAAGTTATAAAGCGAGAACATTGCTACGAATCGTAAACCAGTTCAACTGATTGTCCAGCTGATAGGTGGTTTAGCAGAAGACTTTCAGAAACCTGGCCAGCTGATGATGGTTCAACTGATGAGAAGCCCAGCTGACCAGTTCAACTGAAAGACTGAAATCAATTCAACTGACAAGTCAACTGATTTCCCCAGCCCAACTGAAGATCAGTTTAGATGACCAGTTCAGTGCATCAGTTAGAACCAATCCGTTGCAGAACATGAAAAGCTTATTCAATGGGATCCAATTGTGTACAAAGGTACAAAAGCAATTTCCAGTCAAAAGACAATAATAGACGTTGCATCAATGTTTAAAGCCTAAACGTTCCAAAATGGATGTCGGAAAGTACAGACACATTTCGAGGAACAGATTAAAAATGCAACAGATACAATAATTGAGTCTCATTATACGATCAAGCTTAGCGCCTATAAATAGAAAATGAAGATCAGTGCAAGATAACAAAGAGAAGTGAAAAAAAGAGAGAAAGAAAGAACATGCTTATTGCATATCAGCTTACAAAAAAGCAATCAACACATTCGAGGGAACACTCCAAAGTTATATCAGCTTAGTGTAGAAGCTTATTTCTCTTAGTGTGTGAGAACATCTTTAGGGTTGTTTTCAGAGATCAGCTCTCACACAGACACACCACCACTTAAATAACGTCTTGCACAAAGACGTAAAACTTGTGTATGTAGTTTTTGATATATAGACGTTAAACAAGTGTTGGCTAGAAGGTGATGCCTTCAGTCTAGACTAGGAGTTCAGTTAAGCATTAGATAAGTCCTAAGCTGAGTGGGTTTGTAAAGGTGTTGTGTAAATCAAAGTCTTCTAGTAGATCCTAACTGATGTGGTAGAAGGGATGGCGTAGGAGCAGTTAAAGTCTCCGAACATGCATAAACATATCTTGTGTATTAACTGCTTAACTGTGTTTTAAATTGACTTGATCAGTTCAGCTGATATCAGTTCAGTTTTTTCTATAGCTGAACTGATAGAAGCCATAAATGATTCCCTATATTTCAATCGATCAGTTTACACAAGTCATTAGATTTTAAAATATTTCAGTATTTCTTAACGAATGATTACATTGAGTGTTTTTCGCTTGTTTTGAAACCAAACTCGATCTAATTAATTGGTGTATACATTCCTAGAACATGATCTATTGCAGCTCATTGAGATATTGTGTTTGAAGCACCCTCACAGGTGCCCGAACCGATCCATCAATTGGTATCAGAGCTAGTTATTCTAAGAAGGACATTTGAAAACTGAGTAAAATTATTTTACTTTAAAATAGTTTTAAATGCTATTTAAAAATACTTTATACTATTTTCAAAACTATTTGAAAATATTTATGTGACGTCCCGAAAATTTGAGGTCCACATGAACCACGTGTGTGCAAGTTATTAAATTCCTTATGTATTTTTCTAAATGGTTTTAATGCATGTTTATTTCATTAAATTGGGTTTTAATTCATGATTTATGAATTTGCATTATTTTAAATTATAATATGTTTAGTTGATTCACGTTAAAACGTTTTCCTTGAGTTTTATGTCTCAGGCGATTATTCGAGGCGGGATCGAGGAAATGAGACCGACGACGATTTAGGCGATTTTATAATGCGGTATTTTTATTTTAAGTTAGGAAGGGGTATTTTGAATAATTTATTTAGTTTTAGTATTTTAAAGCCTAAATTATTTATTTAGGAAGTTTAGAATTTTAAGACTTTTAAAGTTGGCATTTGTGCATTAATTTTAAATTAAGAGAGTTTATTTAAAGTTAATAGTGGATTAGCATCTTTATAACATTTTAACTAGCATTGTTAAGGAGCAACTTGATTAGCCTTTTATTTAGCATTTTAATAGGACAATTAAACAATTAAATTACCTAAATTTTACCCTAACACACGCACACACACCACTAACACACACTTACACACGTTAAACTCACACAACACACACATACGCATTTCAATTGAATATTTTGATAAGAAAACTTTAGGGTTCTTGGCACCACAGCAGCCGCCCCTTCCCCTTTATTTTCCAACTAGTTTTCGGAGCTTTTATTGCAAGATAATCGAGCCACCATCGTCCCGGATCAATCCTAGCGCCATCTCCGCTTCGGTATCGTCGTTACGGTATTTTTAATATCAAAAAGGCACGTATATTCTGTTCTTGATGCATCGATCATGTCATAATATGTGTTGCGTTGTTTTTATGCGTAAAACCATGTATGAAGTGTAGTAGTTTGAGCGGTAATTCGTTTGAATCGAGTTTGAAGAAAGATTTTTAGATCTAAAACTCGTTTTTTGCTGTTCTTCTTAAAACTGCGATTTTTCCGTCGAGATTTTGAGAAAACTTTCAATTACAAAATTGTAGAACTTTTCGATACCTTCGATTTGATATATGATTCGAAATTTTTGGACGAAAATTGAGTGAGTTATGGCATTTTTCGTGGGACTGCTCAAACTGCGACTTTTACGATAATTGTGTTCTCGAAGTTTATTTGTTGCAGGCTTCGTTGGAGATCGATGGACGATCGTTGTTGCACCTAGGTATGATTATTATGTTGTTGGGTCGATATGTGGTACGTCGGTTAGTGTCGATAGGCACTCGAATGCATTAGAATTCGTAGGAAAGAAATTAGTGTCGATTGTCACGTTTTTGAAATTGTATGCGTCGTAAGATGAACGTCGTGGCTTGAGATGTCGTACGAAATTGGTTTTATGTTATGGTATGCTAGGATGGGTCTCGGGGTGTCGGTTCATAGTTCGTGCAACCGGGTCTAGAAAGTTAAGCAAAGCATGTACAAGAATTTTCGTAAGTTCGCGATCACAGAGCCTGCACGGACCCTGGCACGGACCCTGGCACGGGGCCCGTGTCCACCCTTTTTCATGGAGTCTTTCACCCGAGTCTACACGGACCCCTACACGGAGGTAGGCACGGGGTCCGTGTCCCTTCTTCTTTCCGAGTGTCACTGCATCGCACCTAGACGGACCTGTACACGGACCCGGGGTAGGGGTCCGTGTACTCACTGTTTGAGAAAGATTTGTAAGTTATTTTCGGGGTTTGATGTCATGGTTTAGTGCAAGGATTATCCAGGGTCGTGCTATGGGAAATTTTAGAATGCCCTAGGTAACGATTGAACTTGAGAGTAAGTATGATTTCTACGTTTAAGTTCTGCAAATTCATGTTAGTGTGCAGCAACGGCCTCGATCAAAGTTCCAATGAATCCCTCAACGCCAAGTAAGTATGTTGACGTGCAAAGAAAATATTTGAAGTTTTTGAGGTATGCTAAATGTCTTGTGACCAAAAGTGAATGGGTTTGGAAGTCGGTGAACGTGGCCGAGTACCTCTCCACCCCGTTAAATTATGAATGGGTTTGAAGTTAGGATTGGAAAGCGTTAAATTATGAACGGGGACCAATCCGCCCGTTAAATTATGAACGGTTTAGATCGTGGTTGTGAAGCGTTAAATTATGAACGTGGATCAACTGGCCTGTTAAATTATGAACATGGATCTCATGTATGTGGCAGTGGATACGTCCCTGTCAGCCCAGTACTGTGGTGTGTCTGATCAGGCTTTTATTATGTATGGGTCACTTGCTTTGAAACATGTCTCTAAGCAAAATGATGAAGTTACATATGTTTAAGTATGCAGTATGTTTATGAAAGTTTATGTTGATAGCACGTCTAGTTATGTACGTACTTATGTTCAAGTTTATTATGCTAGTTCAAGTTTCAAGTTATGTATGTCCTATTTTTAAGATGCATGCGATTTTATTATGTAGTACTCATTATTCCAGTTTATACGTGTTGAGTCTTTAGACTCACTAGACTTGATCGATGCAGGTGACTATATTGAGGAGACATGAGGTGATGACCAAGGGGCAGGCTTGGGCTGAGTGGCAGGCTAGACCCGAGGACCGCAATGTTCATGTTTTTATGCAAGTTAAAATACTCTGATTTTTAAATATTTGGAGACAGTTTCTTTTAGCAAAAATTTTATTGGTGACGGATGATTGTGAGATTTATT
Source organism: Primulina eburnea (assembly GCF_022965805.1). NCBI lineage: Eukaryota > Viridiplantae > Streptophyta > Magnoliopsida > Lamiales > Gesneriaceae > Primulina > Primulina eburnea. The sequence goes on along the minus strand of NC_133109.1, from coordinate 12,374,741 downwards.
TTATGAATGTATGAGTGACGACCGTATGGATGTTTTATTTAAGAAAATTTTTAATTTTTCCGCAAATTTTAAAGAGGAGAATTACGGTTCGTTACAATTTATCTAACGCTCATTGCAAAGGATAGAGAGGATTGGCTCTGCGACTAACATTGTAGCCACTTCTCTAGACTCCGAGCTTTGGGGCTTTAATCAGCCCGCAGGGGTATGAGTCCTACCTGTTGTCTATTCAGCAAAACTGATCGAAAGACAAGGTTTCAGCTGCAAGCCTACCAGTTGAATCTGATCAACAGACGAAGCCCGACTATGTTGAGATGTTGCATGATTAAAGTGGAGCTTAATCATCAGCAGTATACCACCACTTAACTGTCATATCAGATCAAGTAGATGATCAATGCGGTTCAACATCAGCTATAATGTACAGTTCTTTTGCACATATTTAAAATTTGCGGAAAATAAAATTTGTTCTTAAATAAGAAATTCTCATTCAAAATGCCAAATAATTAAAATGCTCGAACAAATATTTGAAATTTTAAACAACTTGCAACAAGTACTTGAATAAAACATCATAAATTAATTCATTAAAATAAGAGTAAATGAAATAACATGCATAAAAATCCTTAAACTTAAGCGGTCCTCGGGTTAGTCATCCGCCTAGTTCGAGCCATCTCAGTGGTCTCCGCCTCTCGTTTCCTCAAACTCGTCCTCACCTGTATTGATCAAGTCTAGTGAGTCTAAAGACTCAACATGTATAAACTGGGAATAGCTAGTAACCTATAATAAAACCACAAACATTTTAAAGTAACACATACATAACTTAACTTTGAACATATCTACATAACCATAGATGAGCCATCGATTTATAAACATTTTCATAAACGTATTTGCATCATACGTACTTAAACATGTATATCATTATCATTTTGCGTAGAGATATGTTTCAAAGCAAGTGACACATAACATAGTGAGCCTGATCAGACTAAACCACAGTACTGGGATGGCAGGGATGTCCACTACCACATACATAAGATCCCGGATCATACTTTACTGGGTGGATTGGTCTCCTGGTCATACTTTACCGCTTTCCAATCTTGATAAAAACCCGGTCATACTTTACTGGGGTGGAGAGGTACCAGGACACGTTCTCCGGTTTTCAAACTCGTTCATATTTGGTCACAAGATAATTAGCATACCTCAAAAACATAAAATATTTTCGTTGTACGTCAAATATACTAATACATTATGCATGCCTGCGCAAGATAAATCTTTTTTAAAAAAAAATTTCTAGAAAGCTTGGCACTCGGGCAGTAAAATCTTACCGCTCGGGCGCCGCCCACTTCGTTGGGCTCGAAAATCCTAAAAAAAAAACCCATTTTTACACAGTTCGAACAATCACAAGAAAATGATCATAATTCACTCGTTTCTTGTTCGAAAATTACGAATTTACTGTCAAATCGAAGATATAAAAAATTACTACATTTTATATGTTGAAAGTTTTTCCAGAAAACCGACAAAAAATTCGCAGGATTCGAAATGACAGCAGATTCGATTTTTGAGATCTAAAAATCGTTTCAAATATTTTTGCTCAAACTTTGCATAACATAAATGGATTTTTACACACAATATAAATCAAAATATTTACTATGACAAGATCGATGTGAAAAATGAAAGATATACATGTCTTTGTGTCTAAACGCTCGAAGATAACGAATACCGACACGGTGGATTACGGGAGATGAACGGGAGACGCTTGCTACAAGATTCTTGCTCGAAAAAAGGTGTAAATCTCCACGTTGCAAGGGAAATGAGTGGCTGCTGCTGTAACTCTAAGAACCCTAGGTCCTTAAGAAAAAAATACAAAGAGTGTGTTTGTGTGTGTGTGTGTGTGTGTGTGTATGTCTTGTGAGTGTGTGTGTGTGGGGTAATTAGGGAGTTAAGTAGGAGTTAATAAAATACTTAGTTAAATAATTAGTGATAAAATATGTGACACCCTGACCCGTTACAATAAAAATACAGCGGAATTTAAAATTTTCTTTCAAATGGAAGGAGTTTCAAAAATACATTTCATAAAAATGTTTACAAAATAGCAATACATGATCATTTAAATGACATAACAAAATACAAAATATCATTCCTATGATCATGCCAAAATCTTCCTTCCAACGGTGCATGCATATGACCCCTATCCACAGTCAACGTCCAGGGCCTCCACTCTGATCTGCATCACATGAATAAACTGAAATGAGAATAAATCTCAGCAAGTGGAACTCTAACATAGCAATGATACATAGTATACTCTGTAAAACATGGCTTTTAAATCATAAATACCATCAACTCTGAAACGTAAATACTGTAGCAATAACTGTAGCAATAGCATATCAATAAGATAGCAATAAGATGGTATTCTCTTTTCTCTGATTGGATTGATATCAATAGTATCTCTGCTCTGGTGCTAATATCCCTATCGATATAAACCGATAACTCTGAGGGATAAAAGCCTATGGTCGATGATCATCTAATTGCATGCAATGCTCTAACTATGATTAATCAATCCAATAAAACATTTGAACTCTGAATATCATTTAAAGCCGTCGTTTCGCAATCTCTATCTTTTCTCTTGTATTCCCTTTTTAACAATAGTGAGATATACAATACCTCCAATAGATAATCAATGAAATCAATACATAACAATGGATCAATGGAAGGGAATAACACTTTGAAACCTTTAAAACACAATACATATAATATCATGTGAGCACAAAGGATGAAATTCCACTTACAAACCAATCGAACACCTCCAAACTAAATCTTGGTGCACCACCTACAACAATAATCCATAAACAACACCAATATCAACTCTATATCCACAAATACAAGTCAAATAGTCCATTAAACCAACAATAACAACACCCTATAACAACTTATCTCCAAAAACCATGATAGAATCGCACCAAAAACTTACCTAAGGTTCCTTATACCACGGAGAACGTCGATCTCAAGTCGGAAATCCAAACAAACCCAAGAATCAAAGGTAGGAAGTGAATGAAATGGTAGAAAACCCTAAGAAAATGAGAGGAAATCGGAAATGAAGGGGAAAGATGAGGATAAGGTATGGCCAACAACTCCAAAAAGCAACTTAAAAACTCGCCCATACCTCCACCGCAGGTGCGCTACCACAAGCACCGCGGGTGCGCTATGCCTTCGGCCAACCAAAATAATTCCCATGCACGATGACCGCGGGTGCGGTGCTACATTTACCGCGGGTGCGGTCTCACCGCGGGTGCGGTGCTTACACTGCCGCGGGTGCGGTGTCCCCACGGTAAAACCATCAAAATCCAACATAAATGACCGCGGGTGCGGTCCTTGCAAGGGTGCGGGTGCGGTACCACATCGGCCAAGAACAAACCAAGGCAACTGAAAATCGAACCGAAACACTGAAACGAACAATCAACAACATCTAACACCTCATTAACAATAATAACCAATAATACTATGGCCCAAAACACAACTCTAAACATCTAATCACATAACCCAAATAAACAAGTATAGCTTAAACCGTACCGTACACCGGGCTCGGCTATTACAATCTCCCTTCCTTAGAGGAATTTCGTCCGCGAAATTGAGGTCACTGCACGAACAACTCAGGATACTTCTCTCTCATCTCATCCTCTGGTTCCCACGTAGCTTCCTCTATCAAATGGTTCCTCCAAAGGACTTTAACGATGTCGATCTCTTTGTTCCTCAGAACTCTAACTGTGCGATCCAAAATCTGAATCGGAATCTCTTGGTACGTCAAACTCGGCGTCAAGTCCAATGGCTCGTGGCGAAGAACATGGGAAGGATCTGCAATATACTTCCTGAGCATCGATACATGAAAAACATTGTGGACTCTGTCAAGATCGGGCGGTAGGGCTAATTTGTAGGCTCTGTCACCAACTCTGTCCAAGATCTCAAAAGGACCAATAAATCTCGGACTTAACTTGCCCTTCTTGCCAAATCTCATCACACCCTTGAGAGGTGCAATCTTCAAGAACATGTGATCGCCAACCTCGAACTGCAAAGGCCTACGACGAACATCTGCATAGCTCTTCTGTCTGGACTGAGCAGTCTTCATCCTCTCTCGTATCACAGCAACAACATCAGCCGTCTGCTGGACCAACTCTGGTCCCAACATCTTCCTCTCTCCAACCTCATCCCAAAACAAAGGCGATCTGCACTTCCTGCCATAAAGTGCCTCATATGGTGCCATCCCAATCGACGCCTGGTAGCTATTGTTGTACGTGAACTCCACAAGTGGCAATTTAGAATCCCAGCTACCAGAATAGTCAATAGTGCAAGCTCTGAGCATATCCTCAAGAATCTGAATGACTCTCTCTGACTGACCGTCGCTCTGGGGATGATAAGCTGTACTAAACGCTAACCGCGAACCCATAGCTCTGTGCAGACTCTTCCAAAACTCGAAAGTAAATCTAGGGTCACGATCAGACACGATCGACACAGGGACACCGTGAAGTCTAACAATCTCTGCAATGTAGTCCTCGGCGTACTGATTCATGGAGTACGTCGTCTTGACTGGAAGAAAGTGCGCTGACTTGGTCAATCGATCAACGATGACCCAAATGGAATTATAACCTCTCTGAACTCTGGGAAGACTAGTCACGAAATCCATCGTAATATGCTCCCACTTCCACTGAGGAATCGGCAATGATAGCAATGTCCCAGCAGGTCTCTGATGCTCAATCTTCACCTGCTGACAAGTAAGGCACTGAGAAATGAACAAAGCAATATCTTTCTTCATACCTGGCCACCAATAGAGTCGACGAAGATCCTGATACATCTTCGTACTGCCTGGATGAATCGAATAAGGTGCGGTATGAGCCTCTGTCAGAATGTCTCGTCGAATATCATCGCCAACAGGAACACAAATACGGCCTCTGAAAGTCACCAAACCATCAACACTCGAACCAAACTCTGAGTTCCCTCTCTCCTCTGCTCTAGCTCTCAACTCTGTCAACTGAACATCAGTCGACTGCTCTCTACGGATCCTGTCCGTCAAAGTAGATCGAATAACCAACTCTGAAAGACGAGCAATGGTACCTGGAATAACCAGATCTATCTCCTCTCTCTGCAAATCCATCAACAATGGCCTCTGAATCAAAGAACTCAATGAAGCACTCGACTTGCGACTCAACGCATCTGCCACAACGTTTGCCTTCCCTGGGTGGTAACTGATAGTCACATCATAATCCTTGACAAGCTCTAACCACCTCCTCTGTCGCATGTTGAGCTCTTTCTGCGAAAACAGATACTTCAAACTCTTGTGGTCTGTGAAAATCTCACACTTTTCGCCATACAGATAATGTCTCCAAATCTTCAGGGCGAAAACCACAGCTGCTAGCTCCAAATCATGCGTCGGATAATTCTTCTCATAATCCTTCAACTGGCGAGAAGCATAGGCAATAACCTTACCTCGCTGCATCAGCACTGCACCAAGGCCTCTCTTCGACGCATCGGTATAGACAACGAAATCCTCAGAACCACTAGGCAATGAAAGAACAGGAGCTGTCGTCAATCTAACCTTCAGCTCTTGGAATGCACTCTGGCAATCGATGGACCACTCGAACTTCACAGTCTTCCTCGTCAGATTGGACAATGGCAGGGCAATCTTTGAAAAATCTGAAATGAAACGACGATAGTAACCCGCCAAACCAAGGAAACTGCGCACCTCTGAAACAGAAGTAGGAATAGGCCAATTCTGAATTGCCTCAATCTTCAATGGATCAACAGCAATGCCATCTCTCGAAACGACATGGCCTAGAAAAGAAATCTGATCCAGCCAAAACTCACACTTCTTCAACTTGGCAAACAACCTCTTCTCTCGCAACAACTGAAGCACAACTCTGAGATGCTCTGCATGAAGCTCTCTGGTCTTGGAATAGATAAGAATATCGTCGATAAAGACAATGACGAAGCTATCCAAGAACGGCTTGAACACACGGCTCATCAAATCCATAAAGACTGAAGGGGCATTGGTCAAACCAAACGACATCACAAGGAACTCAAAATGACCATACCTGGTCCTGAAAGCCGTCTTAGGGACATCAGACTCCCTAACCTTCAACTGATAGTAGCCAGACCGAAGATCAATCTTCGAAAACACAGTGGCACCATGGAGCTGATCAAACAAATCATCTATTCGTGGCAACGGATACTTGTTCTTGACAGTCACTTTGTTGAGCTCCCTGTAGTCGATACACAGCCGCAAGGAACCATCTTTCTTCTTAACGAAAAGAACCGGAGCTCCCCAAGGCGAAGAACTCGGACGAATGAAACCCTTATCTAGAAGATCCTGCAACTGCGCCTTCAACTCCTTCATCTCAGTAGGAGCCATCCGGTACGGAGCCTTAGAAATAGGAACCGTACCAGGAGCTAGATCGATAACGAACTCAACATCTCTGTCCGGTGGCAAACCCGGAACATCATCCTCAAACATATCAGCAAACTCCCTCACAACATCAATATCATCAATATTCAACTTAATCAGTCTATCAACATCCATAATAGAAGCAAGAAACCCATCGCAACCTCTACACAGCAATCTCTCAGCCTCAAGACAAGAAATAAAAGGAAGGACCAGCGAAGTACCTGAGCTGGCGATAACTCCTCCCTGGCCAACATCTGCAAAAGTCACCTTCTTAGCAACACAATCGATAACTGCACGGTAAGTCGAAAGCCAATCCATGCCAAGAATAACATCGAAGGCAACCATAGGGATAACAATCAAATCAGCGAAGACAACTCGCTCCTCAATACGAACAGGGCACGCAAAGACAATCGATGTCGGGCACAAGACATTTCCCGAAGGCAAAACAACACTAAGCTGGAGGGGAAGAACAGAAGGAACTATATCCAAAGATCTCAAAAACAATTCAGACATAAAAGAATGAGTAGCACCAGTATCAATCAAAGTAGTAGCTACTCTGCCTGAAATCAAAATAGTACTAGAGATCAATGAAGAATCGTGATTAATACCTTCCTTGATCATGAAAAGATACGACCCTGCACCTTCCCTTGGCTAGCTCCTTGAGGACAATTCCTGGCAACGTGGCCTGCCATGCCACAACGATAACAAGTATGAGTGCCAAATCTGCACTCTCCACGGTGATGCTTGCCACACTTTGGACATAGTGGCTTCTCGGGATCAAATGGAACAACTGGAACTGGCGGAGGTCTAGGACTCGACTCCATCTTGCCCTTGCCCTTGAAACGATCCCTGCCCCTCTGAATAGAACCCTGGCCTCTCTGAGCAACAGCTTGATGCCTCTCCTGCCTCTCCCTGGCGATGTCCTTCTCATCCTGCTCGGCCAACAAAGCTTTGGACACGATCTCCTTGAAAGTAACAGCCTTGGACATGTTGATATCACGGCGAATCTCAGCTCTAAGGCCTCGAATGAAATGAGCGCCTTTGTCCTTGTCGTTCGAAGCAATATACGGAGTAAATAGGCAACCCTCCTCAAAATTCAGGATATACTGACCAACATCCAAGCTCCCCTGTCGAAGCTCCAAAAACTCCGTAACCTTCCTCGCTCGAAGTGCATCAGGAAAATACTTGTCATAGAACAGGTCAGTGAACTCTGACCACTTCAGTGTCGCAATAGTCACACCAACCTTCGTCGCATTCCACCAAATGCGGGCAGCCTTAACCAACATGAACACTGCACAGCTGATCCTGTCTTTGTCCTCATACTGGAGATGATCGAAGATAGCTTCAAGCGCCTTGACCCACTCGACAGCAACTAAAGGATCGGTGCTACCTGCGAATTCCGGTGGATCCATTCTCTTGAAAGCAGAAAAGACGGCATCAGTGCCAACAGCCTGAGCAACCTGACCTCTCACTTGGCCTCGACCCTGACCTGCTCCTTGCAATCGGAGCAACTGCTGAATCTGATCGCTATGCACCTTAGCCTGCTCCTTAAGCAACTTGCCGAACTCGTCGACAACTCTCGAGGAAGAACTATCCTCACCCTCTGCCGCCTTACGCTTAGGAGGCATACTCTACAATTGCTCACAAGACACCAATCAATATATATAACAATGGATAGATGCAAGAAAACATACCCGGACAGTTGAAAGTAGACGAAGTCATATGCATTGGTCCGAAGAACACCGCTCTGATACCACTAAATGTGACACCCTGACCCGTTACAATAAAAATACAGCGGAATTTAAAATTTTCTTTCAAATGGAAGGAGTTTCAAAAATACATTTCCTAAAAATGTTTACAAAATAGCAATACATGATCATTTAAATGACATAACAAAATACAAAATATCATTCCTATGATCATGCCAAAATCTTCCTTCCAACGGTGCATGCATATGACCCCTATCCACAGTCAACGTCCAGGGCCTCCACTCTGATCTGCATCACATGAATAAACTGAAATGAGAATAAATCTCAGCAAGTGGAACTCTAACATAGCAATGATACATAGTATACTCTGTAAAACATGGCTTTTAAATCATAAATACCATCAACTCTGAAACGTAAATACTGTAGCAATAACTGTAGCAATAGCATATCAATAAGATAGCAATAAGATGGTATTCTCTTTTCTCTGATTGGATTGATATCAATAGTATCTCTGCTCTGGTGCTAATATCCCTATCGATATAAACCGATAACTCTGAGGGATAAAAGCCTATGGTCGATGATCATCTAATTACATGCAATACTCTGACTATGATTAATCAATCCAATAAAACATTTGAACTCTGAATATCATTTAAAGCCGTCGTTTCGCAATCTCTATCTTTTCTCTTGTATTCCCTTTTTAACAATAGTGAGATATACAATACCTCCAATAGATAATCAATGAAATCAATACATAACAATGGATCAATGGAAGGGAATAACACTTTGAAACCTTTAAAACACAATACATATAATATCATGTGAGCACAAAGGATGAAATTCCACTTACAAACCAATCGAACACCTCCAAACTAAATCTTGGTACACCACCTACAACAATAATCCATAAACAACACCAATATCAACTCTATATCCACAAATACAAGTCAAATAATCCATTAAACCAACAATAACAACACCCTATAACAACTTATCTCCAAAAACCATGATAGAATCGCACCAAAAACTTACCTAAGCTTCCTTATACCACGGAGAATGTCGATCTCAAGTCGGAAATCCAAACAAACCCAAGAATCAAAGGTAGGAAGTGAATGAAATGGTAGAAAACCCTAAGAAAATGAGAGGAAATCGGAAATGAAGGGGAAAGATGAGGATAAGGTATGGCCAACAACTCCAAAAAGCAACTTAAAAACTCGCCCATACCTCCTCCGCGGGTGCGCTACCACAAGCACCGCGGGTGCGCTATGCCTTCGGCCAACCAAAATAATTCCCATGCACGATGACCGCGGGTGCGGTGCTACATTTACCGTGGGTGCGGTCTCACCGCGGGTGCGGTGCTTACACTGCCGCGGGTGCGGTGTCCCCACGGTAAAACCATCAAAATCCAACATAAATGACCGTGGGTGCGGTCCTTGCAAGGGTGCGGGTGCGGTACCACATCGGCCAAGAACAAACCAAGGCAACTGAAAATCGAACCGAAACACTGAAACGAACAATCAACAACATCTAACACCTCATTAACAATAATAACCAATAATACTATGGCCCAAAACACAACTCTAAACATCTAATCACATAACCCAAATAAACAAGTAAAGCTTAAACCGTACCGTACACCGGGCTCGGCTATTACAAAATATTACTAATCTAATTACTTAATCCCACTCAAAGATTTAATAAAAATAGTTACGTACCAAATTTTCAAAATAAAAAACTCCAAATGATCAAATTAGTATTTGAAAAGTTTAAAAATCTTAAAATCATATAATAAATAAAAAGTAGGCTTTGAAATGCTTAAAATCTCATAAATCATTTAAAATACCATTTTCTTGACTTGAAATAAAATACCACATTTTTATAAATCGCCTAAATCGTCACATGTCTCTTTTCCTAATCACGTATCGAATATTCGCATGAAACATAAACTCAACAAAACGTTTTAATGTGCATCAAATAAACATGTAACAATTTAAAATAATGTGAATCATAAATCATGCATCACTATAATCATTTAAAAATTAAATAAATAATTTAACAATTTAATAAATTCATGGGTTTACGTGTATTGATTGTGGGCTCTACAATTCCTCCCTCACTTAAATATATTCCGTCCTCGAAATTAAATCTTACCAAACAATTCTGGGTATAGACTTCTCATATCTGTTTCGGCCTCCCAAGTGGCCTCCTCCACTGATTGATTCAGCCACTGGGCTTTGACCAACTTGGTCACTTTGTTCCGAAGTCTCCCCTCCTGTCTGTCTAGAATTCAAACAGGTCTTTCCTCATATGATAGATCTGGAGCAAGCTGCATTGGCTCATAACTCAAAACAGGTGAAGGATTTTCCATATACTTCCTCAGCATCGAAACATGGAATACATTGTGTACTCCTGCTAGATTCGGCGGTAGAGCTACACGATAAGCAAGTGTCCCAACTCTGTCAAGAATTTTGAATGGTCCATTGAATCTCGAACTCAACTTGCCTCTCTTCCTAAACTTAATAACATCCTTCATGGGTTTTATCTTCACGAATACACGATCTCCTATGGCAAATTTGAGATCTCTTCTCCTCTTCTCAGCTTAACTCTTTTCACGACTCTGGGCGGTCTTCATCCTGTACCGGATCTTGACCACCACGTCTGCAGCCTGCTGAACAATCTATGGGCCAAGTTTCGATCTCTCACTGATTTCATCCCAATGAATCGGCGATCTGCACTTCCTTCCATACAGTGCTTCATAGGGATTCATACCTATAGATGATTGAAAATTGTTGTTGTAGATGATTCCACTAGGGGTAGTTTCGATTCCCAATTCCCATGGAAATCAATCAACATGGTCGCAACAAATCTTCAAAAATCTGAATCACTATCTCAGACTGGCCATCTGTCTGAAGGTGGAATGTCGTACTGAATAGCAACTTCATCCCCATAGCTACAAGTAAACTCTTCCAAAAGGACGATGTGAATCTTGGATCCCTGTCAGACACAATAGAAACTGGGATCCCGTGCAATCTGACTATCTCCCGAATATATAGCTCTGCATACTGAGTCATAGAGAAAGTCGTCTTCACCAGTAAGAAGTGTGCTGATTTAGTAAGTCGATCCACTATAACCCAAATGACATTAGATCCTCTGAATGACCTCGGAAATCGAACAACGAAATCCATGGTAATATTCTCCCATTTCCACTCGGGATTAGAGAGTGGCATATGCATCTCTGCTGGCCTCTGATGCTTTGCTTTCACTTGCTGACAAGTGAGGCATTCAGATACAAAGCGTCGAATATCTTGCTTTATCCTTGGCCACCAATACAACATCTGTATGTCCTTGTACATCTTGATACCCCCTGGATGGATGGAATGCAGAGATGCATGTGCCTCTGTCAAAATATCATCTCTGATCGAATCAACTCTAGGCACTCACATCCTTCCACTGTACCTCACAATACCATTGGACACTGCGTAGAGTACACTGCCTTTGGATTCATCCTTAAGTCTCCATTTTTCCAAGTGTTCATATGAAGGTTGACCTCTACGGATTCGATCTAGCAAAGAAGAACGGACTGTCAATTTAGACAACTTGGGAGCTCTGCCCTTAGGATAAACTTCTAGGCCAAACCTTTAAATCTCTGACTGAAGAAATCTCTGCGCTGACAGCTGCGCTACGACTCCTACCTGTTAGAGTAGGTGCCCGTCGAGCCAAGTGTTGGCCGAGTGTTCACAATGAAACTCTATGTATAAGCAATCTTTATTTTAGTAATATTTTATATTATTATTTTGGCACATCTTTATCTGTATACCCATGCTAGTTGCATAGATAAAGCCCTTGAATATACAAATGGTAGAAAGAATATGAGATGCTCATATGATGAGTATCATGAAACTCATATTTGTAATACTGTATATTCTAAACGGTTCCTAGTCGATTCAGCCGCCACTAAGAAGGATATAGGCCGCTAGAGTTCGAGACTAGTATCTGCGTTGTGAGTACCATGTTTCATTGGTAGGGGACATTGTGATGTCCGAACATGCAGATAGGTGCTCCTTGTAGAGTGCACTGAACAACCCTCCATAAAAGGACTTTCCAAGTGGTTCTCACTTATCGAGTGGAAATGTCCTAGTTTATGGTTGTACAGAATTAGTTCTTATGACCCGGGACAACATTGAGACTCTATGTGCTAGAATTACACTTTGACTTGTTTACCGACTCTCATGGGGTCATCAGGTGGCAAGGTTGGGAGTTCTGTCGAAACACATAGGAGTCGATGCATTGTAGTCGGGGATTCACCGCTTACCTTCGGGTATGGATATCATATGTGTTATCATGTGTATGTAGGTTGAAATCTCTGGCCAGAATATGGTTGTAATTATGAAAGGGGTTTCATAGATTACACCATCGATGCAACTACGACATGACACATAGTATCGATTCATTGACAACTCTCGATAAACCAATGGTTGTCGAATCGATCGGGATATACGAGTTGAAGGGACCGTACTGTACGCAAACCATAATTGAATGGTTCTTGCAGGCACTATCATTTGATACCTAGGGAATCATGTAAGCGATGCTGCTAGGCGTTTAACATGATTAGTTGGGTACTATCAGACTTGAGTTCTGACGTTCTTGTTATCAAGGAGTTGATAAGTAAGAATGGAGCAATTGGGGTATGCTCATATAAGGACATGTTTAGTCCGAATCACATGGAGATGTGAACCCACGGCTAGTTGTATCAATGAACCATTGAGGGCCACACAAGTACTAGCTTTCTAGATCCCGTTGAGAAGTAAAATAGTTCAATGTGTTGAACAGCTTATAAAGGAGTTTATAAGCGTAAGGAAAATTAGAAGTATGACTTCTATAAAGGAGAAAATAGTTCAATGTGTTGAACGACTTATAAATGAGTTTATAAGTGTAAAGAAAAAATAGAAGTATGACTTCTATGAGAGAAATGTAAATTTTAATTTATGGAAGTGTTCCTAAATTAAAATTTGGCCAAGTGAATAATGTATTTGAAAATTGTGATTTTCATAAACATTATTATGGACTAAATTAATTTAATTCAAGTGTTGAATTAATTAAACATTAGTGGACCTAGTAGAGTCCAAATAATTAAATTAATTCAAGTGTTGAATTAATTAAATTATATTGAGTCTTATAGAGCTCAATTTAAATTAATTATTTAACTAGTGGGACTTGGGTAAATTCAAGTAATGTTTAATTAGTCTCAAATATGTTTGAGATAATTAAATTTAGTCCATGGTTTTTATTTTGATAAAAACCATATAATATGCATGCATGGGAGGTGAAAGGTTGGGAGACTACTTTTTGAGTTTTCAAGGCATAGCATGCACCTTTTTTGAATCTACTTTTCACACAACCAAAAAAATGTCTATTCTTCTCTCCAAGGATGAATAGTGCCGAAAATACTATTCACTTTCTCTCCAATTTTTCTTTCTTCAATGGTTGAAGAAACACTCTCTTCTCAAATGAAAAATCCTCATATTTTTCTAGTGCAAAATATGAGGGGATCTACCTAGTTGGTGGTGGGCCTAATTTGAAGGAAAGATTCAAGGTAGGAGGAAGCTTGTAGATTTCTTCATGCCATACAAGAGCTAAGGTGTTTACACCTTAGTTGGAGCCATCATCAACCTCAAGAGATTGATAGGTAACGATTTTCTTACACCCTATATATGACAATGGTGTTTAAATGTATTTGCTACAACAAAATGATAGTGGCCGAAATTTCTTATGAAAAATTTGATTTTTTTTAACTTCCGTTGCACTTCCGGTCACCGTAACCGATCCCCTTTCACTACCTTCCTACTCAAAGCATCTGCCACAACATTAGCTTTCCATGGATGGTAGCTAATTTTACAATCGTAGTCTTTTACTTACTCCAACCACCATCTTTGTCTCCATATCTTCAACGCGAAAATAACGGCAGCTAACTCGAGATCATGAGTCAGGTAGTTCTTCTCATGCACTTTCAACTTTCTGGAGGCATAAGCTATAACCCGACCATGCTACATAAATACTGCGCCTAAACTGAGCTTAGAAGCTTCAGTGTATAACACAAAATTACCTTGCCCTGATGGTATGGCTAAAATTGGAGTTGAGATAAGAGATTGCTTCAAAGTATTGAAGCTCTTCTGACACTCATCAGTCCATACAAATTTAGCATTTTCTTAGTCAATGAAGTGAGTGACACTGAAATCGATAAAAACCCCTGAATAAATTTCCTGTAGTAGCCTGCCAAGCCTAGGAAACTACGGATCTCTGACGCGTTCTTCGGCTCAACCCATTCTCTTACTGCTGTCACTTTAGCTGGATCCACCTGAATATCACTGCTAGATATACTATGTCACAAAAATGCTACTTTCTCCAATCAGACTCTACACTTATGAATTTTGTAAAAAACTTGCGACTCTGGAAGACTTTCAAAACGGTACCCAAATGCGGACTGTGCTACTCATGGCTCTTCGAGTATATAAGAATATCGTCAATGAATACTATGACGAACTGATCTAAGTAGGGCTGAAATACTCGATTCATTAGGTACATAAAAATCGTTGGAGCATTCGTTAGTCCAAATGGCATCACAAAAAATCGTAATGCCCATATCTAGTTTTGAAGGTTGTCTTATGAACATCTGCATCTTTTACAATAAGTTGATGATACCCAGAACGTAGATCTATCTTAGAGAACATTGTGGCTCCCTAAAATGATCAAATAGGTCCTCAATCCTTGGAAATGGGTATTTTTTCTTGATCGTTACCTTGTTCAATTCTCGGTAATTGATACACAACCTCATGCTTCCATATTTATTCTTTACGAAGAGCACTGGTGCGCACCATGGTGAGAAACTAGGGTGCATGAATTATTTGTCTAGGAGCTCCTGCATTTTGCTATTTGAGCTCTAAAATCTCTGCTGGAGCCAAACGGTATGGTGCCTTAGAGATTGGTACAGTGTCTGGCACAAAATCAATGGCGAACTCCACTTCTCTCTCTGGTGGAAGGCTTGTGACGTCGTCTAGGAAAACTTCAGGAAAATCTCTGACAACTGGTACCTCAGATATCGATGGGTTGGGTGCATCAGGTGCTGAAATAATACTAATAAAAAATGTCTGACACCCCTTATGTATATGTTTTCGTGCCTGCATTCAAGAGATCATGTGAGGGAAACTTCTCCACGTGTCTGGCTCAAAAAGAAATTGATCCATGCCCAACAATCTTACCAACACTAAACTTCTCTGAAAGTCAATTAGAACTATGTTCTTCATCAGCCAGCCC
The DNA here is from genome assembly GCF_022965805.1 of Primulina eburnea. Classification (NCBI taxonomy): domain Eukaryota; kingdom Viridiplantae; phylum Streptophyta; class Magnoliopsida; order Lamiales; family Gesneriaceae; genus Primulina; species Primulina eburnea. Next base: position 12,359,300 of record NC_133109.1, on the reverse strand, counting down.
ATCCCTAAGATAACATCAAACTCTGGCATTTGCAACACAATCAGATCGGCGTAAACTAGGTGGCCCTGTAGTTAAAAATCGATATATCTAATCATGCTAGTAGCTGATAACTCCTCTCCTTATGGGACTGTCACGGAGTAGTTCACGTCGAGTCCAATGAACTTGAAATCCCAATAATTAGCGAATGTCTCTGAGATAAAAGAGTGAGTGGCCCTGGAATCTAACAAGGCTTTCATGGCTACTCTCTTTATAAAGATATTTCCAGTCACTAGGGTCGTGTTTGGGTTCGCTTCCTCGATATACATGGCAAACACTCTCCCCTGAGTTGGCTTCCTCCACTGCGGGCAGTCCTTCAGCATGTGATTACTGGCTCCACACTTGAATCATTTTCCCGAGCCCCATAAACACTGCCCCATATGTTGGCAATTGCATTTCGAGCACACTGGATACTCACCAGGCTTCTGAGGAGCCTTCCCTTGTGATATAGGACCTTTGACTTTCGGCTGTCCTTGAAACAGCCTCTTTCCCGGCTGTTCCTGGAAAGGCCTTTTGAATTGCTGCTGCTATTGTTAGGGCGCCTGATATGGCTCTTGCCCTACCTGTTTTTTTCAATGTCTTTCTGGTCCTGCTCTGCTGCCAAGGCTCTCGAAACGGCAACAGTATAATTAGTAGGACCAGCCACTCGAACATCACGGTTCAAGATCGTTCGTAAACCATCAGTGAAATGCCACAAATTCTCCCGGGCATCATTCGCAATTATGGGCACAAAGTGGCACCCCCTCTCAAACTTCCTTACAAACTCTGCCACGCTGCTGTCTCCCTGTCTCAAAGTCATAAACTCTCTAGTCAATCGGGAAAAAATCTCCTCGGTAAATTACTTGGAGTAAAACATCTCCTTGAAACCATCCCAAGTAAGGGTCTGCAAATTTACTGCCACCGATGCACTCTCCCACCACAGTCTGTCATCTCCTGACAACAAGTAAGTAGCACATCTGACCCTGTCTGCATCCTGCAGCTCCATAAAGCGAATATCACCTCGATGGAGTTAATTAATCCCTCCGCTATCATCGGGTCAGTAATCCCCAAGAACTCTTTTGGATCCATCCTCCTGGATCTCTCATACACCGCCTCTGGCCTCGGTGGTCTCACTCCCGTATCTACTACAGCATTGTTCCCGCAAACTGTGCGAAGAACTGAGTCATTCCTGCAAGCATCCGCGCCTGCATATCTGGCGGTGAACGAGGAGGAGTGGCCCTCTCCTCATTCTGAGCCTCTCTATCCTCTTCACCTGCTCCCCGTGCATTCATACGTCTAGGAGGCATATTGTTCCACAATTTACCCAACACGTTAACCAACATGCATGAACATAATATCCATATCATCATAAGATGAACGTAAATCGAACTTAAACGTGTACATGCTGAAATCATGACTTTGATGCTTGCTACATGAAAGAATTTTTAAAACTTTAAAACTTACAGACTTGAGGCGTGACTTCGTAAGCTTCTCGCAACTGACAGTCGTCATAACCCTTTACAAGAACACCACTCTGAACCAACTGTAACGTACCGTGTTTTTTAACATACTTAAAATTTGTGAAAAATAAAATTTTTTATAAAATAAGAAATTCTCATTAAAATGCCAAATAATTAAAATGCTTGAATAAGTAATTGAAATTGTAAACAACTTGCAACAAGTACTTGTTTAAAACATCATAAAGTCAATTGTTAAAATCAGAATAAATGAAATAACATGCATAAAAATCCTTAAACTTAAGCTGTCCTCCGGTTATTCCTCAGCCTAGTCCGAGCCATCTCACTGGTCTCCACCTCTCGTCTCCTCAAACTCGTCATCACCTGCATTGATCAAGTCTAGTGAGTCTAAAGAATCAGCATGTATAAACTAAGAATAGCAAGTAACGTATAATAAAACTACATGCATTTTAAAGTAACACATACATAACTTAACTTTGAACATACCTACATAAACATAGACGTGCCATCGATTTATAAACATTTTCATAAACGTAATTGCATCATACATACTTAAACATGCATATCATAATCATTTTGCGTAGAGATATGTTTCAAAACAAGTGACCCATTACATACTGCACCATATCTGACAAAACCTCAATACTGGGTTGGCAGGGATGTCCACTACCACATACATAAGATCCCCGGTCATACTTTACCGGGTGTATTGGTCTCTGGTCATACTTTACCGATTTCCAATCCTGATCAAAACCCGGTCATACTTTACCGGGGTGTAGAGGTCCCTGGACACGTTCTTCGGCTTCCAAACCCATTTATATTTGGTCACACGACAATTAACATATCTCAAAAACATAAACTATTTTTTTTTTGCACGTCGAACATACTAATACATTATGCATGCCTGTCCAGGATAAAAATTTTAATTTTTTTTCCAGAAAGATTGGCACTCGGGCGGTAAAATCTTACCGCTCGGGCGCCGCCCACTCGGTTGGGCTCGAAAATATTAAAAAAACCCACATTTTTACACAGTTCGAGCATTCATATGAAAATGATCATAAATCACTCTTTTCTTGTTCGAAAATTACGAATTTATTGTCAAATCGAAGATGTCGAAAAGTAATACATTTTATATGTAAGGACCGTGTATCGTATTATCGTAAATATTATGTGATTATCGATAATTTATGAAATTGTCATGTGATTATGTATTTGATGTATATTGTGACAATGAAAATGAGAAAATAAGTATCAAATATGAATTGACGTTGTAAGAGCTTGAGTGGAGAAGCCGGACGTCAATATAGTACAAAAATCAATATTTGTACAGAACGTGTGGCGCCCGGGCGGTAGAAAATGACCGCCCGAGCGCCAGGAGATATGAAATTTGTCCGAGCGCGGCACAAATACAACTCGGGGGCAGAACATCTCGCGCTCGGGAGCGAGAATTCTACCGCCCGAGCGCCGAAGCGGTGGGGATAAGAATAAAATTTTCGTTCATTTCTTTCTTTCATTCCTTACCGTAGGTTCGAGAGAATTGAGAGGAAATCGATTTCCTTCATTTGAATTGACTTCGAAACGCTGTCCAAACGCGAAACAAATTATAGATTCGGAATCATCGCATGGAGGGCTTCTGATTGAGGTAAACTTCTTCTAGTTTCAGTAGCTCTAAATATGAAAGTGCTGAATTACCTGTATTTGAAGTCGAGATTCTTATATGTGGTAGAATAACCGACAATAAATTTATATTCGAAGTCGGAATTGAATTATGATATGATTATGATTTGATATGAATTTTTGGAGTTTCAAATGATATTTGAAACTCATATTAATGATTTTGGAGTATGTTATTGATTGGAATGAGTATGTTATTGATGTAGATAAAGTATTATACTGGTATCTTCAAGCTACATCAACCGGAACGAAGAATTGAGGTATGTTTCGACCGGGTAACATACGACAGATATCTGTATTATATGATATATGTTGGATTGATTTGACTGATTGGATTGAGAATATGTGTCTATATGCCTTATTTGTTGAGTTTATGTGGCATACATGACATTGAGATTTGAATATCGATGTATAAAATAAATGTTTTGTTAACACACATCGTTTGATGCATACATCGATACATGACATGCACGTTGAGCTATGATCCTTGGATACCCTGATATGATTTGATTGGCTTCTGGGGTTTGTGAACACAATGTTATGTTTGGTATTACATGACCCTTAAAACATAGACATTTGTGGCCTCGACTATTGATTTGAGATTTGGGATTTGATGGCGCTTCGTCGACGCTATCATACGAGTATCCCTTATTGAGGCCGGTGTGCCAGCTCGAGCATTGATTTGATAGCGATTTGTTTGATTCTAACATGTGCTCAGTGGATGGGCATATTACCTGATACCTCCACGACATACATGTATTGCATATCATATATCATTGTTTAGATACTTGTGGTATATATGATGGTTGTTCCATACGAAGCTTTGCTCACCCCAAGGGGGGCTGTTGTTGTCTTTGTGTGTGGACAATGGAAGGTACTCCAGGATATCAGGAGGCCGGAGAGGGTACTTCTGGAGGGAGTCACAGTTTGGGATGAGGTTTTATGTTTTGTTTCCCAGTATATATGTATATGTGTCTATATACCAGGGCATGTCCCGAGGATATGAGTTGTTTGTATGTGATTGGTTTTGATTATGTGTGGGCGTGTTTTATGATTTGAAATTAGATACTATTTTAGCAATCAAATTATAGAAGAGATATTTTGGGCTCATTGTAAAGAAAATTTAAACTCGTTTAGTTAATTAATTAATCCTAATCAGATTGTGTTGTAATAACGATTAGGAGCTAAGGGCCCCACATTATATGTTGAAAGTTTTTCAGAAAACCGACCAAAAATTCGTAGGATTCGAAATGACATCATATTCGGTTTTTGAGATCTAAAAATCGTTCCAAAATAGTTTCAAACATTTTGCTCAAACTTTGCATAACATAAACGGATTTTTACACCCAATATACATATAAATATTTACTATGACAAGATCGATGCAAAAACTGAAAGAATGTACATGTCTTTGCTTCTAAATGATCGAAGATAACGAATACCGATGCTGTAGATTATGAGAGATGACCGGGAGACGCTTGCTACACGATTCTTGCTCGAAAAAAGGGATTAAATCTCCAAAAATTTGCAAGTGAAAGGGGTGGGTGCTGTTTTAACTCTAAGAACCCTAAATCCTTAAGAAATAGAATACAAAGAGAGTGTGTGTGTGTGTGTGTCGTGTGAGTGTGTGTGACTAGGTAATTAGGGAGTTAATTAGAAGTTAATAAAATTCTTAGTTAAATAATTAGTGATAAAATATTACTAATCAAATTACTTAGTGGGGTGTATTCAATTCAGAGTTTTGATGACTTTTAATGACTTTTTTAAATGATGGACTTTTATGGATTTGATAAATTTTTATTGACTTTTATGAAATCTCACAGATTTATAAACAGATTTATGTAGACTTTTTTGCAAGATTTTTATAGACTTTTGTAGATTTTTTTTTATAGAATTTTATAAATTTTGTACATAACTAACATGTGATTTTTTATTAATTTCTTTGAACCAATAATTAATTGACATATATAACATATTCAATTTGAAATTATTTTTAATATTTATATTAATAAATAAATTTAATTATTTAAAAGTTAAATCGTTTAATCTTTACATGTATATATATGTGGGTTTATATGCATGTTTGTAAATTTTTTAAAATACATCAATTGATTAACATGTAATCTTATTTTTAAATTGATAATATAAATGTAAAAATAATATTATTTATTATTGTGTGAATATAATTTTGTATAAAAATATCATAGCTTACATATTAATTAAAAATACGAAAATGAATTTAAAAAATCATTGTTGTTACGAAACTATTCAATTATTAAGAATTAAACAACATTTTTTTGATCATCTTTTATTATTATTGAATATTACATTAATTTGTATAAATCATAAATTAAAATCACAAAATCAATTCTATAATTCAAAATTTCCACGTGTTATTAAAATAAAAAATTATTAAATGAACAATCAGCCAAAAAATGAAAAATTTGAAAAAGAAAGATGAAAATATATATAGAGATACACTTCGAAAATTTGAGAGAGTAATAGAAATAGATGAGAGGAGAGAAGATATGAAGATATGTGATGTGAAGCGACAGAGAGAGTTAGAAGTTTTAAAAATCTATTCAAATCTTTGGGGTGAACCAAATACAATTTTTTACAATTTGTAGTTGTACCTTAGGCTTTAATGTTTGTATGTCAATCAATTCCATGGAGTTATTAAAAGTCCATGGAAAATTTGAATACATGTAGACTTTTATAGAGTTTATAAAAGTCAATGTTGAATACCACTTGACTTTTTAAAACTCCATGAAAGTCTATTTTGAATACCACAAGACTTCTATAGAGTATGCAAAAGTCTTGATTGAATACCTCTAGATTTTTAAAATCTACAAAAGTCATTAAAAGTCAATAAATTTCCCACATTTCTCACTCAAAGATTTAATAAAAATAGTTAAGTACCAAATTTTCAAGATTAAAAACTCCAAATGATCAAATTAGTATTTGAAAAGTTTAAAATCTTAAAATCATCTAATAAATAAAAGTTAGGCTTTTAAATGCTTAAAATCTCATAAATCATTTAAAATACCATTTTTTGACTTGAAATAAAATGCCACATTTTTTTAAATCGCATCAATCGTCACCGGTCACTTTTCCCGATCTCGTATCGAATATTCGCCTGCAATATAAACTCAAGAAAACGTTTTAACGTGCATAAAATAAACATATAACAATTTAAAATAATCCAACTAATAAATCATGCATCGCTAAAATCATTTAAAAATTAAATAACTAATTTAACAATTTAATAAATGGATGGGTTTACATGTACTGATTTTGGGCTCTACATCAGCTGAGTCTAGTTTGAGTCAGCCCGACCAGTTTGGCAACATATAGATCATGTCCAAGGCAACTAGCTGTTTGTCTGGTAAAGAGACTCAAGATCGTTGCAGCACTTCAAGTGTTCATGGCAAAAGGTTGTTAGTATATTAAGTTATATCATGCATAAACTAATTGATATTTGATGTTGTTTAAAATATGTTATTGTAGTAGCAATTTTCCCTTATAACTGACGGTGTACTTAAATGTATAATAAAAGGGAGATTTATTTTATTAAATAAACATCGTGTTTATCCAATTATGTTTCTACGTAATTGAACTGATACCTCCAGATTTCTTGCCTAAACTGCTTGAATGATTAAAGCTACTAAATTTTGGCGTAGATAATTATTTTTAGAGAGGAATTTTTACTTCAGTTAGTGAGGGTGAGTTCTCTTTCTCTCGAACTAAAAAATGTTCTTAAAACCCGTTTTTAATTCAGTTAAGTAAGGGTGAGTTTTTAACTGTTCTTATATGTGCTATCCCTCGAACTGGAAATTTTCTTTTAGTTTTAAATGTTTTTTTATTCTCACAAAAGGGGAGAATCGGTTTTAAAAATTTTAAAAATAAATTTAACAAAAATCAAGTTTTGTGATCATAAAAAATAGGGAGATTGTTGGAACATTTCATGTTCGTAATCTTGATTTTGATGTTAAAAAAAAACTTGTTATTTTGTTTTTAATGATCTTACCTAAGTGCGCAGAAACTGAAACTGATCAGGACTCGAGCTGATCAGTTATCGAGCCAAAACTGAAGCTATCGAAGAATGCAAACTGAAAGTACCAACTTATTAATCGAACTGAACCAGTTCAACCGATGAATCGTAAACCAGTTCAACTGATTGACCAGCTGATAGGTGATTCAGCAGAAGACATTCAGAAGCTCAGTCAGCTGATGAAGAGTTCAACTGATGAGAAGCCCAGCTGACCAGTTCAACTGAAAGAGTGAAATCAGTTCAACTGACGAGTCAACTGATTTCACCAGCCCAACTGAAGACTAGTTCAGATAACCAGTTCAGAGCATCAGTTACAACCAATCAGTTGCAGAACATGACAATCTTATTCAATGGGATCTAGTTGTGCACAAAGGTACAAAAGTAATTGTCCAGTCAAAAGATAATAATAGACGTTGCATCAATGTTTAAAGCATAAACATTCCAGAATGATGCCGGAAAGTACAAACACATTTCGTTGAACAGATTCTAAGCTGGGTGTGTAGAGCCCAAAAATCCTAAGCTGTATGTGTAGAGCCCAAAAATACCTTCAGTCTAGACTAGGAGTTCAGTTAGGCAGTGGATAATCCTAAGCTGGGTGTGTAGAGCCCAAAAATCCGTACACGTAAAACTCATTCATTTATTAAATTGTTAAATTATTATTTAAATTTAAAATAATTTTAGATATGCATGATTTATGAATTTGAATTATTTTAAATTATTTATATTTATGCACGTTAAATTTTTTTCTTTAGTTTCATGTTTCAGACAATTATTCGATGCAAGATGTATGTAAAAAGATCGACGACGATTTGTGCGATTTTAAAATATGATATTTTATTCCAAGTCAAGAAAGTGTCATTTTTAAAAGATTTATTTTGTTTTTAGTATTTTTAAAGCCTAATTTAATTATTAGGTGATTTTACGATTTTTTTTAAAACTTTTAAGGATTTAACATTTGTGCATTTTATTCCAAAATAGGGGATTTTATTAAAGTTAAAAGGGGTTAACATTTAATTAGTTTGTGTAATTGCTTAAAATCAATACTTGACATTGTGAAATGTCCAGCTACCTTATTTCGTCAAAACTGATAATAATAAACTGAATTTTTAGTTCTAATATTAACTATTTGTGACTTCATTACATATATTATTAAATTCCAGATCAGTGCTGTATTTTCATTTTTATTAAAAAATTGAATCATTTTTATCCGAAGTATTGATGTGGAACTGCACATGTCAACGTCATGTCAGACCCACATCATAGCCACATTGAAAAAGACTAAAATTTCTCAAAACAGAAAAACAAATATATTTAACTAAGACTGAAATTTTACAATATAGATTATCACAAACGCAAAGTGGCAAATATATAGGAGAAAAAATACAATTTTCCCAAATTATAACTATAATTAATTTTGTTTTCCTCTAAGAGTTGTAATTATTTGATTGCGTGTAGTTGGAATGTGCACTCAGTGAAATTTATATTTTTTGTTTGTAAATGTGCACCATTTTAATTTAATATATGCCATTTCTCATTATAAAAGTAGCCAAATGGAATTCGAAATATCTAAAACACAGGGAACAATTCGAAATATTAGTGTATGCTTAGGAATTTTTTTCAGTTGGATCGGACATCTAGGTGTAGAATCCATGGTGGAGTTTATCAAATTTTCAGGTGACGAATCTATGTAAAGAAACATAATTCAATAGAAAATTCGTCAAAATCTTATTGTTTTTTTTTTTTTCGCTTAAAAAGTGCTTATGTGAAATTTTATGTGCTGAATAGAGTTTGAAAAAATTAGCCCCTAAAATAATAGGTTCAAAATTTTTTTATGATACATTTTTTTATTAATAAACAAGCCAAAATAAACATAAATATTAAGGTTAAAACATTTCAAATAATAACTTAAACCCAACACATCTATAATATTTATTCTGCCAATTTTTATATTTTTCTCTAACTATTCTCAACAATTTAGTAAATATCCATAGCTTATTCGAAACCATTCAAATTTGAGAAAATACAATTATAGGTGATAATGAGATATTTGAGTAGGATATGAATATCCAATTCTCCGACGGGTACGAGGATGTTGATGAAATTGAATATCCGGTGAGGATGAAGTTGTGAATGAATATAATACATAGGGATGTGAAATCCTATCCAAACCTGACTCATTGTCATCCCTATAACATAATTGATTGGAGGTAGGTCTTGATCAACTTCAACTTGGATAAACTCATTTATGTAGATGCAACTGTAACTAGTATATGATCAACAAAATTCTATAGCAACACAAGTGTTTGATAAAAGTTTATTTAGCATATTGTGTTATCTGATCCTGTCACGCCTTGCTCTCGAAGTGCGGTGCAGACATATTTCTAATCATACATTAACAACCAGAAGCCACAAATACACAAATATTACATGTCCCAAAATTAAACTTATCCGCAAAAGTCTTACAATAGACAAAATTAGACCATAACCTATTTCAAAACTCATTCTAAATCCCCAAAATATTTCTTCTCGACAATATCTAGCATGCAATATAATTACTTAATTAATCATAATCTGATTCTGAATTCATAAATAGAGAGAATAATAAAGCAGTGAAAATATACGACATAACCCATATTCTCTCCGCTAATACAAACGGTAAAACTTGAATAAATTATACAACCAAATCGAATGTCTGCAAAAATCCTGAATAAAACAACTGGTGAACCTACTCGAAAAGCACCTATCTCCACTAGCCTACGTCGCATGGTCGGTCTAGCATGAGACCTACCCCATGGAAATATGGTGTCCAAGATAAAATCAATGACATGAGTGACTTAACCTATCAGTACATAATGTACGAGTATAAAAACATATGTGTGTATGCATAAATAATGAACTGGTGATTAAGCATAAACTAGAAATTCATGCTTAGTCTGTATCCAGGCACATAAGTGACTGCTCCATCGAATAATTTGACGACTCCCATACTCAATCAAGATCTTAGAACAAAAATGTCATGGGTCATCATTGTTAGAGTAGATGCCCTACAAGTCAACTGTTGACTAGGGATTTTATTGACTCAAGTGTAATAAACAATCTTTATTTTAATATAATTCATTATTTCATGGTTTGTTATTTCTTTATCTGTATACCCATGTTATCAAACATAGATAAAGACCTTTATTATACTTTAATACAAATGAATCGTAATTCGATGTTGAAACTCGTTTGTAAGTACTGTATGATCTAAATTCGTTCCTAGTCGATTCAGCCGCCTAAAACATGGATAAAGGTCGCTTGAGCTCGAGACTAGCATCTGTGATGTTGTGTACTGCGTTTCTTAGTAAGGGCATAGAGATGTCCAAACATGCAGATGGGTAGTCATATGATGATTATACCGAACAACCCTCCCTCGGACTTTCCAGTGGTTATCATTCATCGAGAGGATAAGTCCGTGGTTATGATTGTACACCATTAGTCCTTACGACCCGGGACAACACTGAGGCTCTATATGCTAGGGCTGTGCTTTGACTCGTTTACCGGCTCCAGGAGAGTCATCAGGTGGCGAGGTTGGGTACAGTTGCGACACATATAGGAGCCAGTGCATTGTAGTCGGGGATTCACCGCTCACCTACGGGTGTGGATATCCTATGTGATCTAATGAAATAATAGTGCATGGAATCTCTGGGCAGAGTACGAGATGTACGTTGGAGAAGGAGTTCTCCAAATAGTACACGCGATGCCACTATTATAGTTATCACATAGTTCTCGAATTAATATGCAACCCTCGATGAACCAATGCTTGCAGATTCGATCGGGATATATGAGATGAAGGGACTGTACTGTACGTTAATCATAATCGACTGGTTCTTGCAGGCACTATCAGTGATACCTAGGGGATCATGGGGCGATGCTACTAGACGCTCTTACCATGATCCGATGGGTGCAATCAGAAATGAGTTCTGACATTCTTGATCAAGGTGTTGATGAAAAGAATGGGGCTATCTAGGGTAAGCCCGAATAAAGGATTCTGTCCTGAATCACAAAGAGTTGTGAACCCACGGCTAGCTGTATCCCTGAACCATTGAGGGTCACACAAGTACTGGATTGTTTGTTCCCGTTGAGAGAATAAATTCAAAAAGTTGAATTTATATTATATAGTAAATTCAAGGAGTTGAATTTATGATAATTAAATTTTGAGAAAATAAATTCAAGGAGTTGAATTTATAAAATTTGAGAATTTAATTTATTAAACTCAAATGTTGGGTTTATTAAATATTAAATTTTGGAGGTGATAAAAATTCAAGGAGTTGAATTTATAATTTAAATAATAAATTCAAATGTTGAATTTATAATGTATTTAATTTATTAAGCTCAAAAGTGGAGTTGATTAATTAATAAATTAAATATGGTGGATAATATGTTTAATGGGCTTGTAGGGGTACAAGTCCAACATATTAAATAATTAAAGTTTTAATGGACTTTGATTAAAATTAATTAAACTAGTTGGACTAGCCCAATTAATTAAATCAAGCCCGTTAATGTTAATTATGTAATTAGGGTTTAATTTAATATAAATAACACTAAACCTAGCCACCAACCAATGATTCACGTGAGCCTCCACTCCAAAAAGAAAAGACTTTTCGGCCACTTGTTTTTTAAAAGGAAAATTTGTGCCGTCTCTCAATTATTTTCTCTCCTACGAAAAATCTTCCATATTTTCTAGTGCAAATTGGAAGAGGAACAATCTTTCCAGTCCTGGACCGGATTAGGAGATCGAAGAAAGTTCGTAGGGATTTACAACAAGAGCTACGTCCGCTAATACCGGTGTAGTTGGAGCCACGTGATTTATTCACCAAAGGTATAACATTCTTTACATCCTATGAATGTTTGATAAAATCATACGAGCGTCCAAACATATTTTGATTGTTAAAATAAATAAAAATTTTAAAACTTCCGCTGCGTTTGGGCGTGTAGAAAACCGGGATCCAACAGTGGTATCAGAGCCAGGTTTTTCTAAATCGAATGGTTTTGATAATATTGAATAATTTATTTCTAACCACACAAGAAAATTTTTCAGAAAATTATAGCACCATGAAAAAAATTATTTTTCCAGAAAACCAAAAAAAAAAAAAAAAATCGGTCTGCGCGGAACAGTTCCGGGCAAATCCCGTGCGTAGGGCTGCGGGAGCAGCGCTCGGCAGCGCAGCGCGCGCGCTGCGTGGAGTATCCGCGCGGCGGCTGCGCGCGCGCCGCAAAGCGTCCGCGCGCGCGGCGTGGGGAACGTCCGCACGCCGCGCTGCGCGCACAGGAGCGCCGCCGATGCCCGAAGCGTTCGGGCAGCGAGGGCGGCTGCCCGGGATCGTCTCGGGAAGCGTTTTGAATGTTGGGCCTGAATTGTTTGGGCCTAGGGTGCAATTTTCTGATTTTTCAAATTTTTGGGTAAAATTGATATTTTTGGAAAATTGGTTCAATTTTTATTTTGGAAATTAATTTTTGGAAAATTAATAATTTTCTTGTGAAATAAATAATTAGAATATGATTTTAATTATTTATGGTAAAAATGAGTTTTTACAAAAAATCAATTATTATTGATTTAATTGGAAATTAAATAAAGGAGTTTATTTAATTTATTAAATTTTTTAATAATTGTGGTGGTTAGTGATAAAATTATTAGATATATGATTTATCAATTAATTAAATTGTTTAATTAAATTGATGTTAATATTTGATATTAAATGCATGAAGGATGATCGAGAGCCTTGACCAATGTGTTAGGTGTATGTTAGGATATTTTACTGTTTTATTCGTTTTTAATATTTGATATTATTAAAGTGGGCCTGGTTTATGGCCAGTTCCCACCCCATGAGATGTATCCCTTATGTGCCATGGCTATTTAAATGTAATATTAGAAATAGTGGGAGATCAAGACTGGAAGATGGTGGGCCCGATGAACGAGATGAAGACATGTAAAATATTGGAAGCTCTTGTAATAGTTGCATTTGCATCCCTGCATTCACCTAGGTTTTTGGACCTGGATCCATGTCTGGCTCACATGGATCTAATAGTGTTGGCGATCGATCATCCTTATTTATTGTTGAATGTCATATTATGATATATGTGATATATAGTAGTATGCATGTATGTATATTATTATATAATATAGTTGCATGAATCCGGCAAACATACAAACTCGTGGCACGCGATTTTTAAATTAAAATGATGAGACAATTTTTAAAATTAAAATCCCTCATTTTGAATAAGATTCAAAATTTATATCAAACCGAAAAAGTAAAAATTAAAGGAGTTTAATTTTTCCTTGCTTTCCATCAACCGTGGTTGCATGTTGATCGCTACCCGCGGACAGTGTCTGGCTCATATTATTGGGGAGGCCTGTACGCCGGAAAGCTGTGACTTCCACCGGACATATGATGTGAATTGAGTGGAACTCCCATGACTTCGGCTCATATTATTGGGGGAACTCATGGCGACCGTCTACTACAATTCAATATTGATGGGTTGGTTTGACACGCGAAAATAAACGACGTCATATTATTGGGTCCTTATTAAACGTGAGGCAAAACACGCGGAGGTTGCATAGGGATGCAATTGGACTCTACCTTTCAGAAATTATAATTGGCTGATATTATTCGGAATTATAATTGGCTAATTGGACTCTACGTGCCTACTAAGGAAATACGATTTCCCTTTTTCATCAGAGGGTGGTGGAAATGTCAAAATAGTGGGAGGGAATTTATAAAATAAAAATCCATATTTTATATCTTAAAATTATTTTAAAATAATCAGCAACAATTATTCTGTTTCCATATCAGTATATTTTTCGATTTCGTCTCATAATCCAATTTTGTTATTAACAAGCTGACCGAATCTAATTTTCAAGACTGGTTGGGAAAATTGTTCTGAATTCGGAGAAAATGGCATACACACTAATGTCAGTCCTGCTGAACTGACAAAGCATGCAAGATGGTAGGACCATAGTATGCAAGCTAAAGTGTAACATGCTCGATTTTACGTCAAATGAACTGTAGGGACAGTTTGAGGAAATTTTGAATGCTGCTGACATTCGAATACACATGCAAGAGTTGCATGGTGCATGAAACTTGTACAGTGATGCACACCACTTTTAAAAGCTCATGACTACACTAATGCAAGATGGGGCTTTGATCCATGAGCGTGTGGTGTACATATGATTGGGTTTAATGAGAAAGTGGTGAGCCTGGAATAGGTGATTCCTAACAAGTTACTTCATGACATCAATTTGTTGTCATTATCTTTCTCATTTGACGGGGTTATGGTGAACTTCAATTTGAATAAGATAGATGATAGCCTTGAAGAGCTAGTCAATACGCTTATAATTTATGAGATCACCATAAAACTGGGAATTGTTGTTTTTCTAATGGGCCTCTCGTCAGACGAAAAATCGCCCACAAGGTAAGGGAAAGAAATGTTCCGTCCCTCACAAGAAAAACAATCCCAATAAGAAGCAAACTCTGAAAGACACTTAAAAGGCCTACAAAGCCCGATAAGTTAGAACATATTTATTTCACTGCAAGAAGTCCGGACATAAGAAATTATATGCGCCAGAAATGTTCTGCAAATGATAAGTGAATGTCAAAGTAAACATTATTTCAACAGCAAACAAAAGAAAGTTAGATGATCCAAATCCCACACAAATATGGCACGCTAGACTATGTCATATTTCTCAAAGAAAGATGCACAAACCAGTGGGAGAAGGCATATTTGACTTGTCAAACATAAATTCTCTACATACTTGTAAATCCTGTCTAAAAGAAAAAATGACAAAGACTCCATTCGATGGAAACGTGGAACGTGCACATGGTCTACTGGATTTGATCCACACAGACATTTGTGGCCCGCTAAGTGTTAGCACAAAATATGGGCAATCCTACTTCATTACCTTTACTGATGACCATTTGAGGTATGGGTATGTTTATTTGATGAAACATAAATCTGAAGCATTTGAAAGGTTCAAAGAGTTCAGATCTGAAGTAGAAAATCAGCTAGAAAGAAGTATTAAGGCACTTCGATCTGATCGAGGTGGAGAATACTTGAGTGCTGAATTTTTGGGTTATCTAAAAGAGAATGGGATTCTCTCACAGTGGACTCCACCAGCAACACCACAATTGAATGGTGTTTCTGAACGTCGAAATCGAACCTTGATGGACATGGTTCGATCTATGATGGGATTCACTGAATTGCCTATATCGTTTTGGGGCTTTGCGCTTGAAACTGCGGCAATGTTGTTGAATAATGTCCATACAAAAGCAGTGGATAAAACACCATATGAGATATGGATGGGAAAAACTCCCAAATATTCTTACATGAGAATATGAGGGTGTCCTGCTTACGTGAAGCAGACAGTGGGAGACAAATTGGATAGTAGATCCACTTTGTGCTACTTTGTAGGATATCCAAAGAATTCTGTTGGATATTATTTCTATCATCCAAATGAAGCAAAAGTGTTTGTTTCAAGAAATGCCACCTTTTTGGAAAAGGAATTTCTATTAGATAGAAAAGGCAAGATGATAGAACTTGAAGAAATTCAAGATACTCCATCAACTGTAGAAGTTGAACCCATTTCCCAAGAACCAGTAGTTGAAGTACAAGCTTCTAGAAGGTCTGATAGGGTTATTAGACCACCTGCAAGATATACGCTTCTTCATGAACAAGGCCATGATGAGTCTTGTGTTGGATGTGATCCAATGAATTTCAAAGAAGCATTATCTGATACTGATTCAACCAAATGGCTTGAAGCCATGCAGTCAGAAATGGACTCTATGTATTCAAACCAAGTCTGGACATTAGTGGATCCACCTGAGGGAATCGTTCCCATAGGATGCAAATGGATCCACAAAAGAAAGCTTGGGGCGGATGGGAAGGTAGTGACCTTCAAAGCAAGACTGGTTGCAAAAGGTTATACTCAAAGGCAAGGAGTTGACTATGAGGAAACTTTTTCACCAGTTGCTATGTTTAAGTCCATTAGAATACTACTAGCCATAGCAGCATGGTATGACTATGAGATATGGCAAATGGATGTAAAGACTGCTTTCCTCAATGGAGACATCAAAGAAGAAATTTATATGTCTCAACCTGAGGGATACACATCAGTAGGAAGTGAGCATAAGGTATGCAAACTTCAAAGATCAATATATGGTCTCAAGCAGGCATCAAGGAGTTGGAACCTCAGATTTGATAGCACTATCAAAGAGTTTGGTTTTGCTAAGAATCCTGAGGAACCGTGTGTGTACAAGAAAGTTAGTGGGAGTGCAGTGACATTCCTAGTACTTTATGTTGATGATATCCTGCTCATTGGGAATGATGTAGGATTATTGCAATCAACTAAAGTATGGTTAGCCAGTAAATTCTCCATGAAGGACATGGGTGAAGCATCCTATGTATTGGGAATACAAATCTATAGAGATAGATCAAAAAGTATGTTGGGGCTCACCCAAGCCACATATATCGATACCATTATAAAACGATTCTCGATGGAAGAGTCCAAAAGAGGATACTTACCAATGTGTCATGGTATTGCTCTATCTAAATCAATGTGTCCCAAAACTGATGAAGAGATAGAGACAATGACACGTATTCCATATGCGTCAGCTATTGGTAGTATTATGTATGGTATGAATCGACTCGTCCTGATGTTGCTTATGCTTTGAGTGTTACAAGCAGATATCAGGCGAACCCTGGTCCAATGCATTGGAAGGCCGTGAAAGACATTCTTAAGTACTTAAGAAGGACTAAGAATTTGTTGATGGTTTATGGGGGTGGAGAATTAAAATTGGAAGGCTATACTGATTCTAGCTTCCAATGTGATGTAGATGATTCGAAATCTACCTCTGGTTTTGTATTCATGCTTAATGGTGCGGTTGTCTCTTGGAAAAGTTCCAAGCAAGACACCGTTGCGGATTCCACCACTGAAGCTGAGTACATTGCTGCATCTGCTGCAGCGAAAGAGGCAGTTTGGATGAGGAATTTTGTCCAAGAGTTGGGCGTTATTCCTAATGGAGTTGATCCAGTCCCGGTGTACTGCGACAACACTGGTGCCGTTGCGCAAGCAAAGGAACCAAGGTCTCATCAGCGATCCAAACATGTACTGAGGAAATTCCACATCATCCGAGAGATTGTGGGAAGGGGAGACATATCAGTCGAAAGAGTCCCCTCTGCAGATAACGTTGCCGATCCACTTACGAAGCCCTTGCCAGGACCATTGTTTGAGAAGCATCGCGAAGCAATGGGATTAAAGTTTATGGGTAGTTGGCTCTAGGGCAAGTGGGAGATTGTTAGAGTAGATGCCCTACAAGTCAACTGTTGACTAGGGATTTTATTGACTCAAGTGTAATAAACAATCTTTATTTTAATATAATTCATTATTTCATGGTTTGTTATTTCTTTATCTGTATACCCATGTTATCAAACATAGATAAAGACCTTGATTATACTTTAATACAAATGAATCATAATTCGATTTTGAAACTCGTTTGTAAATATTGTATGATCTAAATTCGTTCCTAGTCGATTCAGGCGCCTAAAACATGGATAAAGGTCGCTTGAGCTCGAGACTAGCATCTGTTATGTTGTGTACTGCGTTTCTTAGTAAGGGCATAGAGATGTCCAAACATGCAGATGGGTAGTCATATGATGATTATACCGAACAACCCTCCCTCGGACTTTCCAGTGGTTATCATTCATCGAGAGGATAAGTCTGTGGTTATGATTGTATACCATTAGTCCTTACGACCCGGGACAACACTGAGGCTCTATATGCTAGGGCTGTGCTTTGACTCGTTTACCGGCTCCAGGAGAGTCATCAGGTGGCGAGGTTGGGTACAGTTGCGACACATATAAGAGCCAGTGCATTGTAGTCGGGGATTCACCGCTCACCTACAGGTGTGGATATCCTATGTGATCTAATGAAATAATAGTGCATGGAATCTCTGGCCAGAGTACGAGATGTACGTTAGAGAAGGAGTTCTCCAAATAGTACACGCGATGCCACTATTATAGTTATCACATAGTTATCGAATTAATATGCAACCCTCGATGAACCAATGGTTGCAGATTCGATCGGGATATATGAGATGAAGGGACTGTACTGTACGTTAATCATAATCGACTGGTTCTTGCAGGCACTATCAGTGATACCTAGGGGATCATGGGGCGATGCTACTAGACGCTCTTACCATGATCCGATGGGTGCAATCAGAAATGAGTTCTGACATTCTTGATCAAGGTGTTGATGAAAAGAATGGGGCTATCTAGGGTAAGCCCGAATAAAGGATTCTGTCCTGAATCACAAAGAGTTGTGAACCCACGGCTAGCTGTATCCCTGAACCATTGAGGGTCACACAAGTACTGGATTGTTTGTTCCCGTTGAGAGAATAAATTCAAAAAGTTGAATTTATATTATATAGTAAATTCAAGGAGTTGAATTTATGATAATTAAATTTTGAGAAAATAAATTCAAGGAGTTGAATTTATAAAATTTGAGAATTTAATTTATTAAACTCAAATGTTGGGTTTATTAAATATTAAATTTTGGAGGTGATAAAAATTCAAGGAGTTGAATTTATAATTTAAATAATAAATTCAAATGTTTAATTTATAATGTATTTAGTTTATTAAGCTCAAAAGTGGAGTTGATTAATTAATAAATTAAATATGGTGGATAATATGTTTAATGGGCTTGTAGGGGTACAAGTCCAACATATTAAATAATTAAAGTTTTAATGGACTTTGATTAAAATTAATTAAACTAGTTGGACTAGCCCAATTAATTAAATCAAGCCCGTTAATGTTAATTATGTAATTAGGGTTTAATTTAATATAAATAACACTAAACCTAGCCACCAACCAATGATTCACGTGAGCCTCCACTCCAAAAAGAAAAGACTTTTCGGCCACTTGTTTTTGAAAAGGAAAATTTGTGTCGTCTCTCAATTATTTTCTCTCCTACGAAAAATCTTCCATATTTTCTAGTGCAAATTGGAAGAGGAACAATCTTTCCAGTCGTGGACCGGATTAAGAGATCGAAGAAAGTTCGTAGGGATTTACAACAAGAGCTACGTCCGCTAATACCGGTGTAGTTGGAGCCACGTGATTTATTCACCAAAGGTATAACATTCTTTAAATCCTATGAATGTTTGATAAAATCATACGAGCGTCCAAACATATTTTGATTGTTAAAATAAATAAAAATTTTAAAACTTCCGCTGCGTTTGGGCGTGTAGAAAACCGGGATCCAACAATCATAGCATCCTAGTTTGTAGAGTCAATGGATGATTCACGATATGCGATCATCCAAGAAAATAATGTTTAGCGACCTTACTAGAACAAGACTTATCTCTAGGAATATACCGGCTCAACACGATACACAAATTCCGCATATAAAGCACGACAAATAAAAATGTATCATATTAAAAGTAAAATATAACACATAAGAATGAAAACTCAGCTGGATTTCTCAGTCAGTACTTATGTACCTTTAACTGTCCTGATATTACTATTTCTGTACTAACTAATAATACTAAACATCGTAACAAACACTAAAATTGCTTTATATTGACGCTTTATAACTTCCATACAATCCTATAATTAATACTAAGGCTCTCAGATCATACCTTCATCTGTTGATAGCCCTTTTGGGGATGATAGCCTCGTCTCTCGATCTTTAAGTTTGCTAAATTTTCGAGCAAGGGAAGCTGTAAAATCCTAGAGTTTCACTTGAAATTGAGAGAAACTTGTAATTGGTGTGTCTTGAAAATGAATTCCGAGTTGCCTAGTTATAGGCTAAGTTCGGAAGCTTAGAACATGCTTCTACATGCACGTGTCATTCTCACCTTTACACCTCATCGGACGGGGAAGATTTGAAGGTCCATCCTTGGGTTCGAAAGGTTTGAACTTGTGTTACTTTTTTGCTGGATGCATGGGTTTGGAAGCTCAGAACCGACCACTAGTTCCGAGCCATCCTTCAGCCTCTCCGAATCGGCTGATTTTTTTTAAGTATCAGGTTATTACATTCTCCCTCCATAAAAAAAGGATCTTGTCCTCAAAATCAACTGGGTAAACTAGTTAAAACTGTAAATAGTTACAAATTTTTAAACAAATGCAGATAATCTGAACGCATATAGTTATTGTAATGCCCGAGATGTTATCACTATGATCAAACATTACTTAATTGACAGAAATGAGGTTTTGGGAGCTCAAATGGAGAATTCGGGCGCCGTTGCAATACAAGACCAACATTTTGTCCAGAAAGTTTGGCGCCCGAGCGATAGAAGAGGACCGCCCGAGCGCCAGTGCACCACCAGCTTTGTATTTGGACAGAACTTCTACCGCCCGAACGGTAGAAAATGACCGCCCGAGCGCCAATGTACAATAAGAATATGCTCGGACAGAAAGTTCCGTGCCCGAGCGGTAGTTTTTGACCGCCCGAACGCCGCTTAATATGTATGAAAAATGTGCCACGTATCTTTAACATGCATTAGGATATATAACAGTTTCATTCCTTCACAATGTTGGAAAAGGAAACGAGAAGAGCTTCAGAGAAAGTATCGAGAAAATCCTTACACCTTTTCATCTTTTAAATTTGTGATTGTGCAAGATCCGCCCGTCAGAATTTCAATCCAACTTCAGTACAGTGTTCCAATCGACAAAGACTTCAACTAGACGTACGTAGACATCATATAATCGAAATCGGATATAATTGATATATGGTGTTCTTGACATAGTAGACATCATATAATCGAAATCGGATTGAATAACAGATACCGTATGAAATTATTATGATTTTTGGAATGGATTTGATTGAGATTTGATATCAGATTTGTATTGTTATTGATTATGAGTTGTGGGAATTGATATATGTTGATATGTATTGCTGGGTATATTGAGATTGTGCAGTTATGCCGTTGAAACAGAATTTGATTGAGTTCTGATTATATCCAGTATTGATTTGAGTGGTATATCGATATTGTACCCTCGATATTGTCATTGCCAGATTGAGTATTTACAGGCTTTGAATTTGAGACATAGACTTCGTCAGATCGATCGAAAGAAATGTATAAATCAATGTTAACCGGGAGATTGACTTGAGTCAGATTGGACTCGAGTAGTTTCTCAAAAACCGCATACTTTACTTTATTGCATTGATGTTTGCAATTGAATGAGATTGAGATGCTTAGTCTATTGATTTATAGCAAAGCGTGTATTGAGTCATGAGCGGATATTCCTAGTCATTGGCGGATATGCCAAGTCTTTGACGGATATGCCGAGACACTGGATGTTTGATTTATATCGATGTTGCTTAGGATTAGATCGACTCCTATCGCTGAGATTCGATATATGTGCCAATGTCCAGGAACCGGGATCCCTAGATTGGAGGTGATTCGAGTCTGAGATGACGAGTCACTAGTTGATTTACAGTTTTATATCGACTCATGTTTTCATATTTGATATATGTTATTGATGACTGTTTATGCTTTTATATATGTTTTTATATGATTGCATTTATTGATTGTTTATACTGAGATTTTATTCTCACCGGAGTTATCCGGCTGTTGTCCTGTTTGTATGTGTGCATGACAACAGGTGAGACAGGAACAGGGTCAAGAAGAGGATGAGAGAGGACAAGTTAGCGTGGAGATCCGGATCAAAAATAGATAGGATTCAGCACTTGATATATAGTAGTTGAACCCTAGTTGATTTTAATGTATTGAGTACAAGACATGTATTTTACTTTTGATATGTATATCATAGTGATTCCATTATGTTCTGCATTTGTATTTTAAAAAAAAAAATTAGACCACGTTTATCTTAATTTATTGAATTATTCCCAAGAACGATTAAGAAATGAATTAGTGTCCGGGTCCCCATAGTTATCTAGCTCCCAAGTTTTTTCTTACCCTCATATTTGTCACTGAGGCAAGAAAAACAAGCTTGTTTATGAGAATATTTTATTCCCTGTTCAAAATCCTGAACGACTGCTCCACATATGATATATTATCTTCGAGTTGTACTTCTGCTAGATGCAGAACATGTGACTCGTCTACTACGTATCGCCACTACTAGGATACATGGAACACATTGTCTATGTTGGACAGATACAGCGGTAATGCTAGTCGGCAGGCCAAATTCCCAACAGCTTCAAGAATTTCAAACAGCCTGATGAACCTCGGAGTCAACTTCCCTTGAGTCCGAATCACATCTTTGATGGAGCCAAAGATCCTAAGGAGGTCCACGGCCAACAGTATGGGTGGTTAATACCTGAAATATGGAAACTTCACCAATGACTGGGCTACGGGGAACATGAATGGACCGATCCATATCGGACTGAGAGGTATAAAATATTTGATACATAATACTCATATCAACAAGTTGCATCTTTTTTTTGAGTGCTAACCATTTAAAAATTCCAATGTTAAGCATGTTGGACTTGAGAAAATTCTGGTTGAGCGATCCCTAGGAAGTATTCTTATGGGGCGTGTGAGGACATATGCTGTAAGGCTCGAGAATGATCAGTTATCATTAATGTGAGATTCACGGATATGAGAATGCATGACATAAAAATGAGAATTTTTGAAAGAATGGCCGAAGCCATACCGCACCTGCGCCTCAGACAAAACCGCACCCGCGGTGTATTATTCAGAATTATGAAGTTTGGCCGTAGCATCACTGCACCCGCGGTCTTGCAGAGACCGCACCCGCGGTCGATGAATTTCAGAAAATGAAAGGGCTGCCGAATCATGAGCGCACCCGCGGTGCAAGAAGACCGCACCCGCGGTGCTGCATGCGAGAATGCCACCTTTGTTTCTTGGCTTGACACATGGCATGTATATATATATGAAATTGCTGAATCTTCATTCTTCATTCCAGCAGCTGAGAGCACCGAGAGTTCCCCTTTGTTTCTTCAAAGTTTCTTCATATTAGAATTGAGATTATGCAACAACTAGCTATCCGATTTTAATTTCGAGTACAGATTTGTGATCCTTGCAACAAGAGCTAGCTAAGGATGTAAGTATTGTTCATTTCCAGCATGCTTCGAAATTCATATGTTGGAGAAGTTATGATTTTGTTAGAAATATGTGTTTTTGGTATATTGAGTATCATAGAAATGCAATCGGATTGAATTTCGGATACCGTATAGATGTTCGAGAATTTCCAGCATGTGATAGACCGAAAATATACAGATTTTAGAATATATGTTGATGTTTTGATGATAGTATGAGTTGCTTGTGATTGGGTATGATATTATTGAGTTAGCGGTATCGAAGAATTACGCCGTTACGCCGTCGAAGTATACTGAAACCGATTTCAGCTTGTATATTGAATTGCTTGAAATGTATATTGATGAAGTGCACATTGATTATGCCATTTCAGATTTGTATTGGTTATTTTGAACTCAAGACTTCGACTACGACTCTGACTATTCGACAAGAAAGGTATAATTCATGTGGTCACGGGATTGCACAACTCGATTCAGATTTTATACGAGTTTCCCTAAATCACATACTAGATTGTTATTACATTTGATTATGTAATGTCTTGTTTATTGATTTATATTCAACTCCTGAGATAGGAGATATTGGCAGATTGGCCAAAACTAGACGTTTCGGTGTATCGACGCATAGGAGCAGATTTTCTCTATGTGTAGACCCTCGATACAGAGTTGACCGAAGTCTAGGAATAAGACGTACCGTTACCCCGAGTGGTTGGGTAGGTGACAGACCGTCTTATTCACACCGGGATCCCTAGATTAGAAATGAATCGAGTCAAGAACTAGACATTGAATACAGATTTGTATTCATGTACATGTTGTAGATTTTATATTCATGTGCATTGATATGTGCTATGCATTGGTGTATGATTTATTACATTGCATGCATACATGTTTTATACTGAGATTTGTTCTCACCGGAGTTATCCGGCTGTTGTCGTGTCTGTATGTGTGCATGGCAACAGGTGGGGCAGGATCTGGGTCTCGAGCTAGATGAGAGATTGATGATAGCGTGGAGATCTCGGGCGTTGAAGATTTCTAGTGTTTTCCTATTAGACTTGTACTAATTATGTTTATAGTCGGGATTTGAACACTAGTGTATGATTGTACTAAACAGACTTGTATGTACATGATGTTGTTTAATTATTTTGGAAACAGATTATGTTTTAATTATACATTGGAATTAATGTTAAAAGCAAAATTTTGACACACATTTTCGAGCAAAGATCCAATAAATCCCAAAAGAATTGAATTAGAGCCCGGGTCCCCACATATGCACACTGAAAAGACCCGTGTTTATACAGTGAGGACAATCGTTGAATCTAGAAAGTTACAAGTGGGATCATAAACAGATATCTCCTAGAACAGTGTGGTTCGGGGACGAACTAAACGGAAGCTGGTGGGTATGTGACACATGGAACCAAAGATCCTATGGCGGTACATGGTCCGTAATACGGGTCGTTAATTCCTAAAATAGGAACCCCAGCAATGACTGGGCGACGATGAGTATGAATGAACTGATCCTTACCAGAATGAGAGGAATAAAAAACTTGAGAGATACTACTCAAATCAACAAGACAGATCTTATTTTCGTGAGCTCATCACTTAAAACTCCAAAATTGTGTGCTTGACTTGAAGCAATTATGGGATAGATGACCCATTGAGAATTTTTTTTCAACAAGCATGTGTGTGATGACATAAGAACGTTGAAAGACACGTTTTTGTAGTGAAGAGAGTCATCGAATCTAGGAGTTACAACATCACTCTTCTGAAAGGCAAAACTTTCAGGAACACTTTCTCTCCTGGATGAAACTATAATGGTTTTCGTTTGGCATTCACATGATTAGCTTGATGATCTTGTGCAGTTTTGATCATTTTCTTAATCAGATCAACATTTTTCAATTATTGTTTCACTAGCTCTGGTCCTTCCACTTGTCGTTCTCTAATTCCATCCCAGAACAATATGGTACGACATTGTCTTCCATAACATGCTTCGAATAGTGTCATTTAAATAATGTTGTGATAGTTTTTGTTTTCTCGAATTTCACATATGGTCGATGATCATGTCATGCTGACCCGAAATCCATAGCACAAGCCCATAGCATTTCTTCCAATGTATGTATCGTTCTTTCGAACTTCTCGTCCGTCTCTGGATGATATGCGGTGCTCAAGCTCAGAGTAATCCCTAACACTTTCTGGAAACTACTTACAAAATATGGAAGTGAATTGAAAATCTCAATCACTGACTATACTTGAAGTTGGAATTTATGAGTTTCAAAGTTTGACAAACAAATTGGTAAAATAAATGAAGAACTAAATTGAACTGACGCAACTGGATGCTTGTAACTGATATCACATACTAAGAAGACTTATCAGACTGAAATGGATTAAGAACTGAAGTAAATAGACTAAAGTTATTATAAGTATAAATAAGTCGTAAAACTGATTATTTGAAGTTCATGAAACAGATTGAAGATCATAACTAAAGACTTCGCCAAACTGAACTAGAATGACCTAACTGAACCGAAGTGTTCGAACTGAAATAAGACATCGGTTAAAACTAAATTAGTCCAGCTAAATTGAACAGTTGACCAGTTTGACTCCTGATCAGTTAGCCACGTTATCGGTTGAAATTTTAATCTCAGTAGACAAACTGACAGTCCATACCAAAGCAGAAGAGTCTGATACATCGTACCTCTGTCAGAAAAAGTTATCTACATGGACTAAACGACGATTCAACGGATATTAATAATTAATTGCATTCAATGTGACAGATGGAATCGAAGAGTATATATAGCTGATGAATTCAGTTGAAGAAGGTTGATACACAGCGAATGAAATATTCGCGAACAACTATCAGTTTCGATTCATTTTTCAGTATTATTCAATTTACAAATAACACAATTTAGGTTTTTCTTCGTTGTATTTATTCATAACACTCATACTACTTATTAGATCTCTTCATTTATCCATTGAAAAGTCTTGGAAACTAAGAGTTTCAGTTTGACATTTTCTTCTAAACATATTACCCTTATAGAGGTTGATCTTTTCTTGAATATTTCCAAACACTCAAATATGATAACCGTGCCTTTCTTCAACAAAATCACTATGTTCTCAATAGATGAATTCGATGATTGAAAAATCAGAATGCAGGCACATTTAGTTGCACATGATGATGATAAGTGGTACGTCATAACTGACAGACCAACAAAAATTATGAAAGCAAATATAGTTATTCCTCTAACTGATGGAGCACCTCATCATATTGAGAAACCACGTGAAGAGTGGACTACTGAAGATAAAAGAAAGGAAAACTTGGATAATGTTGCCAATGATATTCTCTACAAAACACTGGATAAAAACACATTCTCCAAGATCGAGATGTAAAAAATTGCCCCAGAAATTTAGGAGAAACTGGTCCAGTTATGCGAAATAAATGAGCAAACCAAAGAGAACAAACTCTCAGTCACCGTGCAGAAATTTGATAATATCAAAATGAAGGCTGGAGAGTCAATGAACGAGTTTTATGAAAGGGTGAATAGCATCATAAATGAACTGAATGCACTGAAAAATGTGTATTCAAACAAAGAAGTTGCTCTGAGTAATGCGAGGCCTTCCCAAAGAATGTGATGTCAAACTATGGCCATGCGAGAATCAAAATATCTCAACAAGGTGGAACTACATGATTTGTTTGCATATCTAAAAGCATATGAATTTGAAATGCAAAAAAGATAGGGTGAACCAGTAATCCCACAAGTTACAACTGCTCTCAGCGCTCTGAAACTGGAGCCAACAGTTTAGTTGAGAAAACAAGTAAACAGCTGAGCAATGAACCGATGCCATTGTTCGTTAGAAAATTTGGAAGGTTCATGAGGAAGAGCCAATGATCATTCCAAAAGTATTACCACGGGCATGAATCAAAAGAGGAACTAAATGCGTGCTATAACTGTGGCAAGACTGATCATTTCATAGCCGACTGTCCGAAGCCAAAGAAGGACCATAGAAGATCAGTTGAGAAGGGAAAGAAGCCCTTCGAGCACAGGAAAAGGTCTAAGGATGACAAGAAATCATTTAGAAAGAAGCACAAAGTCCTAATAGCTGAAGAAAGAAAATCCAAATGGGATGAAACTGACAGTGATACATAAAAGACTGAGAGCTCAAACATCTCTAATGATGAAGAAGATGTAAAATACCTCATGGCTAATGATGTAGAGCTGGAATCTAGCAATGAACAGGTATTTGACTTTAACTCTACTGACTTTACATGTGAAAAACTTATCTCAACTTTGCATGACATGGTGAATGAATATCGCAAGCTTACTCTATACTTTGAGGAAGCTAAGGCTAAGCGAACTGATCCTATGAATGACAAAACTGAAATTGGTTGTTCACAATCCGTTGAGTTGTCAAATGTCAAGAAGGAGATTGTCTATCTGTGTCTACACCCACTATTGAGCGAGTTTTTTTAACATTGAAGCAAGTGAATACAGAACTTCAAAATAAAAAGAGCATCACTTTATTGTTGATTAGTTTAACACTATAAATTAAACGAGATTTAGCTAAACAATTAGACGTAGATTATATTGTAGATGAATTTTATGTTTCAAAATCTAGTAGGGAAAACTTCGTTGAACAGTGTAATGTAATGTCTTTTTTTGGTAATAATATACAACTTATTATATTTAGTTCAAGCCCCCGAACTCCAATTCTTGATTTGTCCCTGTCTGATGATGTGTTTCTCTAAGGTGAAAGCAATGGAATACTAGTGGCCATAGCTACGCAAAAAGAACAAGATCGTGGATATTGCGATATTTCTTGAAAACAAAATAAAATCTACCAAGAATCTGTTAGACCTAAATTTATTGTGGCGATACGAATCAAAACCAGCAGGCTGTTAGTTAAAATCAGTAGACAATATAAAAGCAGGACTAAGTTTTCAAAACTTAGATAACCAGAAGCAGAACCTAGTCTGGAATTAGGATAACTTGACGTCTTCTATGCTAACGGAAGTAGTCTTAAAATTTACCGTTACTTTATCGAGTACAGGTATTTATTGCACCATTAAAAGCTTTACTAAGTCATTTAATTCGCTTTACCGTTTTAGTAAGTAACAAAACTGATTGTGTTGAAAGCTTTTTGCAGGATCTATTTAAAGAATAAGGTTGTTTCTTTCAGACACCAAAAGAGCCGTTTTTTATTATAGACATTGGATTCAAGTTATCAATATATATGGATAAAAACCACTTAGAGCTAACCACTGATCTTTTATCTATCCAATGCTACTTTGAGCAACCGCGAATCAATCGCAATCTTCTAAGCTCGAACTTGCAGAAAAGCAGTACACACTTCATATTTTACATCTGATATTTGGAGATCATCTTGTACTGCTATTTCTTCATCTCTTCAAGCAAAACACCTTACAATATTTCGAGAAGAGTTTGTAAACTGGAAAAGAGTCTTTTCCAAAACTTTGTTATACTGAGTCACTTTGTGTTAAGTTACTAAGAGTTTCAGTAGGCAAAAGATAAGCCATGCTGAAGTGGGTGTGTACAAGTGTTGTACTATAAAATCCAAAGTCTTTTAGTGATACCTTTTGGAAACAGAAGAAGGGGAGACGTAGAAGATTTTATCTTCGAACTTCCAGAAACAACTACTGTTTTATTGCCTACTATTATTACTGTTTTCACCCTACTCCATCGGATTGTTTCCGCACTTACTTTTGTGATCTGCTGGACTTACACTCGAACATGAACATCTACAATCTCTAATAGGATTCTAGTACCATTTGCAAAAACTATCATCAAAGGAGAAGAGTTTATTCACCCCACCCCCCCTCTAAACTCTACATCGATCCCCAACAGAATCAAATACCTCGGATAAAATAATAATTATAACATGCTAAAGATACAACAATTATATCATACACAGATATTTTCAATAATTATATCACGAAATTTTGCTATTATGCCATGAGATTTTGTGTTGAATTTTACATTATATCTTTCATAAGTTGAATTTCTATATCGATTTTTTGTGTTATAAGAATTATTGTAAAAATCTCATTGTACAGGATTCTAGCACCCTTGGCAAAAACTATCATCAAAGGAGAAGAGTTTATTCACCCCCCCCTCTAAACTCTACATCGATCCCCAACAAGTGGTATCAGAGCAGATTTCTCTTGTTCTGAAAATTTTCAAAATTTATGGCACATTTTAGCAAGGTTTTCATGTTCTCGAAAGAAGATTTTGATGATTGGAAGATCCGGATGCAAGCTCATCTTGCAGCCCAAGATGATGACATGTGGTATGTCATCACAAACGGTCCATTAAAGATCTTAAAGCCAAATACAGCTATTGATGTTACTGAAGTTGCACCACAAATGGTTGAAAAATTAAGAAACGAATGGACTTGAGAAGATAAGAAGAAAGCTAATCTCGAAAATGTTGCGAAGGATATTCTTTATAAAACTCTTGATAAAAACACATTTAGTAAAATCAAGATATGTTCTAATGCGAAAGAAATCTGGGAAAAGCTCATTCAAATATGTGAAGGAAATGAGCAGACAAAGGAAAATAAACTGTCTGTAGCAATGCAGAATTTTGAAAATCTGAAAATGAAGGCTGGAGAAACTCCAAATGATTTTGATGAACGTTTCAGCAGCCTGGTTAATGAATTCACTGCCCTTGGTAAAGAGCATAGCAACAGAGAAATAGCACTCAAGGTGATGAGAGATTTACCTATGGAATGAGACGTCAAAACAATGGCTATGAGAGTCTCTAAAGATCTAAACAAGTTGGAGCTACATGACTTGTTCGCCGACTTAAAAGCCTATGAGTTCGAGCTAGAAGTGAGAAGCGGAGAAGAGCCCTCAACAAACCTACCAACCAAGGCCCTTGCTGCTACTACTTCTTCTGTAGTCGTCCCACAAGCAGTACCTGCTACCTTTATTGAGAGTACTTCTGAAAAGACTGCTGAAAAGATCAGCAATGACGCTATGTCTCTCTTTGTGAAAAAGTTCTCCAGGTTCATGAAGAAGAATCACCGAGATTACCAAAATCATAATCGGAGCTTCAAAAAGGATTCACCACCTGGTGATATGGCGTGCTTTAACTGTGGAAAGATTGGTCACTTTATTGCTGACTGTCCAAAGCCCAAGAAAGATGACCAGAAGAAGAAAGAGTACAAAAAGAATGACAAGAAGTTCAGAAAAGACCGCAAAGCGATGATTGCTGAAGAAAGCAAATCTAAATGGGCGGACTCCAGTTCTGAATCATCTGACTCAGAAAGTCATTCCAGTGAATGTGATGCAGAAGAGATCAAATATCTTATGGCGGATGTTGAACCAAACTCGACACTGACGAGTTTACACGAACTAATTTAATAAAGCATTGCATGATATGGTAGGGGAGTACTCGAAACTTTCTCAATAATTCGAGGAAGTTAAGATTGAAAATCTAAACTTAAAAAAATCAAGTCCATAAGTTCACTTGCTCGCAAGAGAACAGCTGCAATGATTTGAAAGTGGAGATGAGTAAGTTAAAAACTGAGAATGAAAGAGTGAAGGCAGATTACCATACAATGAAATCTGAAAATCAGAAGCTGTCTGTTCTGGTAAATGCCTGGAATAAGTCTTCTATTTCATTGGAAAATATGCAAGAATTGCATAAGCAATCCGGAGATAGAAGTGGTCTTGGATTCAGCAATAATAAAAGCACTTCTGAAACCAGTACCAAGCCAGAACTGGATAAAGGCAAAGGGAAATTCATTCACTTTTTCAAATCAAGTGTGGTATATGAACCTGAAGTACCTACTGTTCAAGTTGAAAGGAATGCAAATCAGATGAACAGAAGGAAGAATTATGGTCTGGGATATGTTGAACCTAAGGGAAAAGTTCACCAGACTGCTGGATCCAGTAGAGGATTCAACTCAGGAGGACAAGCGCTTATGAAGGTTAAAAACTATCAGTACTATAATTCTAGACCTGTTCAGAAGAGATACAGGCCAGACAACACAAACAGAAGGGAAAAACAACATCCCAATGTGCATACTGTTAGAAATAACATATTCTATGCTGCACACACCTCTATGGATACCCGAAGTACAAAATCACCGATAATTGTACAAATGTGGGTTCCTAAGGGACTAATAAGGCTTGGACCCAAGTAGATTGGGTACCAGTTACTAAAATTTGTGTTTGCAGGAACAGGTGAAGAAAGCTAAAGTAAGCAGCTCCACATGGTATCTGGACAGTGGATGTTCCAGACACATGACTGGACAAGAAAATCTGCTAACAGAAGTAATGAGTTGTACTAGACCAGAGAACGTTTGGGGACAACTCAAAAGGTAAAACCGTGGATAAGGGTAAGATTATCCATGGTAACATAACTATTAATGACGTACTACTGGTTGAGAATCTCTGTTATAATTTGATTAGCATTAGTCAACTGTGTGATAATGGTAATTCTGTAGCTTTTCAGAAGCACATATGCACAGTTAAAGATTCTGCTGAGTCTACAGTATTAACTGGAAAGAGAGAAGGCAACACTTACAAAGTCTCATGGAACTTAGATCATGCTACTGTTCCTACATGTTTAGTTGCTTATCTTGCTGATAAGCATTGGCTCTGGCACAAGAGATTGAATCATATGAATTTCAAATCAATCAATAATCTCAAGAAACAGAACATAGTTGATGGCTTGCCTGATATTAATTTTATTAAGAATCATGTCTGTTCTGCATGTCAGCTTGGAAAACAGATCAGATCCAGCTTCAAGAACAAAGGTAGTAAATCAACTTCAAGTTGTTTGGAATTACTGCATATGGACTTATTTGGTCCAATCTCTATCATGAGCTTAAGGAGAATGAAATATACCCTTGTTGTTATTGATGATTTCTCTAGATTTACTTGGGTAATATTTCTCGCGGGAAAAGATCAAACCGGTAACATCCTGATCAAGCTTCTGAAAAAGATTCAAAATGAAAAATCTTCTTCAATTATTAAAATCAGAAGTGATCGGGGTACTGAGTTCACTAACAAAATTCTTGAGTTGTATTTAGATGAACAGGGAATTCATCATGAATATTCAGCTGCCAGAACGCCTCAACAGAACGGAGTAGCTTAGAGGAGAAACAGAAATCTTAAAGAAGCTGCTAGAACAATGCTACCAGATGCAGATATCTCATTGTTTCTGGGCAGAAGCAATCAATACTGCATGTTACATGCAAAATAGAACAATGATCAACAAAAGGCATAATCAGACTCCTTATGAGATATGGAAAGGAATAAGCCTAATGTAACTTATTTTCATGTGTTTGGTTGCAAATACTTTGTGCTCAATAATGGCAAAAATTATTTAACTGCATTTGATTCAAAATCAGATGTTGGACTATTTCTTGGTTACTCTGCTGTGAGCAAAGCTTTCTGAATATTCAACAATAGAACTCTCAATGTTTAAGAATCGGTTCATGTTGTCTTCGATGAGGACATCAGTGCTCCTGAAATATCTAATATGTAAAATTTGAGTAACAGGTTAGATAGGATTCACTTGGAACTGGATAGTGAAGATGATGCAGAACCAAGTATCAAAGATGTTCAAAATCTAGAACCAGACATTCCAATATTGGAAACAGAAGTACAGACATTAGATTTACCAGTACCAGCAGAATACACTCAAGAACCTACTACTGGTTCAGTTGAGATCAATCCAAACATATCAAACTAGGAAAAAATCCCTTTAAACCCTTTTATTTGGAGAAAATCTCATCCTCCATCCTTGGTTATTTGAAATCCAGCAGCGCCCTTGAGAACCAGAAGACAAGTGATTAATGAATAGATGCATGCTGCTTTTATTTCTCAGGATGAACCAAAGAAAATTGAAGAAGCTCTTCTGGATCCTAGTTGGATTGAAGCTATGCAAGAAGAACTGAATCAATTCAAAAGAAACGAAGTTTGGTTTCGAGTAGCTAGACCATCTCACCAAGCTTTCATTGGAACCCGATGGGTATTCAGAAACAAACTAAATGAAGAAGGCACAGTGATTAGAAATAAAGCAAGACTGGTGGCTGAAGGTTTTAGACAAGAGGTCTACGTCGAACAGCCTCCAGATTTTATTGATCATTTTTCACCTCATCATGTATTCAAATTACACAAAGTCTTGTATGGTTTAAAACAGGCACCTAGAGCATGTGACACTTTGTCACAGTTTCTTATCAATCATGATTTTACAATTGGCACAGTAGACAAGACCTTGTTCACTATAGTCTAGAATAAACATATTTTATTAGTGCAGATCTATGTTGATGACATTATTTTTGGGTCAACTAACCCAAACTATGTGCAAATTTTGCTAAGTTGATGCAGGATCAATTCGAAATGAGCATGATGGGAGAATTGACATTCTTCCTAGGGTTGTAGATCAAACAACTTGGTACTGGTATTTTCATAAATCAAGCCAAGTATACTAAGGAGCTACTGAAAAAGTTTTGTATGGAAGCATGCTCTGTTGCTTCCACTCCAATGATCTCATCTACCAAGCTTGATAAATATGAAAGTGAAATTTCAGTAGAGGTAACTCAGTATCGTGGTCTCATTGGCTCACTATTGTATCTTACTGTCAGTAGACCTGATATCTTATTTGTTGTTTGCATTTGTGCAAGATTTCAATCTAACCCCAAGCAATCTCATTATATTGCTGCTAAACGTATTCTGAATTACTTAAAAGGAACTCAAAATGCCGGCTTATGGTATCCCAATGATTCATCTTTCAATCTTATTGGATATTCAGATACTGATTATGCAGGTTGCAAACTAGACAAAAACATCACAAGTGGTTTTTCTCAATTCCTTGGTGATAGGTTGATTTCCTGGTTTAGTAAAAAGCAGACTTCCATAGCTACATCTACTGCAGAAGCAGAATACCTTGCTGTTGGAATTTGCTACTCTCAAATACTATGGATGCAACAACAACTCAAAGACTATGGAATTCAAGCCTCAGAATCACCTATCTTCTGTGACAATACTAGTGTCATTGCAATCACGCAAAATCCAGTAATTCATTCCAGAACGAAGCACATCGACATCAGACATCATTTTTTAAGAGATCATGTGCAGAAGAAGGACATTCGTCTGGAATATGTCTCTACTGATTTACAAACAGCAGATATCTTTACTAAACCTCTGCATAAGAATAAGTTTTCTTACTTTTGAAATATATTGGGATTAATTGATTTAACTTGATTTTATTAATGTTATTATCTGGTTAATTATTATCGATTTTGTGTTAACTTTGTTCTCTTTGCAGAAGATTAAAAAGACAATTTAAGATAAATACTGTCATATTGAATGTAATCGAAACCAGGTTACACTACACAATTCAGTATCTACAGAATCTTTCCACTCAGTAATCCAATTATTCAAAACATGACTCCTAATTTGTTTAAAGGACTCTGTGCTGAAAATATTATCGAGCAGATGCCACTCCTTCCAGAGCATCATCTGAAGCAGAACCCTTTCAGTAGCAAGCTCAGAAACTTGATCAACTTGAAACTCCCGTTTGTACTTTCTTGCTCTTGCTCTTTGAGCAGTAGTAGAGGTCAAACCATTCTGATACACATTCTGCAGCTCCTGCACTTTGAACCATACGTACATGACCTTTATCCAGACATATTCCTCTCTGGTTTTCTTCAAAGTTTCCAGATATGGAAGTGTCTCTTGCGTTACTAAGACATGCGTACTGCTACAGGCATCCGAATTGCTTGAGTCCGACATATCGAATTATTGTTTTCTTAACACTTGTTGTCTTATTATTTATAGACATGTTGCATTTAATGGTGAAAAAGTTGAAGAGTTTCAAGTCAACCGAACCGTTCTACTGAATTACTCAGACTGAGTTTTTCTTACTCAATTTTTTTTTATTATTATTCATTCAATGAAAGCAGTAGATAGACAAAACATGTCAAAATGAGATTTTTCATTCATAAAATCAAAAGCATTACATTGAGTTTATCTACTATATTTGTTGATATTAGCAGCTTGAAGTACTTATATGTTGCAAAGTACTTCAGCAGGAATTTATCTAAGGACTGCTGGAATCCCCTCGCTTTGCGTGATCGTGGTTCGTGAAGGGGATTATCCCTCAGCTTAGTCCTAACAAAAACGAACAATCTAACTTATTGTTCATATTAATAAACTGAGGATTTTCTTCCTAGTCTTCATATCTTGAAAAAGGATGTCTTCAAACATCTGCTTACGAGAGGCTGGAAGTTGTCTTTGGAATTCCTCTGCTGATTCTGACTCTGGAGAAGACTACGAGAGATCACTTGCACTTATCATTTGTGTTGGTTTGATGAAAAGATTAAATGATTTAGTTGTGAATTTGCAGGTATTTTTATAGAGTCTTGGGAAGCTGAAGAGACGGCGATCTGACTACACGAATACCAAGATTGATCTATCTTTTCCTCAGAAACCGTATCGTTGCATTTATTAATTGCATGAATTTAGGGGGAAAAATATCGTTTTTCAGTCTGTCACTTTTATACCATGTCAAAGCAGAAAGGATGTTTGTCTTTTTCATAAAACAAGTGTCTAGTGGTTTTTGTATTAATCTGTTGAAAATATTTCAGCATCTTATGACTTCCAGTAGATATTATCATAAAACGACAAACCCTCTTCTGGTATTTTTCAGTAACCATCTGGACAGCCCGCTCTTTTTATTACTTTTCAAATTTTGAAATCATTAGTGTCGATCTGACATGCTCTGCATGACTTTCTCATACTCAACTGTAAACATATTCACACGTGTCCTTGTGTTTACATTGACGGCTGTACATTTTCTTTTGAATATTAACCGCTCCTTTTACTTCTTTTCATCATTTATGTTTCCAGAATCTTACTCTCTAACTACTGATTTTTTTTTCCAAAATCTTGATGTACTTCGAAGATATTTCCTTTACAGGCAAAGAAATGGTTGGAGCTTACATTCTCAATGCTTATCAAGTCAACTTTGCATCAGTGCTTACCATCAAGGATGAAGGACTTGTTCAGATGTTCAAAGCTGTTGAGAAATCTGGACTCCGAAAGTTTTTGGAAGCACCCGCTATTATCTACAAGACCGCACTTTTGGAATTCTTCGCCAAAGCAACTGTTCAAGATGGTAATATTGTTTATTCTCAGGGGGACGCATCTATTTCTATTGATGCTGCACTGCTTGGTTCAACTTTCTTTCTTCCAATCTCAGGCACCTCTGATCTGTCAGGACTTACGAAGGAAGATATGTCCATTACCCTCTCTACCTTCTCAGCTTCTGGAGAGGAACTCTCTCCCTCTTGTTTCAAGAAACTCTTGAAAATAGAGTACCAAGTACTCGCTGATATTGTGGCGAAGGCACTTCTTGTGAAAGTCGGTACTTTTGATCGTTTAACCAAAGAAAAAGTTCATGTGATGGTAGCAATCACTTCTGAAATTAGGAGTTGGTTTCTATTCAAAAACATGAGAGAAATGATTTTACGAAAAAGTACTGGTTTTGCTATTCAAATTAGCCACATTTTGAAGGATGTTGGTTTTCCGTTCACCACTGAACATGATGCTTCTTTTGTAACTATGGCAGACGCTGATAACGTGCATGCTCTACGACCTAAGCCAACTTTGGCTGAATTTGTTTCAATGAAAAAGGAGATTGGGGATGCCCAAGTCTAAGGCCAAGCTGTTCAAAAGAATATCAAAAGAAAAAGAGTAATTGTTTTGACTGATTCAGAGAAGACTGTATCTGAAGAATCAGCTGCACCTACTAAAGATTCTATTCCAGTAGCAACTCTGAGCAAGAAGAAGCCCAGAACTACGATCCGCATCAAGAAAACAGCAGTCATTGCTGATTTGGATACTGCCTCGTTGAGACAAGTATTTCCAATTGTAAACTCACCCAAACCCAAGTCTGTTTCGAATCCAGTAGTCACTATTGTTGTTTCACAACCAACTGTTGTCCCTTCTGTCATCGCACCAGTAGATGTTATTTCATCAACATCAACTTCAGTGTCTACTCTCAGACCTGTTACTGGAGTTGTATTTCGAGATTCACTAGCCGGATCCTCCACTACTCGATCTGTGCTGCCTTCTCCTATTGGAAAAGGAAAAGGGAAGTTAGTTGAAGAACCCCAACTTCAACGCACCAAAAACACAGTACAAACTGACATTGAGCTCCACCTTCAGGAGATTGAAAATTCTGCCAAGGAAAATTTGTTATTTTTTGATGAATGGCTGAAGATGAGAGTTTTTCATCCTCTCACTTTCTTGCATACTGAAAACGCATTGGGACGTATGATGA
Source organism: Primulina eburnea (assembly GCF_022965805.1). Lineage (NCBI taxonomy): Eukaryota > Viridiplantae > Streptophyta > Magnoliopsida > Lamiales > Gesneriaceae > Primulina > Primulina eburnea. Next base: position 12,321,722 of record NC_133109.1, on the reverse strand, counting down.
AGCATAAGTTTTTGCTACTGCAAAAACCAAAAATGTCATTGAGGCAATGAATCGAAGAAACTACATCCTTGATCAATTAAGGCAAAAAGAATGTAGTCTGTGTTGTCAACACTAAAGTCTAATTTTGAACCAATGAGTCCTACTGTTTCTCATGATCAGGATATTATCAAGCTTATCACTGATAAATTGAATTTGTTGATTGAACAGATTCACACTCAAGAGCAGGCTTTTGCTAAGCCTCTTTCATACAGGTTAGGCATGGTTCCTGAACTTTTTAAAATACAGACTGTAACGACCCATTATAGGCCCAGTGGACCGCCCATACGGCCCACTGCCCCGATCGACCCAAGGCTATCCCGATCTTGGGCTCCCTCTATGGGGCATTTTCCCTCACGGGCTTTCCATAGGCATCGTACGGGTTACTCTTGATATCTATGTACGTATCCTATAGGTCATGGGATCGAGTCCTGGGGAGGCGAAAGAAATCCTTTGGTAGGGAAGGAGAGATCCTATGAGTAACCCGTACGACGCCTATGGAAAGCCCGTGAGGGAAAAGGCCCCATAGAGGGAGCCCAAGATCGGGATAGCCTTGGATCGATCGGGCAGTGGGCCGTATGGGCGGTCCACTGGGCCTGTAATGGGTCGTTACAATAAAAGGCATGAACTGGAGTCTGTGCCTTCCCAGGATCGAACCTAAGACCACATGGATATATAGGTATTTAGCACAATCCTGGTACCAATTGAGCTAGTAGCTCAATTGGTACCAGGATTGTGCTAAGTACCTATATATCCATGTGGTCTTAAGTTCGATCCTGGGAAGGCACAGACTCCAGTTCATGGGCTGGAGGAGTTCTATGAGTAGCCCGTACGACGCCTATGGAAAGCCCGTGAGGGAAAAGACCCCATAGAGGGAGCCCAAGATCGGGATAGCCTTGGGTCGATCGGGCAGTGGGCCGTATGGGCGGTCCACTGGGCCTGTAATGGGTCGTTACACAGACAGTTGAGGAAAGGACCACAGCTCCCGTAAACGCAAAGGTCTCAAGTACTCCTGCACTACCAGAACTGCCTACTCGATCATCGTCTTTGATCTCTGTTCAAGAGCTGGCCTCGGTGGATGAGGTCATTCAGTCCATTGTTCCCACTGCTACTCCACCACAATCGAATCAGGATGTGTTCTCCTCAGAACCCTCACACGAATCCCAACCCATGGAAGCTTCAGATTAACATCCATTACCAAATCTTGAGAAATTTTCAGCTGAACATCAATCAGAAATGACAGCTCTCCTGCATAGGTCATCTGAACTCACCCCCTCGGAGCAACCACTGGAGACAACTGAAAATGTTCACCACGACGAGAATGTTGCTTCTGAACAAATTAATGCTCTTGAAGTCTCCTCTCCTGCTCCATCTGCTGCTGGGGCAACTATTGCAGCACAAATCCCTCCTACTGCTCCAGAAGAAATCTCTGCTGAACCTGGTCCTTCCACTGCTCTGCTGGACACAATCCCTCCTACTGCTCTACCACAGTTTCCATTCTCTACTGCATTGGTTGTATCTGTTTCTGACTTTGCTGCTCATATTGCCCATGTTGCCGAAATCAGGCAGCGTATGCTCACCAGAACTCCTTCTCCGAAACCAGAAATCTTTAACATGGAATTTGAGATAGAAGCTCTGCAAAGAAATCTCAACAATCTGTCGGAGATGGTTAAGCAAATATCGCGTGAACATGCCGCAGAAGTGAGTGGCGCACAGTTTTTCCAAGACCGTATCTCTAAAGAGATATTTCGCACAATGGAATCTGTTAACAAAATGCATGCTGAGACAGCTGTTTTTAGACAAGCTGTTTCCAGAAGTCAAGGTGCTATCATGCTCGGACAAACTGACATTCTCCAACGACTCACCGACCATGATGATGTTATTCGTTCAGTTTCTACTACAATGGAGTTGATGGATGTCAAGATTGAGTCTCAATCTCAATCTCGTAATACTCTAAGTGACCGAGTATCTTATCATACACCATATCTGGAGAGGCTCAACAATGTAATAATGAATCTCTCTGGGCGTATGGACTACTTAATTGCTCAAGTCATGGCCGCTGATGCCAAAAAGGAGGAAGAAACACAACCAGAAGGAAGTCAACCAGAAGTTAGAAGAATTGGAGACTTGGTAGAATCCTCTGCCAGAAGAGATCTTAATGCTGATGATCAGGATGTTGAAATTATTTTCAGAGACATTGGCATTGATAACTAAAACCTTAGTTGTTTAAGTATCTTTATATATTTTGTTGTTTTATATTGACGTTATTTATCTTTGCTAACATCCAGGTTTTGGCATCACCACAAAAGGAGAAATTGTTATACCTAAATTTATTGTGGCGATACAAATTAAAACCAACAGGCTGTTAGTTAAAATCAGTAGACAATATAAAAGCAGGACTAATTTTTCAGAACATAGATAACCAGAAGCAGAACCTAGTCTGAAATTAGGATAACTTGACATATTCTATGCTAACGGAAGTAGTCTTAAAAGTTACCGTTACTTTATCGAGTAAAGTAGTTATTGCACCATTAAATGTTGTACTAATTCATTTAATTCGCTTTACTCATTTTAGTAAGTAACAAGACATATTGTGTTGAAAGCTTTTTGCAGGATCCGTTTAAGGAATAAGGCTGTTTCTTTCAGACGCCAAAAAAGCCGTTTTTTTTATTATAAATGTTGAATTCAAGTTATCTATATATTGGGATCAAAACAACTTATAGCTAACCATTGATTTTTTATCTATCCAACGCTACTTTGAGCAACCGCGAATCAATCACCATCTTCTAAGCTCAAACTTGCATAAAAGCAGTACACACTTCATATTTTACATCTGATCTTTGGAGATCATCTTGTACCGCTATTTCTTCATCTCTTCAAGCAAAACACCTTACTATATTTCGAGAAGAGTTTGTAAACTGGAAAAGAGTCTTTCCAAAACTTTTTTATACTGAGTCACTTTGTGTTTAGTTACTAAGAGTTTCAGTAGGAAAAAGATAAGTCCTGCTGAAGTGGGTGTGTACAAGTGTTGTACTGTAAAATCCAAAGTTTTTTAGTGATACCTTATGGAAACAGAAGAAGGGGAGACATACAAGATTTTATCTTCGAACTTCCAGAAACAACTACTGTTTTATTGCCTACTATTATTACTGTTTTCACCCTACTCCATCGGATCGTTTCCGTACTTACTTTTGTGATCTTCTGGACTTACACTCGAACAAGAACATCTACAATCTCTAATAGGATTCTAGCACCTTTTGCAAAAACTATCATCAAAGGAGAAGAGTTTATTCACCCCCCCTCCTCCTCTAAACTCTACATCGATCCCCAACAGAATCAAATACCTCGGATAAAATAATAATTAGAACATGCTAAAGATACAACAATTATATCATATAGATATTTTCAATAATTATATCACGAGAATTTACTATTATGTCATGAGATTTTGTGTTGATTTTTACATTATATCTTTCATAAGTTGAATTTCTATATCGATTTTTTGTGTTATAAGAATTATTGTAAAAATCTCATTGTACATGTAGCATGTCAAGAAACATATTTTTTTTATGTAAAGTTAAGGTCAAGTAATATTAATTATATCCTCGTAAAATTGTATTCTTTTGACTCGTTTATCTTTTATATATGCATATATAGTTATGGTATATCATACAGTATCGTACCAAAAAATACGTACACATACTTAAAATTATAGTATTAAAAATATTTATACTGAAATCGTAGAGAAATTAGAAAATATATGTATGTAAAATTAGCATAACAAAATGTGACGGTATACCGAAATTTTGGTACAATATCGGTATATATCGTTTTATAACGAAAATACTTTATACTTTTTTTACAAAAAATAAATTTATTATTTAAAATACTATATATTTTTAAAATTTTATATAGTATTTTGATATTTCGGCATATACCAAAAATTTCAAATTTTATACTGTTATCGTACCGAAAATTTTTGTATCGATATACCATAATCTATAGAAAATATTGGTAAACCCGGTATTTTTTGGTATAGTAAAATTGGTATACTGATACTTCGGTTTTTTTTTCCCACCCCATATACACAACTGAATCTAATACCTGATTAATTAAAAAAAAAAATACAACATATTAGAGATGGAACAAAACATTCATCCATGGGCATTCATGTGTATGTCTTATTAAAAGTTAATACCTATGTAGTCAGAGCCGTACCTTTTATGAGGAACCAAGCGGTTGCTTCATGGCCCACCCAATAAGGGGCTCTTTATATGTATAAATATATATGGTATATGTTATTTGTTCTTATTCACTTCAAATCTCACCCCTAATTTTTGTTCCCATTCAACAAATAAAGTTTACGGTCCACTACTCCTATTAAACTTGAAGGTAAGTAATTTTCTTCATGAATTATGCTTTATTTCCATTTCAAATCTTCTTTATAAATACACATTTATATTTATATTTGTAGATTAATCTATCAAAGGATACTCAATGAAAATGAAATTTACTTGCGATATGAGCACTGTAATGTACTTAGAGATCATATTAATATATAACTGCAGCACACATCGCATTATTTAAATTCTTTAATGAGTTATAATTGAATTATGAGTTTTATATAAATTTAATGCGCGACTAGTGTAATGAATAAGTAGATAGTCTAAGAAAATAAAATAAATTGTAAATAGAGCTTGAATGTGTGGACCATTGAAAGATGAAATTCATTGTTTTTTGGGATTTCTTTGTCCTTTCATTTTATGGTTTGTTATTTCGACTTAAATAATTCTTTGATTTTGTAGTTTCTACAATAATTATCTTCGATCAACAATATCGCAAGATAGACTAAATGGTCTAACTATGATGTCGATTGAGAAAAAATGGTCTGACAATTGGATTACACAGATTTGATAAATATTTTCGCCTCTAGAAAACTAGACGAGTAGTATTTATGTAGTTATTTTAAATATTTATTGAGTTGTTATTGATGTAATATATTTGTTTTGATATATTTATGTATTTATTAGTATATTTGTTATTTGCAAATTGGATTTTATATTTATTACTGCAACAAGAGGGCCCATTTTTCAATTTTCGTTTCAAGCCTCATTCAACACAGGTACGGCTCTGTATGTAGTCGATCGCCACTAGCATTTCTAAATAAAGTTTCTCTATAAAGAAGTTTTGAAAAGACACTATTGGCTCCAATAAGATATTCGCGTATCAAATTTCCAGCGTCGGACCGAGTTGATATATCCGGTCAAACTTGAAAATCTTCGAAGGATGAGCAAGCATAACAAACAAGAAACCAGATGGTGATGAGAGCGAGGTGGTTCACGAGAAGGAAATAAAGTAGTTATTCGAGTAATATTTGAATCAAGGTAATATGTGTATGATAAATTTATAGGTCAAAGAAGTGAACTCCTATTAGGATTTGGATCCTTTGAATTCTTGCACGTTTGGGGCGTTTAGGAATTCTATTACGTTTTTCAAGTGTTATTTGACTCAAACTGAACGCAGTCTGAATCATTTTAATTTTTATGCACAGAATTTTTGTTTTCAAGAAAAAAAAAATTATGAGATTAAAGCAGTGTTATTTGGCTTGCTAAATAAATGTATTTGATGTAATAATTATAATTACTAATAATATTATAAAGCATGAAGATCTGAGACTAATTAATTATTTTGGTGTTTTGTGTAAGATTTTTTAAATACCATATCAAATTACAGAAAATACTCAAATTTTGTTTAATAAAAAATATCCTAACAATCTATTTTAGTAAATGTGTAATTTATATATAACTAAAATATCTTGTCTATTTTCAAAATTATTTTTTAATTTTGTTTATTTATCTTTGTATATATTATTAATTCTTCAATGATTATATCACTTGAAAAATTTATTAATTTAAAAATAATAAAAATTATCATGTTTAAAACAATTATTTTAATTTTATAAGCAAATAATACGTGTAAAGAGACTGTTAACGAAAATTTTGTTTAAATATTGAAACATGTGTGTATGTTTTGGTTTGTGGGATTATTTAAAATGCGCAACTTATAAATTAATTTTCCATCAATTTATTATGTTAATAGAATTTAAAATGAATCAATAAATAAATCGATGTAAAATCGTTTTGATAATATAAAATAGATACAGACGAAATGGAATTGCGTGGCTTAACCAAATGATTTTAGCATCAGGGTCCGAGAGTAAGGACGTAAATAAATCAAACCGTTCGCGAGCTATTAGGAGCTCGGCTCGATAAAAAGCTTGTTTGAGTTCGTTTGTTAATCATATCAAACCAAGCTCAAGTTCGATTTTGAGCTCGACAACTTAATCAAACCAAGCTCCAGCCTAAGCGTATTCGGCTCGTGAGTTCGCAAACATGTTCGTTAATAGGCTCGCGAGCTCGAACTCGGCTCGTTTAGGTGGCTCGTAAGCTCGAGCTTGACTCATTTGTTGAGTTGACAAATAAAAATATTAGTACTAATAAAAGTTAAACTTTTATGTCTAATATAAAATTAGTTCATAGATATATTTAATTTTAACAAGCTCGAATCAAGCTCAAATTCGAGCTCAATTGTATGTTTTACGAGCTCGAAAACGAGCCGAGCTCAAGTCAGGATTGTTAAATATGATAAACGAGCTATTGATAAACTAAGCTCGAGCCCGGCTTGATTAACATGATAAACGAGCTTTTAACGAGTCGAACTCGAGCTTTTCACAAGCTTAGTAATTTCAAGACAAGTCGAATTCTAGCCTGAAGATAAAATCTCGAATAAAGCTCAAGCTCGAGCTCGAGCTCTATCAATCTTAAACGAGCCAAACTCAAGCCAGATTATAAAAGCTCGAATGAAGCTCGAGCTCGAGCTCGAGCTTGACTTAATCTTAAACGAGCCAAGATCAAGCCTGATACTGTTCGACTTGGTTTAGATCGTTTACATCCCTATCCGAAAGTATATTACTTTAGGTGTTTTTGTGTCACGTGTTTTTAACAGACAAAAATATAACTATCAGATTACAAAAATTCTCAATTTTATTTAATAAAAAAATATCATAAAATTTATTTTAGAAATTTTTTAACTTATTTATAACTGACATATTTTTTCCACTTTCAAATTATTTTAATTTTCTAAAAATATTTATATATTTTTTCTATAATTTAAAATTTTTAGATTAGATGGTCATATCAATCCTAGTTTTTAAAAAAAAATTTAAAAAAATCATTAATTTGAAAATTACAAAAATTATAATGTTTAAATAATTATTCCAAAGCGACTGAGAGACGGATAAAATAACTAAATACAAACTCGTAACACGTACATCGATACACTGTCTAAAAAAAATATGTTCTGACATAATCAAAAAGATTTAAAAAAGAAAAATGAAAAGAAACACCTAAGTTTAAAATCATAGGCATCATTTCAACTTTTAGAAGATGCAGAAACACGATATAATAGAAGGAAACATTAAGAATCTTAAATAAAACGCAGAGCTATCATATTAAAATGTTATCTTAAAAACTGGCATGTTCTGAGTTTGAAGCTCAAACGCAAATTCAAGGGTAATCGCCCATGAAAAGCGAAGCCATACCGTAAAATATGTACAATTAAATTAATAAGTATCGTTTGTTTGCGGGAAAAGTTGCTTTTTCCAACTCTAAATTCCCCATTGCCCATTAAAAACAAGGTCAGAAGATCACATTCAGAAGGAATCCAAGATTCATACCTGCATTTGTCAATCAAAGCCCATATAAAAAGATATAATAAAGGACCAGAAACTTCAAGTCTCCTTATCCCCCACTCTAGTTATGCTCAAGGATTGGTTGTCCTTTCATATCTTTGCACCTTAACACGCTTTGATGATGGCGAATCAGCTGCACCAGCATCTTCTTCCTCGAGATTTTCAAGAACTGTAGTTTCTGATGCAATTTGCTTCTCTTTTGCCAACTGAGAAGTTTTTCCAGATGCTGTGGCAACATTACTTAGCTTGGTTTTGCTACTATAGGATTCAACTTCAAAATTATTATTTGCAAGAGAATTTTGGCACGCTTCAGCCGATTCTTTTAAAGGGTTCTCACTGGTGACTGAAGCCCCTTTCATCAAGTCCATGCCTGACTTGCACTGCTTCTCAAACATCATCTGAAGATAACGTCCTTGCTCTTCTATTCGAAGTTGTAAATTTCTTTGAATCTGCAGAAAGAATAATTAGGCATCAGTACCTTAGGTACACTGCCTTTTGATTACCGTAAGTGGCTAGAGCAGACCTCGAAACTTATTTCTCAGTTCTGAAATTTTTCAATAAAGCATAAATCCATACCTCGAGTTGTTCATGAAGTCGCTTTTGGACTTCCATTTGCAATCGTAATGCTTCTGTGAGCTCAACACCTCTACTCCAAACAAGAAAAAAAAATGTAATAGTAAGAAAGTTACCACGAAAGAAATAAACATGGGTACACAATTTTTCCGAATGTTGGCTTTATTTGTTATACTTCACATTTTTTATCTAGCTGAAGCAACAATGTTCTTGTCAATTGCCCTTACATGTTGCCTTAAATAAAAATACCAATTGCCAACGTGATCGAGAATAATTCTGCAAGCTAAGCACAATAGAGAACCGTAGGTTGATACAAATGATGTCAGAACAGTAAACCAACGATATGATCCAAATCATTAACACCCTCCATTCACTTCAGACATTCAATTCTAGCCAATGATTTCATTCTTTTCAGACTTCTCATCATGCTCAGGATTCTAAAGAGAATCCTGGTTTCAAGGCCGACCTAACAATCACCACACTTCTTAATTACACAAATTCCTAGAGTGATTAACATGATTCCCACGATTCAAAAGAATATTTATAGTGCAAATAAATCTAAGATTAAAATTGAAAATATCAAAAGAAAGTCGCAGAAATGGTGGTCACTGGTACTAAAGAAACAAAGGGATATGAATTTTCAGAAACTTTGTCACAGATACACTAAGCTCCCATTCAAGCTACCATACTCTGCCCAATATAATTGTAATCTGGGTAGAATTAGCCGTTGTCAACCCTCCATTAATAAAAAAAATTAATGGAAGTGAGAGACAAACAAGCATTCAAAACACAGTAAAGTCGTCGTTCACCAGAATAATTTTACAAAGATCCATCAAACTTACGTTTTTAAATCCAGAGACGAGATTTCTTCAATGGTGGTCATTTTCTTCTCTGCTTCTGCAGGCAGAAAAAAATGCATTGTAAAGATATGAGAAAAAATTACATTATGTAGGGTGACTTCACAACATATATAGTTAAGAGGGGCATAGCATCAACGAAAGGATAGAACACAAGTACTTGTTGTCATCACAAAGTGGACTAGATCAAGGTGATAATACAGAATATTCGGCAAAGATGTACCAATCAGAAAAAATCTTATCAAGAATCATCATGACTAAAATAAACTGGTAGAATTTGCAACCTTCCGCTGGTAAGGAGAAAGAAAGTGTAGATAGGATAATATTGTAAATGAAACAAGAAAGTACATAAACCAGCTCAAGAACTATTGGAATTCTGGATCCTAACAATTAAACATTAAAAAGGCTGAATTTTAGAAATCCAACAACAAATGGAAACCAGTGAACTAAAGATATATACCACAGATGCACACATGCTGAGATAAGGGTAGAACTGGTCACAGTTCGGGTTTGACCCGGACCCGAACCGGACTCGGCCAGTGGTCAACGGGCCTGTTAACCGGGTCAACGGGTTTGACCCGGACCCATGACCGTCCATATGCGGGCCGGTAATGGTTTTCGGATCTAAAACTCGTCGACCCAATGGGATGGTAATATTTTAAAAAAAATAAAACGGATGAATGTCTAATTCCGCATCGGTAGCTGAGATTTAGGAATTTAAATTGATGAAGCACGTGCAAGAAAATTAAAAAAATGCGCGCAATAACAATATTATTTTGCTATAATAAAAGAAGATCGACAAGAAAGACTCCGGGACATAAAAATGTAATATTAGACTTTTTTATAAGTATTATTTGATATATATATATATATATATCACTATTTCTAATATTTGGACATAAAAATTAGGATTGTTTTCACTTGTCTTTTACGTGCCATTTTTTCTATTTTAAATTTTTAAAAAAAAATTAGGGCTTTTTTACGTGCCATTTTTTCTATTTTAAATTTTTTAAAAAAAATTTAGGGCTTAACCGGAACCAGACCCGAGGGTTAACAGCCCTCCGGGTCTGCAACTAGACCAGTAACCATCTATGGTTAAGGGTCAAGACCCGCAGGGTCCAACCATGACCGGCCTGTGGCAAGGTCTAACAGAGGGAGGGACACAAAATCTTTAACTTGAAACCAAGACTCCGCTAAAATAAAGAGAGTAAAAAACAATTTTACTCCCAAGTCATGGATGTCATTTTACCCAAACTACCATTGCCTCACATTTCTTCTACTTATTTTGCTATTGGAACAAGATAATTGATGAAATTACATAACTCACAGGATGAACATAGAAATTGGACCAAAAAATTAGACAGAAACAATGTCATACCTTCTGTTGTCTCCGGTTTGTATCTTGCTGTTCGGTATTTCTGCGTTCAAGAGATCGTATTCCATTTCAAAGTTATCCAATCAATTCAGGTCTGAGAATAAGCAAGCTTGCTGATCCACATACCTGTAGGTGGCTTTTAACATGGTAAATTGTCAAACCTTCCACTTTCATCAACTTCAGGACACCTTTGGGAGTAGCTCCTGAGATAAAAATCAGAATTCATTGGCACGAGCAATAGAATGGGCATATTATACAAGATTGCCTTCATAAGATGAAGAAGAGTAAACCTACTTTCACTTCCACCCAGCTTGTTGACTGCCTCCACGAAGCCCTCATGAAGTTCTGGTGTCCAACGCATTCGCTGCTTTGCTGAAGCAGAATTTGCAGAGGATGATTGAACAGCAGCATTGCAAGTATCTCCTGAAGTTGCTGGAAGCTGTTGAGATGCATGGGGTTGCTGCACCGGTAAATTGGTTTCTGAAATCTGTTGTGATAGCTGCAGCAGCAGACAAAAAAACAAAGAAGAATGAATGTCACAGTTATCCACTGCCTCTGTAGAATAAAAAGTAACTGATGCAAAGAGGAATAACACCAACCATAGGCTCTGGATCTGCAACACTTGCATCAGAAAGAAGTTGACTCCAATCAGATGTCAAAGCATCATTGTCGGTGATAAGCTGATCAGCCCAATCAGGCCAATCATTTGGTTTGTCAAGATCCTCAGATGGAATCACAATGCCATTGTTGTTACTACTATTAAGATGGTTATTCGGGACAGTCGAACTTAATGGAAAATCAAGAAAATCAGGCAGTGAATCCGTACACCAAGACCTATTGCTTTCTCTGCGGTGATTCGACGAAGCGGATTGAAAAACTCCAGAATCAACAGAACGTGTCAATGAAACTGATGTCCCACTATCTATTGATTGAGAAACAAAAGGAGACCGGGGATGTTGTTCTTGTAGTTGGACAGATGAAAAATGAAGATCACTAGAAAATCCTGAAGATGAAGAAAACATATGTCCAGCAACCCCGCTGTTGGAAAATAGTGGGGAAATAACACCTGGACGTTGTTGTGTGAGGGGAGATGGAAGAACAGGTGAAGACAAAGACAGAGCCCCAGATGCCCCACAAATATTCATTTGTCTAGCACCCGGTCTTTGAATCGATAAAGCTGGTCTGGTTTCCATTGTTGGCTTGCTTGAAAGCAACAGAAATTACAATACAACCAAACAGAACCAACTAAGTTTTATCTGTCACCGATTTAACCTATATGCAAGTATACCCATCAAACATACAGCTTAGAGTAAAAACTCACTTTACATAAGATTCTAGTAAAAGTAAATGCAAAGCAAAATTCACCGCAATGCACATTTAATCATATCAAAAGTATCAGTAACAAGATCTTTGCTCTCATCAAGATACAACCGCTATGTGCTCTAAATTCTAAGTGGCTGCTCGTCATATGCATTTTAGTGGTGATAATATGCCATAATGAAAACCTAAAATTGAACTTGTGTGGTCTAGACATGGGAATATCAAATTGAGCGCTTTCGCTGCTTGAGCTTTGTGGATAACTTTATCATTAGATATCCAATGCAAATCATTGGATAAAATCTACACACGTTTTTTTTGTGTTTTTACCACAGTTTCATGGGTTTGAAGTTTTCCTTCAGTCCCAGAACATTCTATTTAATACTAAAATCTGCACACGTTTTTTTGTGTATTTACCATAGTTTATTGAGTGTGAAGTTTATCCTCAGTCCCAGAACATTATATTCAAAACTACCTATAAGATATTAAAAATGGATTTATGAACTGATTCTATCATGCAAAGGACACCCTCACAGTTAATAGTGACAAATGAAAGAACAAAATATCAGATCCATATGGCATTGTCCTGAAGTTCAAAAGGTCCACAATTTTTGTTCCCGAAGCTACTGCCGATTTTTTGTCCAGGAAATCCAGCCCTGAAAATCTCAAAGAGGAAAAACTGAAGAAATACATACCTATAAAGACACTTTGTCCAGAAGCCCTTCTTGCAAACAAACCAACTTAAACAATATTCCTTCTCTGTTGATGACGTTCAAACAACTGGTAAAAGGCAGCTATCTCAAGGTGGTCTAAAAGATATCAAAGAGCATAACTGAAGCAAGAAGCAAAACAAAGTAAGCGTGAGAATTTATGAACCTAACTGTTAACAAGCCAAGGGTTGGAAGGACAGTGCCCGGACTAAAAAATTTACAAAGTTTGTAGATCGGCTTTATTACAAAACTCCTAGCTTATAAAATGTTGTAGCACTGTTATGCAACAATTTTACTATGTTTGGTGAAATACAAGGCAATAAACAACAATGGCAAGTACGACAGAATAAAATTTAATTTTTAAAATGTAGTAAAAGCTCCACTCTCCACTTTCATAAATTTCTTAGTATCTAGCGTATCAATTTTATCCTCCAACTCAATTCATCCCTCCTTTAGAGCTCGTCCTCAAATTACATCAACTCAAAATATATCACGTAAAATCAGTTTGACAATCAAAAGAAAATTAAAACCGAAGGCCGCAAACCAAAACATATTACAAACGAACAGACAAATTCTACCTACAGGACATGCACAAAAGCACCCTACTCATCCAATCATGAATATCAAAATTCAAACACAAGCTCAACGAACACAAGACCATAAAAATGATTACGATATCGATAAAGCCCGCAAATTATGCACAAAAACATATTGGAAATTCTCCAGAAAACAAATCACAGCAAAAGAAAACCAAGCAACGACCTAATTTTTTTTTTTACCTAAATTCCCAAAAGCTAGAGCAATCGAGAATCGAATCTCTCCACTACGAATCATCGATCAATCAACGTCTCAGCCAAAATCACACGATATCAACCGGATAGGAATAACGCAAACGCTATCTACGCCGACGTGGTTGCGCGTGCTTTCACCTGTATGCTCGTGCGGATCTTCGGAGACCAGAAGAATTGAATGGAGACGAGTGCTCCGCTTCGTGTATTCGATTCGGATTTGGCCACTACGCTTTTAACTTTCCCTTCTTCAGGTGCTCGTGCACGTTACGCGCGTTGCTTGGAGCGTATCGATATTTGGCTTTTCCTTGTAGACAAACGCCACATTGACTTTTCCCTTCCACCTTATTCTTATTTAGAGTAAATTGTTATTTATAAAAATTAAGATTCTTGTAATTAGGAGTCTGCGAGGATTCGGTTAAACAGGATTCACCGAATCGAATTCATTCGATAATTTCGTTTTGAAGTTTAAAAATATCGATTAATTCAGTTCGATTTCGATTAATCGAATTATCTGAATTACTAAATAAATAATGTTTACTATTTATGTTTTCTATATTTAATATTGTATATAATTATTTTTATTTTTTTATGAATAATATTTTTATTATTATAATATAATGTTTTTTGAAGTAATTAATATAGATTATTTAAATTATTCATTTTCTATATAATTTAAAAAAAACGGTTACCGATCGAAATAACAAATTTTAATTCAGTTCGGTTATTTCGCTTTTGGTGAGAAATTGGTTCGATTCGGTTAGCCTCCAACAATTCGATTAAATCTGTAATGCTCCTAAATTTAAAGGTCCACGGGAACCACATGCATACAATTATTAAATTATTTTATATTTTAATTATATGTTTTAATTACATTAATTAATTATGTTGTGCATATTTGCCTACTTAAAATATATTTTTCTACATGGTTGCATTAAAATTTATTTTTAAGGTCATTCGAGTTGTGACCGAGGACCGGAGACCGATGGCTGAAGAATAGAAAATTTTTTATGGGTCATTTTTTTTAATTATTTAAATTAAGGGTGATGATTTTTCTTATTTTTAAAAATATGGGATTTTGAGGTGATTTTATACACCAGGACGTAAATTTTATAGGTGTTTGTTTTTCAACAAAAATACAAATGTTTTTGTAACCCGACTAATAAATTCACAAACTTATTTAAACAGAACTATTTTTGAAATTATAATTAAACATTAATGGACCTAAATTACCTACTTAATGGGCCTAAGCCTAATTAGTGATTAATTAGACTATAAAATATGTTAAACCACACCCTTAACCCTACATACTCACGGCCACACACCCACAATCAAATTCAAACTCTTTCAAATCATGGTACACGACACACACAAAATAATTTGAAGAAAATTCGATGAAGCTTCAAGGGTTCCAAGCCAAAGTCCCGTCGTCACCGTTCATCGCAATCGTCAACGTATATTCGTGCGTAAAATACGCAAAGGCACGCAATATTATTTTCTTTACTCATCATCACATCATATTATGTATTTGTTTATGAAATTGCATGAAAACAAGTTGCACTTTATTATTTTCGCACAAACACCTTAGGCGGGTTTTAAAACATGTAATTTAATTCATAAATCATGAAATTCTTGTGGTTAAGGGGCTGCCATGATTAGGGTATGGATTAAGGGTTGTTTTATACAATTTTAAGGGCCTAGAAACATGCACAATAAGCTGCACAAAAAAAATAACAGAAGCTGGAATCCGTTCACGTATATGTGTGTCTTGAGGGCTCGGTTGATGGGTGCTTGTGGCTTGGCTTGGCTGGCGCTGGACCAGGCTGGACTAGCGTCATGTGTGAGTCAGGGAAGAGTCCTAGCCATGCTATTTATGATTTTTATACGTTCAAATGTTATTTTAAATGTTCATGGATGTGTATATGTTAAAATGTTATTTTTTAAATTTTATGGATTTTATGGTTTAATTATGGACGTTAAAAGATATGTTGCATGATTTGTTTAAAATAAAAACGTTGCATGCATATTTAAATTTTATAAAGTGATGAAAATATGAAACGTTGAAGAAAGTGAAGTAATTGTGACTAATATGATGATATGTTGGATATTTCGTTAGGGTTATGGTCCCAGTGAGAGCCCGACGTTCGTATTTCCTTAAATACGGATATGAATATGTATATGTATACGATGATATGTTAATACGTAAGGCCAAGACCAATTGACCGGTGAGAGTGTTGATGGTGTCCCCGCCGCCCAGTACTGTGGTTAGTTACATCTAGATGGATTCATCGCCTAATACGTAGACGTAGACGTAGATGAACACGAAAGTCACAATTAATGATAATGAATTCAACGAAAAGGAAAAAAAAATATGTATATATTGATGAAAATATGTATATGAATATGTTGAAGATGATATGAAAATGTTTATGCTTAAAGTTGAAAGCATCATTATGAAAAAAAATTTAGTTAAAGTTTATGCATCATGAAAATATTTACGAAAATGTTTATGTTTAAAGCTTATGCATCTTCATGAAAACGATATTTTAAGTACAAGTATTTTTCGCTGTTATATGTGAACTGTATTACGTATTACTTGTTATCAATTATATGACGTGTTGAGTCTTTAGACTCACTAGGTGTGATTGATGTAGGTGATTATGATAATTATGATAATGGAGGTCTTGATGGTTGACTTTACTGGACTGAAGGTGCACATAACCCAAAGACCGACGCTAGTTTTCCGTACTAGTTATGATTTATGATTTCAAGTTATGTTAAAATTATTTTATGACTTTTTAATTATGTTTTGAGAGGTTTTTGAGAGATTATAGTATGTGATGTATTTCTCAAATATATAGCTGGTTGTTTTATTTTAAAATGATGTCCAAAATATTTTATGTAATTTTTGGTGGTTCGGCCGATGTTACGAAGGTTTTGAAAATAAATAAAAAAATAAAAAATTTTCTAATATTTTTTAAGAAAACGAATAGCAGACGTTTCAAAATCGATTTTCGTTAATTAGATTAAATTGGTTTTCGTTAATTTAAATCGATTTTTGACCGAATTAACTGAATTATCACTGCAAACAATATTTACTTCTTAAATTATTGTTTTGAAAAGAAAAAATAAAGTATAAAAGAGTAAAACCTTAAGCTTAACTTTGAATTAAATAAACAATCTAGTATCATTTTTATATATATTATATTTTAAAAATCATCGAGTAGGTCTTTTTCAAAAGATTAGGTATCATGTGAGATGGTCTCACAAATCTTTATCTGTGAGATTAGTCAAACGTATCGATATTCACAATAAAAAATAATACTCTTAACAGAAAAAAATACATTTTCATGGATGACCCAAATAAGATATCCGCATAACAAAATACGACCCGTGAAACTGTCTCACACAAGTTTTTACGTTTTCAAAATATGAAATCATGAGTAAGTATTTGTGAGACGCTCTCACATATCTATTTGTGTGAAAATATAATATTTTCAACATAAAAGTAATATTTTTCATTAATTGAGTCGGGTCAAAGATATATCTCGTAAAATTGACTTATTAGTCAGTCTCATAATAATTTTTTAAAAAGTTTTTATTAATCTGACAAAGAATTTTAAGTCTGAACTTTGAATTTTAAATTATATATATTATATAAAATTACACTGCTTAAGTTGACAAGGACTATACTCGAATTTCACTAAATTAAATCAACCTAAACAAATTAATTAAATAAATTTTTGAAATTTCCAAAGTTTTCAATTAAAATGTACTTTGAATGAGCTCCTCGTTATGATTTTATTTTCATAATTTGTTTAGGTTAATTTAAGTTTGACAAATAATATTTTTAATTTTCATTTGGGAAAATAGTGATCACTTGTTTGGTGGTAAAGGCTTGGCTTATAAAATATTTTATAAATTTTGGCAAATGTGGTTTAATATTATTATTTTTACAAAAAATCAGAAGTGGAATTAACTTTTCTTCTTTTTTTTTTTTTTTTTTTTGGATAAAGCAATGATGAAAGTATTATAGTGGGCATGCACTACAAACAAATTTTATGCGTAGTTTCAAAAAAGAAATGAGTGTGTACAAACTTTTGTAGGTCCCATTGGATACTGGTTTATGTGTTATAATTGGGTAATTTCTTATCATGATTTTTTTTAGTAAACAGATTATTTATATATTGGGTAATTTCTTATCATGATTTTTTTTAGTAAACAGATTATTTATATATAAAATATATATATATATATATATATATATATATATATATATAATTTTTATTAAACAATGATAAAATAATTTAATGCTTTTTGAGTTCCTTAGAGCGGATTTGAGATCGTGATCGTGATCGTGATCGTGAACGTGAACGAAGTAGTAGGATTTAGGGGTGTCAAAATCTCATACGATCCACCAACTCGACACGGTTCAATCCGAAAAAAATAAAGTTTGGATTTGGTGAGTTGACCCGAAAATTTAATTTTTTAAATAATATATATAATTAATAAATATTGTCTACATTTTTTAAATATTTTATGTCTGAAAAAATATTTATTATATTTTTATACCATAAATTTTCATAATTTAATATTTATTTTGAACAATTTTTTTATTTTTTAAATAATTGTTTATTTGATTTAGTAAATATACTTTATTTTTCTACTATTAGACTTTCAAATTTAAATCATATATATGAGGGAGCTTTTGTTATTATGTGTTTAAATTAAAATATTATTATTATTGAATTTTATTTAATTTTCTTTAAAAATTTCAAAATCGGGTTATACTGGTCGATGGGTTGATCGGGTTGATTCGGATTCAGCTTCATGTTGAGAGTTTTCGGCTTGGCTCGTGTTCGGGTTGGGTTCAGGTTGAGTAATTTTTGAATAGTACTATTGCTCAACCCGACTCAACCCATCCAAACTGACACCCCTAGGTCAACTTATTATTTGTTTGGTCTCTTTTTAAGAAATATGTTAGTGGAAGAATCACAAGTGTTGTGGGTTAAAACAACGATCGTAATATCTATAAATCAAAGGATAATATGAACACAAATTTTATAATGTTATTTTTTTAAGTTCATCAATGATATTAACAAATTAACATAAAATTGTTTTCAATTTAGAAGAGTTATATTTAATTTAAAAGAAAAGTTTTCTTCAGGGGTTCTTTCCATATAAAATTTGGAGTGTAAGTTGAAGGGAGGTTTTTATTGGTATAGTGTGTAGGAAATATAATTATAAAATAAAATATTTTGTGTTCTCCAAAGTAGTTATTATGAGCGTCGATATATCATTTTTCTCGCACTCAAGACACAAAAGAAGTTTAAAATTTTTTGTTTTGACGTTTAAACTTGGCTTAGGTATAGTATGATTCTAAATCAATTAATAGGATGTTTATTAAAAATTTACATTTAGTGATTTATGCTATGATCCAACTATCCCGAATTTTAAGAGGTGATAACACTTCTTGTATCTTCCCACAGACAATCAACTGGATTTTACTCTCTTCTATAATTCACACTAGAGATTGTGTTATTCTTCTAATTCATACTAGATAATAAAGAAAAAGTTTGCATTAAGAATCAATCATCGAAAGACGACAAGGAATCTGGCGATGGTGTAACGGCAAAGCGGCGATGGCACACGTCGGTGGAAGAAGTCTCAGTCGGGGTTGAACTCCAAGGGTGGTGGCCCATTTTTTAGTGTTGCGAGGAGAGAGAAAATGTCTAGCACGTAAAAATGTCATATTTATAGTTTTCATGGATTAAGTTAAATTTCTACTATGACGATCACTCCTAGAGTTTTCACTTTGTCAAAAATCTCATTTGAATTATGGATTGGTTAAAACTCTCGCTAATAGTTTCTACCTTGTCAAATCTCTACTAGAGTTCTTGTCTAACTAGGGCTCATACTAATTAGAGTTGTATTAGGATTCTCCAACCATATAAATCAAATAATCCATGATTGTGATTTTATCATAATCTCAATCGACGATTAGACATAATGGATATGAAGAGAATACAAAAATCTTTATTATGATGTAAAATGAAAATTTCGAAGATCAAAATTTCCAATTATTCATTTTTCGCAGCTGCCTATTATGGCATTCTTTCATAAAATTTCGGTAGTTGCACTCTCCTCAAAAAATTTAGCAGTAATGCTAACTCTCACAACTCCCAACACGTGGAATTCGCTTGTAAATATTTGTATAAGCCATATGTCAGATCTCTATCAAACTAAATCACAAAATTCAACTCCTTAAATTTGATTATCCAATGGGCACAAAATTCAACTCTTTGAATTTGACTATCTCAACAGGAATATCGAAATTAATACATGTGTGACCCTCAATTGTTCACGGATACAGATAACAATAGGTTCATAACTCATGTGATTCGAGAAAACATATGTTTCTTATATGAACTTACCTTTGTTAACCTTATCATGTGCATCAACACATTGATCACAAGAACATCAAAACTCAAATTTGATTGTACACATCGGATCATGGTAAGATTGTCTTGTAACATTGCCTCTTGATCCCTTGAGTATAACTGATAGGGCTTGCAAGAACCAATAGAGTATGGTCACTTCAACACATATATCCCAATTGAATTTGTAACAATTGTTATATCGAGAGATGCATATGAACTTGATAACGTTATGATGTATCTTTGAGTAATCATAGTAGCATCGTGTGTACCACTAAGAAAACGCTTTTTCCTAAAGCACAACTTATATTCTGCCAGAGAATCCTTACACTATTAATTCATCACATCGCATATGATATTAATAATCATAGGTGAGCAATGAATCCATAACTATAATTCATCATATCCTGCGTATGTCAAAATTACACTCAATATTGACACTCTATATAACCTTATAAACGATTAAAAGTACAAAACTAATACGTAAAGCCTCTATGTTATCTCGTGTAAAAAGACTAACATTGTACAATCATAAATATAGATTAATTCACTCGATAAGTGATAATCACTTGGAAATTTCAATGAAGGATAGTTCACATCCATATAAATGAAACATAATATTTAACATAACAGATGTTAATCTTGAGCTCTAGCAACCTTTATCTTTATTTAGGCGTCTGGATTGACTAGAAACACATTAAGAATATACAGTACTATAAATGAGTTTCATGATCGACGTGACATGTATGACCTCATTATACTATAATATATTTAATGTCTTTACCTATCCATTTTGTATTAGTATACAAATAAATTAAATATCATATTTGTTTTAAAAAAATATTATTAAAATAAATATATTTTATTGCATAAGAGTAAATAAAACTCAAGTAATAAGATGATTTATTGGACAATACTCTATCAATGTGGAACATATCTTTTATATAATAGAATAAATATAAAGTTGTTTGGTTTTATGTCACTATTTTGTGTAGAATATGTGGGCAAAAGTTTTTTTTATCGTCTTATTAATTAATAGGCAGTTCTCTCGCCATGAACATATGAAACACTAAAGTTAGATTATTGAACTAATTGTAATATACACTATATTTAGTATATTGTGTACAAAATTTATGTGTTTACTTGTACGTGCTGTAGGGTCTGGGATTTAATCTCACATCACATTGCAATGATCAAATTTCTAATTTTCTGAATATAGCCACTTTTTATTTTAATTCAAACGACAAACGAGTTATATCTCGAATGAATTTCAACATAAAAAATTCTAGAAATCACATCATAATCGATCCTTGAACTAAAATGATCACATGATAATTCACATGCATTGCGATATTATGTTTTTTAATAATACATACTCACCAAGTACAAAGCGCTCTACCATGCTCCCTAAAATGGTGAGTGATGTGATCGCGCTGAAATGGATGAGCCGAGTAAGGAGCTCCAAAGGATCAAATCAATAATTTATAATGTTTGAGAATTTTGAGTGAAATTAATGGCTGTGCTAGCACCTGCAAACAATGAAAAGAACTCGTGAATGGGCGCCGGAGGGGTGTCCGACGTAGCTACTCCGATGCTTAAATCAGCAGGTTTTCAGATAAACACAAGCAAATATTTGAGAGAAAATATTTAAGTGCTTGAGAGTTCAAAGATTTCAGAATCATTAAATGAGAGGTATACCTACTATTTATAGTAAAAAATGGGTAGATACCTCGATTCTCGTGCCACCTACTTGTTAGAGTAGGTGCCCGTCGAGCCAAGTGTTGGCCGAGTGTTCACAATGAAACTCTATGTATAAGCAGTCTTTATTTTAATAATATTTGAAATTATTACTTTGGCAAATCTTTATCTGTATACCCATGCTAGCTGCATAGATAAAGCCCTTGAATATACAAATAGTAGAAAGAATATGAGATGCTCATATGATGAGTATCATGAAACTCATATTTGTAATACTGTATATTCTAAACGGTTCCTAGTCGATTCAGCCGCCACTAAGAAGGATATAGGCCGCTCGAGTTAGAGACTAGTATCTGCGATGTGAGTACCATGTTTCATTGGTAGGGTACATTGTGATGTCCGAACATGCAGATAAGTGCTCCTGGTAGAGTGCACTGAACAACCCTCCATAAAAGGACTTTCCAAGTGGTTCTCACTTATCGAGTGGAAAAGTCCTGGTTTATGGTTGTACAGAATTAGTCCTTATGACCCGGGACAACATTGAGACTCTATGTGCTAGAATTACACTTTGACTTGTTTACCGACTCTCATGGGGTCATCAGGTGGCAAGGTTGGGTGTTCTGTCGAAACACATAGGAGTCGATGCATTGTAGTCGGGGATTCACCGCTTACCTTCGGGTATGGATATCCTATGTGTTATCATGTGTATGTAGATCGAAATCTCTGGCCAGAGTATGGTTGTAATTATGAAAGGTGTTTCATAGATTGCACCATCGATACAACTACGACATGACACATAGTATCGATTCATTGACAACTCTCGATAAACCAATGGTTGTCGAATCGATCGGGATATATGAGTTGAAGGGACCGTACTGTACGCTAACCATAATTGAATGGTTCTTGCAGGCACTATCATGTGATACCTAGGGAATCACGTAAGCGATGCTGCTAGGCGTTTAACGTGATTGGTTGGGTACTATCAGACTTGAGTTCTGACGTTCTTACTATCAAGGAGTTGATAAGTAAGAATGGAGCAATTGGGGTATGCTCGAATAAGGACATGTTTAGTCCGAATCACATGGAGATGTGAACCCACGGCTAGTTGTATCAATGAACCATTGAGGGCCACACAAGTACTAGCTTTGTAAATCCCGATGAGAAGTAAAAATAGTTCAATGTGTTGAACGGCTTATAAAGGAGTTTATAAGCGTAAGAAAAATAGAAGTATGACTTCTATGAGAGAAATATAAATTTTAATTTATGGAAGTGTTCCTAGATTAAAATTTGGCCAAGTGACTAATGTTTTTGAAAATTGTGATTTTCATAAACATTATTATGGACTAAATTAAATTAATTCAAGTGTTGAATTAATTAAACACTAGTGGGCCTAGTAGAGCCCAAATAATTAAATTAATTCAAGTGTTGGATTAATTAAATAATATTGAGTCTAGTAGAGCTCAATTAAAATAATTATTTAACTAGTGGGACTTGGGTAAATTCAAGTAATGTTTAATTAGTCTCAAATATGTTTGAGATAATTAAATTTAGTCCAAGGTTTTTAATTTGATTAAAAACTATATAATATGCATGCATGGGAGGTGAAGAGTTGGGGAATACTTTTGATTAAAATAATGGTTGGCATGCAAACTTTTTGGATCAACTTTTTGCAACCCCAAGACTAGTCTCTCCTCCCTCATTACACACATGATATGGCCGAATTCCCTCTCATGATTCTCTCCCAATTTTTCTTCCATTTTGTTCTTCATTTTCTTGGAGAAAAATTCTTCTCTTTGAAAAATCCTCAAATATTTCTAGTGCAATATTTGAGGGGATCTACCTAGTTGGTGGTGGGCCTAATTTGAAGGAAAGTTTCAAGGATTTGGAGGAGGAGCTTGTAGATCTTCATGCCTTGAAGAGCTTTGTTGTTTGACAACAAAGTTGGTGCCATTCATCAATCTTTTAAAGATTGATAGGTAAAATTTCTCAACATCCTATGTATGGTGTTTTAGTAAATATTGCACAAAACATGTTGGTGGCCGAAAATTCATGCTAAATTTTAAAATTTTTGACTTCCGTTGCGCTTCCGGCCACCGTAACCGGTCCGCTTTCAAGTGGTATCAGAGCTAAGGTTACGGATTTTGTGTAATATTTACGTAATATTATGTTGAGATCGATTTCTAACCGCTTGAGAAATTTTTTGGTGCATGTATGGTGAAGGCCGAAATTTTTTGAAGAAAAACAAAAAAAAAAAAATGTTTTTCGGGCAGCCCGAGGGGCTGCCCGAGGGGCTGTCCGAAAATTTCGGGCAGCATAGGGCAGCCCGAGGTGCTGCCCGAAATGTTCAGTTTTAAAATAAAAAAAAAAATTTTTTTTTGTTGTTGCCGGAATCCGGCGACGGAGCTCCGGCGACGGCGATGACGGCTAGAGTTTCCAAAAGTGTTTTGGACAATCTTAGTGTCATGGGCCTTGAGATGTTGGGCCATTGGATGGACAACATTATTTGTGAAATTTAAATGGGCCTAAGTATTTTTGGTGAAAAAATGGGTTTTGGGCCCTTAAGTTTAAATTTACAATTGTTGCACATATTTTCTCATAAAATAAATAATTGAAGTGGGACTTTAATTATTTATAGTAAATTGTGATTTACAAGAAATTCGATTATAAATAAATTAATTTGAAAGTAGACAAAGGTGTTTGTATACTTTGTTAATTTAATTTATAATTGTGGCGGTTAGTGATTGGATCAAGATATATAATATTGGATCAATTAATTATAGTGATAATTAATTGATGGTGTATGATATGTGATATTATGCATGAAAGATGATCAAAAGCCCAAGCCCAATTTGCTAGGTGTATGCTAGGATATTTGTGTTGTATGATTGTAATAATTATCAATTTTTAAAGTGGGCTTGGTTTATGGCCCGTTCCCACCCCATGAGATGTATCCCTATGTGCCATTGATATTTATTTGTAAATATTAGAATAGGGGAAGATCAAGATTGGAAGATGGTGGCCTTGGTGATTATGAAGATCGAAGACATGTAATATTGGATGCTAATGTAATAGTATAGTTGCATTGCATCCCGTGCATTTACCCTAGGATTGGACCTAGGCCCGTGTTTGGCTCACACGGGCCATTAGTACTTGGGGCGATTGATCATCCTTGTATTGTTTTCTATTTATAATATATGCATGATATGTTATAAATAATGAGTATGTGCGTTATTATTATTATAATAACAAAGTTGCATGAATCCGGCAAACATACGATCAAACATGGCGAGCTTTTAAAATAAAATTAATGATGAGACCTTTCAAAATTAAAAAACCCTCATTTTGAATAAGATTCAAAATAAATATCAAGCCCGAAAAGGGGAATTACAAATTTGTTTATAATTTCCTTGTCTTCCATCGACAATGGGTGCATGATGAACGCTACCCGTACTCGGGGCTCGGCTCATATTATTGGGGGAGCCTCGAGTGCCGGAAAGCTGTGACATCCATTGACATGGTGATGTGAACTACGTGGAACTTCCATGATTTCGGCTCATATTATTGAGGGAACTCATGGCGACCGTCCATTAAGGTTCAACATCGATGGGTAAGGCTTGACACGTGAAGATGAACGACGTCATATTATTGGGTCCTAATCAAACGTGAGACAAAAGTTTACGTTAAGGGTTGCATTGTGATGCAATTGGAAACTACCTTTTAGGTTTTGTGATTGGCTGATATTATTCGGGATCATAATTCGCTAATTGGACCTTACGTACCTACTGAGGAAAGGAGTTTCCCGTTTTCACTAGAGGGTAGTGAAAGATGTCAAAACAGTGGGAGCAAATATTTATGAAGTAAAAGTCCAAACTTCTTATCTTACTAAATATTTTAAAATAGTCATCAACATTTATCTGTTTTTACTTTTCAGTACAAATTGACAAATGTCATCGCTTCGCAATCCAATATCCGTAATACTCGACAAAAACATATTAACAGGACCTAATTACCTCACTTGGCTAAGAAATTTGAAAATAGTCTTAAATTCGGAAAGGGTAACATATACACTAACTCAGTCGCCCCCTGTTGAGGCTCCGACTGACTGCAATCCTGAGGAATTGCAGGCTTACAAGGAATGGTGTGACCATGACTTGATAGCCAGGTGTTATATGTTGACTTCTATGAACGATGAGCTACAGAGGCGTTTTGAGGGTGCAAAGAGTGCTGCTGACATTCATTTGCATCTCAAAGAGCTCTTTGGTGAGCAAACACGACCTCTTAGGCATGCTACCGTCAAGGAGCTGACCACTTTGCACATGCGAGATGGGACCTCGGTCCATGAGCATGGCCTAAAGGTGATCGGGCTCGTGGACAAGCTCGTTGGCATGGATCTGATCTTGCCTTCGGAGTTGACCACCGACGTGTTGCTGTTATCACTGCCTAGCTCATTTGATCCTTTTGTGGTGAATTTCAACATGAACAAGATGGAACCGACCCTTGAGGAGTTGATAAACATGCTTGTTACGTTTGAATCCACCATCAAGAAAGAGAAGTTGGTTCTTTATGTGGGTTCTTCATCTGGTACGAAGATTGATCCACATGGGAAGGGAAAGAAGAGTTCTTTCCAACGTCCCGAGAAGAACGTGCCCTTGTTGAGGCAATCTCCGAATCCCGTTGTGGCAGCCAGACCAGTTAAGGCTGACAAGACTGGTGATGTTTGTCATCACTGCAAGAAGCCTGGACATTGGAAGCGAAATTGCAAGGAATATCTGGCCCAGAAGTGTTCTGAAAACGGTATGTTCTAAATTTAAGTAAACATTTTAATTAACTCTACTTCTTGGGTATTAGATACCGGTTGTGACTCACATCTCTGTAATGGGTTACAGGTGATGGGAAGAAGTAGGAAGCTTAAGGAAGGTGTGACCTTCTTGAGGATGGGCAATGGAGCAAGAGTTGCTGCCAAGACCTTAAGAGATGTTTACTTATTGTTGAACAATAGTTTTAAGTTAATTAAGAGATGTTTGTTTGTACCTTTTTGATGAAAAACATTATTTCCATTTCTATTGTGATAAAGATGGATATTCTTGTTTATTTAGCAAAGGTGTTTGCAACATTTACAAGAATGAATGTTTAATTGGTACTTGAGAACTTGAAAACAATCTCTATAACTTAAAATTGAAAGATATTCCTTTAAATGTCCATTCAAAGGCAGACACCATATGAGATATAGATGGGTAAGCCTCCCAAATATTCTTATCTTAGAATATGGGAGCCCTGTTTATGTGAAGCAGGTAAGTGGGAGATAAATTGGATTGTTGATCCATTTTATGTTACTTTGTGGGATATCCAAGGAATTAAGTTGGATATTATTTCTATCATCCCCAAGAAACAAAGGTGTTTGTTTCTAGGAATGCAACCTTTTTGGAAAGGGATTTTCTATTGGATAGAAAAGGCAGATGATAGAACTCGAAGAGGTTCGAGAGAAACCCACAATTATAGAACCCACACCCGATGAGCCAAGAGAGGAGATACAAGCTCCTAGCAGATACGAGAAAGTCTCGAGAACACCTATGAGGTATGGTCAGCTTCTTAAAGAAGGCCATGATGAGCCTAACCATGGATGTGATCCAAGGACCTTCAAGGAAGCGTTATCTGATGCCGATTCATCCAAGTGGCTTGAAGCAATGGAATCTGAGTTGAATTCCATGCATTCGAACCAAGTGTAGGATCTTGTGGATCCAACTGAGGGAACTGTTCCCATAGGAACTTGGGGCGGATGGGAAGGTATTGACCTTCAAGGCGCGATTGGTGGCAAAAGGATGTACTCAAAGACAAGGAGTTGACTTTGAGGAAACCTTTTCCCAGTCGCAATGTTCAAGTCCATAAGGATTTTATTAGCCATAGCTGCATAGTATGACTATGAGATATGGCAGATGGATGTCAAGACAAACTTTCTTAAATGGGGATTTTAAGAAAGTTATTTACATGTCTAAACCTGAAGGGTTTACATCTATCGGAAGTGAGCATATGGTATGCAAACTTCAGAGATCTATTTATGATCTAAAGCAGGTATCTAGGAGTTGGAACCTTAGATTCGATAGTACAATCAAAGAGTTTGATTTACTAAGAATCATGAGGGACCCTGTGTGTATAAGAAGGTCAGTGGGAGTGTTGTGACATTCCTGGTGTTATATGTTGATGACATTCCACTCATTGGGAATGATGTAGGAATGTTGCAATCAACTGAGATATGGTTAGCGAGTAAGTTCTCGATGCAGGACTTGGGTGAAGCATCTTTTGTATTGGGATACATATCTATAGAGATAGATCGAAAAGATGGCTTGGTCTCACCCAGTCCACATACATGATACCATCGTGAAGCGGTTCTCGATGGATGCGTCCTTGAGAGGACATCTACCAATGTGTCATGGCGTGTCCCTATCCAAGTCTGTCTCCTGAGACTGATGCAGAGATAGTGACGATGACACGCATTCCGTATGCTTCGGCAATTGGTAACATCATGTATGGGATGATATCTACACGTCCTGACGTGGCGTTTTCACTATGTGTAGTGAAAAGATATCAATCGAACCCCGGTCTTCCACAACTAGAAAGCTGTGAAAGACATCCTCAAGTTGTTGAGAAGGACCAATAAGTTGTTCTTGGCCTATGGGGGTAGAGAACTGAAATTAGAAGGCTATACCGACTCTAGCTTCCAAAGCGATATCGATAACTCGAAGTCAACCTCTAGTTTTGTATTCATGCTCAACGGTGCTGCTGTCTCTTGGAAGAGTTCCAAGTAAGACAATAATACGGATTCCAGCACAGAGGCCGAATACATTGCTGCATCAGATGCAGCAAGAGAGGCTGTTTGGATAAGGAATTTCGTCCAAGAGTTGGACGTCATTCCTAATGGAATTGCTCCTATCCCGGTGTTGTGTGACAACACGGGAGCTATAGCTCAAGCAAAGGAGCCAATGTCTCATCAGAAATCCAAACTCGTATTGAGAAAGTACCACATCCTCGGAGAGATTGTGGAAAGAAGAGTAGTGTCTATTGACAAAGTCGGCTCCGCAGATTATGTTGTTGATCCACTAGCTAAGCCTTTACCTGGACCATTATTCGACAAGCATCGCGAATCAATGGGTTTTAAGCATATGGGTAGTTGGCTCTAGTGCAAGTGGGAGATTGTTAGAGTAGGTGCCCGTCGAGCCAAGTGTTGGCCGAGTGTTCACAATGAAACTCTATGTATAAGCAGTCTTTATTTTAATAATATTTGAAATTATTACTTTGGCAAATCTTTATCTGTATACCCATGCGAGCTGCATAGATAAAGCCATTGAATATACAAATAGTAGAAAGAATATGAGATGCTCATATGATGAGTATCATGAAACTCATATTTGTAATACTGTATATTCTAAACGGTTCCTAGTCGATTCAGCCGCCACTAAGAAGGATATAGGCCGCTCGAGTTAGAGACTAGTATCTGCGATGTGAGTACCATGTTTCATTGGTAGGGGACATTGTGATGTCCGAACATGCAGATAAGTGCTCCTGGTAGAGTGCACTGAACAACCCTCCATAAAAGGACTTTCCAAGTGGTTCTCACTTATCGAGTGGAAAAGTCCTGGTTTATGGTTGTACAGAATTAGTCCTTATGACCCGGGACAACATTGAGACTCTATGTGCTAGAATTACACTTTGACTTGTTTACCGACTCTCATGGGGTCATCAGGTGGCAAGGTTGGGTGTTCTGTCGAAACACATAGGAGTCGATGCATTGTAGTCGGGGATTCACCGCTTACCTTCGGGTATGGATATCCTATGTGTTATCATGTGTATGTAGATCGAAATCTCTGGCCAGAGTATGGTTGTAATTATGAAAGGTGTTTCATAGATTGCACCATCGATACAACTACGACATGACACATAGTATCGATTCATTGACAACTCTCGATAAACCAATGGTTGTCGAATCGATCGGGATATATGAGTTGAAGGGACCGTACTGTACGCTAACCATAATTGAATGGTTCTTGCAGGCACTATCATGTGATACCTAGGGAATCACGTAAGCGATGCTGCTAGGCGTTTAACGTGATTGGTTGGGTACTATCAGACTTGAGTTCTGACGTTCTTACTATCAAGGAGTTGATAAGTAAGAATGGAGCAATTGGGGTATGCTCGAATAAGGACATGTTTAGTCCGAATCACATGGAGATGTGAACCCACGGCTAGTTGTATCAATGAACCATTGAGGGCCACACAAGTACTAGCTTTGTAAATCCCGATGAGAAGTAAAAATAGTTCAATGTGTTGAACGGCTTATAAAGGAGTTTATAAGCGTAAGAAAAATAGAAGTATGACTTCTATGAGAGAAATATAAATTTTAATTTATGGAAGTGTTCCTAGATTAAAATTTGGCCAAGTGACTAATGTTTTTGAAAATTGTGATTTTCATAAACATTATTATGGACTAAATTAAATTAATTCAAGTGTTGAATTAATTAAACACTAGTGGGCCTAGTAGAGCCCAAATAATTAAATTAATTCAAGTGTTGGATTAATTAAATAATATTGAGTCTAGTAGAGCTCAATTAAAATAATTATTTAACTAGTGGGACTTGGGTAAATTCAAGTAATGTTTAATTAGTCTCAAATATGTTTGAGATAATTAAATTTAGTCCAAGGTTTTTAATTTGATTAAAAACTATATAATATGCATGCATGGGAGGTGAAGAGTTGGGGAATACTTTTGATTAAAATAATGGTTGGCATGCAAACTTTTTGGATCAACTTTTTGCAACCCCAAGACTAGTCTCTCCTCCCTCATTACACACATGATATGGCCGAATTCCCTCTCATGATTCTCTCCCAATTTTTCTTCCATTTTGTTCTTCATTTTCTTGGAGAAAAATTCTTCTCTTTGAAAAATCCTCAAATATTTCTAGTGCAATATTTGAGGGGATCTACCTAGTTGGTGGTGGGCCTAATTTGAAGGAAAGTTTCAAGGATTTGGAGGAGGAGCTTGTAGATCTTCATGCCTTGAAGAGCTTTGTTGTTTGACAACAAAGTTGGTGCCATTCATCAATCTTTTAAAGATTGATAGGTAAAATTTCTCAACATCCTATGTATGGTGTTTTAGTAAATATTGCACAAAACATGTTGGTGGCCGAAAATTCATGCTAAATTTTAAAATTTTTGACTTCCGTTGCGCTTCCGGCCACCGTAACCGGTCCGCTTTCAAGACTAAGTAAGGCAAGTCGGCAGCCCATATTATGACTTTTGATGGCTTCTAGGACACTCCAAGCCCAAGTGGTTCTGACAGATTAGACTGCCTGTATCAATCACACTCGAGTGTGGTAGAAGTCTCGAGGTGGCTCGGGTAGTAGGGTACCCAGGCTATACGATGATTGCCCGGGAAGATGCTTAGTGCTCGAGTTTTTTTAGGAGAGTATCCGGTATATTGGCTTTTGACCTGGGCTTATCCAACTAATATCCCGGGTCAATGATGACCCGAACCCTTACGGGTGTCACCACCCATCCTTAAAATAGTCGTGAGACGTCTGCTTATTCGTTTCTTTAAAACGTGCTAGAATTTTTTTTTTTTAAACACTCAATTTTCGGCCTTACACAAATATTTTACCCTTTAAAATAAAACATCATCTAACTAGCATTTTAAAAATCGAGTGAAATAGTCATAAAGATGAAATTGTCACATGTTTTACCACCCTAAAAAAGAAATAAATGTTAAAAAGTATAGCCCATACTAAACCTCTCAAAATCTCTCAAAAAGCATAAAATAAAATTTCGTAGAAATCTTTAATTTAAAATCGTAAACTTAAATGCGGAAATAGAAGCGCTGGTCCTCAGGTTATGTGCACCGACAGTCCGGAAAGTCACTCGTCAAGACCTCCAATATCATAGTTATTTATATCACCTGCATCATACACACCTAGTGAGTCTAAAAACTCAACACGTCATATCCTTGATGACAAGTAATACATAATACAGTTAACATATAACAATGAAAAATACTTAAACTTAAAATATCATTTTAATGAAGATGTATAAACATAAACATTTTCATAAAAATTTCATGATCCATAAAACTTTAAAAAATAACATTTTCGTAAACTTAATCATATCATCCTCAACATATTCATATTCATATTATCATCAACATATATGTACTTTTTACTTTCGTTGAATTCAGATCGTTAATTGTGACTTTCGTGTTCATCTACGTCTACGTCTACGTGTTGGGCGATGGATCCATCTACATGTAACCACAGTACTGGGCGGCGGAGACACCAGCGACACTCTCACTCGTCAACTGGGCCTTGGCCTTACGTATTAACATATCATCGTATACATCTAGATATCCGTATCCAAGGAAACACGATCGTCGGGCTCCCACTGGGACCATAACCCTCACGAAATTTCCAACATATCATCGTATTAGTCACAATTACTTCACTTGCTTCAACGTTTCATATTCTCATCACTTTAAAAAAATTAAACATGCGTATAACGTTTTTTTTTAAACCAAGCATGCAATATATCTTTTAAATGTCCATAATTAAACCATAAAATCCATAAACGTTTAAAAACAATAACATTTTAACATATAATTAACCATGAACATTTAAAATAACATTTTAACATTTTAAATCATAAACATTTGAAATAAATCTTTCGTCATAAAAATCCCTAAATATATAAAATTCCATCAACATTTAAAATAATCATATAAAACCCCATAAACATCCATAACCATTGAAAATAATCATATTAGCACATAAAACAGCAAATAGGGCACTGCCACGACGTTTACTAATTTTTAGGTGTAAAATGACCGTTTTAGCCCTGGACGTAAAATTTCCCGTTTTTGACATTTTCCTAATTTCATTGACTCTAACATGTCTCAAATAATTATTTAAGCTTACATGAATTTTCTCATATTTTTATTTAGCTTAATCGATGACTTTTAATTTATTCTTTAAATGTGACGTATTAATGCGTTTTAATCTCGAATAAAACAAACCTTAATATAAAATTTCCAAATTAAAAACTTAGACTTATAATAATTATTTAAGCTTAAACCTAATTTTTCATAATTTTATGAAGCTTAAAACTAGGCTTTTCAATTAACGCGTTAATTAGCGTTTCGTGCGGCGATTAAATCTCGATTAAATCCAAAACTTGTTATTTTGAGCCTAAATTTTTAACATAGCCTTTTTATTATTTATTCTACCCTTCCATGACATGATCCACCCCCGTGGACCCACGGAATCAATTTTGGCTTAATTAATCTCGTTTTTGACCCTTCGACGAACACACCGAGCCATCTCCTAATTTACCCGAGCCACGCCCGAGCCACCTTGAACCAAAACCTAGCCAACACACCTAGGGACCCTACTGTGCAAGCCCAGCCCCAAAACATGACCCTAACCCGCTCAAGAAGCTCCTGGAACTCGACCCATATTTCTGCACGTGTGTGTGTAGTGTCCTTGAACAAAAGAGACTCCTATCTAGTCTAGGACTCCTCCCATGTGACACCCTAAAAACAAAGGTGCTTCAATGCATTTTTTAGTATAAATTTTATTATTTTCATTTTAAAATTTTATCACATTATTTTTCGGTACAAATTTTATTTGTCCAATCTAGAAATACATTAAAATACATCACAATACACTTAAAAATTCATCAAACACTATGAGCTTCTCATTCCAAAATCAAATACCCAAAATATAATAAAATATTATAATTAAACTCAACATATATGTTAATATAATAAAATATTATAATTAAACTCAACATATATGTTAAGTAATTAATTACAATAATTATTGAGCTCAATATAAGATAATTAGGTTCAATAATTGGATACACGAATATAATAATATTAAGTTTGGATAAACATGAGATTTTTTTCATTTAATAAATAAATAAATAATAAAAAATAATAAAGATAACTACGAAGCTCGGCTATATATATGAGTTCTCGTCTCTTACAAATCAAAACCAACCGAAACCAACCAGAGAAAGAAAGCTACGAAAGAGAAGAAAGGAAAGGAAAGGGAAGAAGAAAAAGAAAAGGGAGAAAAGGAAGGAAAAAATAGAAGAAAAAGCTATATCTTTTCCGAAAAATCCCGATAAATCACCAACTATTCACCTCATATCATAAAACAATATAGCGATGGAGGTGACGTAAGAAGATCGATCGAAAACAAGGAAATCCAACAAATATATTCCGCAAATCGGCAACGGTATACCGTATTCAAGCTAGGTATTTTTCGCTTATTTTTCTTATAGCTACACACCAAACTAGAGGTCGACTTTACTAACAAAGTTGTACCTCTTGTTGCATAGATGAAGTACATATCGTCCGTCGTCCAAAAATATTGCCGGAAATGAGATTTCCGGAATGCCGGAGTACCTCAGTTAACCATACGACGATATTTAATTCTGGTATTGATTGGCTAGGAATTTGACAAATATTTCAACTAAAGAATTAAAGAACATAGAAAGTTACATACCCTGAAAAAAAATCCGGCCGCGCGTGGCCGCCAGACGGCCAGCCACGCGCCGACACCGTAGACGCGTGTATCACACGCGCCGCCGGAACGGCGGTTCGCCTGCAGCCGAACGTTCCTGAGGTTATTTCTGACTTTTTGGCCAACTTTCGTAATGTTTGGATATACCTTCTAATTAATATGAATTTTTGAAATTTAATTAAAATCAACCGGATTAAATTTTGAATAAAAAATAATCTGGAAATGATCAGCTAGTTTCTTAAAAACTCTAACACATAAATATCATTCATAATATATTTTTAGGACTTGCTCCAGGAACTCGGATTATTAATCAAGCCTAAACTGTAAGTTAACAGGTGAGGAAATTACTATTCATTCTTCTATTAAAGCCCTTGGCATTTGGCCTGGAAATTTCAATAGCATTTATTGTTCAAATATCATCCACTGTTCATTTCAATTACTGATATATTTTCTTGCATATTTATGAATGGATTGATATATCATGAATGAATGAATGGAGTCATGGACAACGGATTTCGGTCCGGAAATTGAGTCCACTGGACAACGTGGCTTCGGCCCGGAAATGAGTCCAATGAACAACGGGTCAAAAGTCCCGGGTATATGGTTCATCTGAACAACGCGCACCGAATATTTCGGTCCGGAGAATGGTTCACTCGGCTCGCAAAAAGTGCTCGATTAGAGCCACCATTGTTAATTTATGGAATTTTCATTTATCTATTATTTCATTGCATATCATTCATAATATCTAAATTTTTATTCCTATTATTTCATGTATAATTATGATGAAGTATTATTTAAAAGCCATATATTGATTTAAACTCACTAAGTCCTCAAAGACTTAACCCTCTGTTTCTCTTCGTCTATTGTAATTTCCAGACACAGGAACCCCCGAATTGGAACAAGAGGAAAATAACTAAAGCTGAAATAAGAGTATTGGAAAGTTGAGATGATCTGTTTATAAATGAATGTTAAACTTCCGCTGTAACATAATTGTACATATGAATGTTAGACTTCCGCTGTAAAATAATTGTAAATATTTGAAATAAGAATGTAAATATTTGTAGATAATCCATAAATTATTGTAGAAAATATTCAAAATTTTATCTACAATATCTTTCTAATAATAATAATGGTAAAAATAAAAAAATAGAAGTTCAATACAGAAAGATTGAAGGTAAATGTGGCACCTAGTGAGGGAATAATTATGAATTCCTAAACCGGGCGCCACAGAGGTGGTATCAGAGCCTAGGTTTCTTAGAACCTAAAGACAAAAGCCTAAGGTTTATTATAATTTCATACATTAATTTTTATGTTTTCATCATAAATTAAATGTCTCTTTTCAGGATGACTCAGTTTGCTTGTTCTGCTTGGGTTTTGAAACATGTCTTGTTTAAAAATAAAACCGACTGTTTACCCTCTAACATAACTATGTACATTCATTACAAGATATGTTCATATTTTATATTTATGTGTTTAGAATGACGTCTTCACAAAATAGTACTCAAGCCAGAATCAGACAAGACATCCCTCCTCAAGATGACCACAACTCGACAACGGGTGGAAATTCCAGAAACGCTCAACACGATCACCCCCAAGAACAAAACATACAAAATATGTTTGAAATAATGCATCAATTTGTGCAGTTTTGTCAGCAAAATCAACAACGACCTCATGATCAAGCTCAAGAACATCACCTTGAGGCAAATGATAGAGCTCTTGAGAGATTTTTGAGATTCAAACCGCCAAAGTTTGAAGGAAAACCAGATGCTTGTCAAGCAGAATCTTGGCTAAGCAAAATCAACAAAATATTTTCTATTCTCAAATATCCTGAAGAACAAAAGGTGAATTTTTCCACTTACTTATTTGAAGAAGCAGCTCATAACTGGTGGCGTACAGTGGAACATAGGTGGACAAAGAATCACACCCCAAAGACGTGGGAAAATTTTCTGCAAGAGTTCAAAGGTAAATATATAACTCAAGTTATATTAAATACCCGAGAACGTGAATTTATGGATTTAGTCCAAGGTGACATGACTGTAGCTCAATATGAGGCGGAATTCCACCGTCTTATACATTATGCACCACACTACATGGAAGATGAGGTAAGGAAAATGAAAAAATTTGTTCAAGGGTTAAAGCTCGATATTCGTTGGGCAACACTGTCCACAGAAGTTACCAGTTATGTTTCTGCTGTTAATCAAGCCCTACGAGTGGAAGAAGACATCAAGACACTTCTTAAAAAAGAGGAAGAAGAAAAGAAAATTGGGAAGTCCAACCTTTTTGAGGATAACCGGAAAAGAAAATTTGAAAAGAGAACACAACCAGTCAAGCAAGGAGAAGCTGTTAAAGGAAAAGTTCCAAGAAACAACAATAAAAAGTGTGGATATTGTGGATTACCAAATCATGAAGAAGAAAAGTGCTGGAGAAAAGGTGGGAAATGTCTTATTTGCGGAAGTGAGCAACACCGTATTCAAGATTGTCCAAAAAGAACGCAAAAGACTCAACCCACAACAAAGCCAAAGATACCTGCTCGAACCTATGCCCTCTTAGGAAACCAAGAGGAGGAAGTTGACCCCACTGCAGTCGTAGAAGGTACTGTTACCATATTATCCAGTTCTGCAAAAACTTTATTTGATCCTGGAGCTACTCATTCTTTTATCTCAAAAGTTTTTGCACATAAATTACCACTGTTATTGGAACAGCTACCATATAGCTTCGAAATTTGCTCACCTTTAGGGACAACGATGATTACTGACATCGTTTACAGAAACTGTTCCTTAAACTTCCAAGAAAAAGAATATCTAGCAGATTTGATTGAATTACCTATCAAGAGCTATGATATTATTCTTGGAATGGATTGGTTATTTAGACACCAAGCCCAACTCAATTGCTACACAAAAGAAGTTTATCTTCAAACTTCTCATCCAATCATTTCCAAAGCTAACCATACCATGGGAATAATATCAACAACAGAAGCTAGGGCTATATTAAAAGACAACGGACAAGGATTTCTAGCTTATTTGATAAATAAGCCAAAAGATCAACTCAAGATCTCAGAAATCTCAGTTGTACAAGAATTCCCAGAGGTTTTTCCTGAAGAGATCAATACTTTACCTCCTCAAAGAGACGTAGAGTTTTCCATTGATCTAATACCTGGAGCACAACCCAGATCAAAAACTCCATATCGAATGGCACCTTCAGAGTTAAAAGAATTAAAACTTCAATTACAAGAGCTCATGGACAAGAAGTACGTCCGGCCTAGTACATCTCCATGGGGTGCTCCTGTATTATTTGTCAAAAAGAAAGATGGAACTCTAAGGATGTGCATTGATTATCGAGAACTTAACAATGTTACCATCAAAAACAAATATCCTCTTCCCCATATCGAAGAATTGTTTGATGTTTTGCAAGGATCTCAAGTATATTCAAAACTTGATTTGCGGCAGGGATATTACCAATTGAGGATTAAGGAGGATGACATCTCTAAAACGGCTTTTAATACTCGTTATGGACACTACGAGTTTGTGGTAATGCCATTCGGATTAACCAACGCTCCTGCAGCTTTCATGGATATGATGCATCGAATATTTCAACCATTCTTGGACAAATTCGTTGTCATATTCATAGATGACATTTTGATATTTTCAAGAAGTCATGAGGAACATGCTCAACATCTACGATTGATTCTCAAAACTTTGAAAGAGCATCAATTATATGCCAAATTCAGTAAGTGTGAATTTTGGCTAGAAAAAGTGTCATTTCTTGGACACTTTATCTCTAAGAAAGGACTAGAAGTAGATCCTGCAAAAATAGAAGCCATATCTCGTTGGAAACAACCAATCAACATCACAGAAATCAGATGTTTTCTCGGCTTAGCAGGATACTACCGAAGATTCATTAAAGATTTTGCGAAAATTGCTGTTCCCCTGACACAGCTGTAAGGCCCGAGATAATAAAGATAATATTATTTTAATCCGAGAATATGTAATTGGAAACTTTTGGAGTGTTGAATTATATTCCAAGATGTTTGCAATTATTTAGGATTGAAATGGAATTATTTAGGATTGAATTGAATTTAAAAGATTGAGCGGGGGCCAATTTGCAATTAGTGAAAAGTTGAGGGACTAAAGTGCAAATATGGAAAATTGAGTGGGACACTTGTCTTGGTCACCCCATTAACGTGTCATCATTCACTTAAAATTCAGAAGTTGCATGAGGGAAAAACCGAAAGCTTCCATAGAAATCCCTCAAGCTTTTATTTTCTTTAAAATTTCGATTTGGCAAGATCCGTCTGTTAGAATTTGAATCCGAACATAGTACCGTGCTCCTCTCGTCAAGAGCTACACAAGGACGTAAGTTTTATTACATTGAGACAAGATTTGATTTTATGATGTTGTCAGAATTGAATAGAATTCAGATATGGTGTTTATACTACCGTAGATATTATAGAATTGAAGTCAGATTTAGAAACAGACTGTTTATGGAATTTTTATGATTTTCAGAAATGATTTGATTTAGATTTGATATCAGAATTGTGTTATTATTGATTCAGAGTGTACAGATATTGAGATTATAAACTATACTGAGATTGATTATGAGTTTTGGTATTATATTTGTGATGTTGAGACTGACGGGATTACAAGACTGGGTTATTATGCCATTGAAACATCAGTTGAATTAGATTGATCAGATTCAGATATGATTTAGATTATACCCTGATGTTGTTGATATGAATCAGATGGTATTTTGTTCCGATATTGATCAGATTATGTACTGAGTTGAGTAGTGATCAGAACAGATTGTGAATTGAATTATACATTGATACAGTATATTTGTTATTGTCATTTCAGATCGGATATGAGCAGACCGGACTTCGAGACTTCGTCTTCCTCAGACGGGGAAGATAAAGGTATAATTCATGTGATATCTGGGAAGATATAACTCAAATCAGATCTCATTTGAGTTTCCCAAACAAATCACATACTAGACTATTATTTATGTTTTGATATGATTGTTTATAGAACTTGTATACAAATCTTGCTATGCTTTGTTTACAGATCTTGTGGCATTGCATTAGAATGATTATGTTTGTTTACAGATTGTGTATTCATGCATTAAGATAGGACAGTCTGGAGATCAGGCAGACTTCTAGATGTTCGGCGATATCTCAGCTTAGGGGAAGATCACCGCCCCTTTGTAGATGTGGATACAGATCAGGCCGAAGTCTAGGAATAAGAGGTACAGCACCTCGATTGGTAGGGTAGGTGACAGATAGTGACGTCTTATTCACACCGGGATCCCTAGAGTTATAGATCGAGTCAAGTCTAGACATGATTTGATTAGAACTGAATGCTTATATGGATGTGGCTCCTAGATCGTGGGACCCATCATTACTGCTTTCAGTTGGGTTAGCATGTTTTATGATTAAGATTGTTTATATGTATGTTTATCTGATTTGAGTTGCATGCTACATTTGATTAATTTCATAGATTATGAAATAGATTGTTTTTATACGTGATAGCATGTTTTATAAATTAGTTTGTTTATATACATGCTTACCATGTTTTATACTGAGATTTATTCTCACCGGAGTTATCCGGCTGTTGTCTTGTTTTGTATGTGTGCATGACAACAGATGGGACTGGATCAGGGTCGAGATGACGATGAGAGAAGACGAGTTAGCGTGGTGATTCCGGACTTGTAGCAGACTTAGTTTATTACTTGAATTTAGTAATTGAACCTTAGACTTAGGTTGTACAGTATTGTACTTTTCTACTGAACTGTAGTTTTATACAGAGATGTATATTGTTTATATTCCATTACCTTCCGCAGTTACATTTTAAAAAGAAAAATTTTTAGACCCTGTTTTATCTTAATTGATAATTGAATCCCGAAGATGATTAATAAGACAGATCAGCGTCCGGGTCCCCACAACAGGTGGTATCAGAGCGATAGATCCTTTAGAGGCAGATAATCAGAGCTGATAGTTCCTTTAGCGATAGATCTATTAGATTGAAATAGAAGAGAATGTACGGGGTAGATGAATTTTCTTTTCTTGCATGTGTGTGCTAGCATGAGATTGATTATAATGCTGATTGACATTGTGATGCTAGCATGAAACTATGTGTTACTGCTTTGAGATACATGTTTACCTGATTATTTGATTTAGATTGGTATTATGTATCACTAAGTATGAATCAGATTTGATTCCCGATCAGCAGTAAGATGATCAGAGAAAGATGATAACATATTGGTTGTACTGGGTTACTAATGTTTTTGGTAATCAGATATACCTCCTAGAAGAATTCCAGAAAGGGGCAGTACTTCATATGATCAGACAGGTAGGTCAGAACCTAAGATAGATGTGTCAGAGACTCAGATAGAAGCTCAGTTGAAGAGATTCCAATCGTTTCAACCGCCGGTTCTGAAAGGAAATGAGACGTCAGCAGATTGTGAGAATTGGCTTGAGGAGACAGAAATGTTATTTGATTTCTTTTGTTTCACAGATGAGTGTAGAATTAAACTGATTGAGAACCAGTTGCAAGAGACTGCCAGAAGATGGTGGTTACTAACCAAAGGAGCTTTAGAACAGAATCGTTCAGTAATATCGTGGAAAATCTTTAGATTTGAATTTTATCAAAGATTTTTCCCTATATCATACAGACAGGATAGAAGTGCAAAATTTACAAACCTGAGACAAAATCAGATGAGTAGTGATGAGTATTTGGCACAGTTCTTCACCTTATTACGTTTTACCCCTCTTGTGGCTAAGAATGATGATGCGATGTCTAGCCAGTTCATTCAGGGATTGAATCCTGAGATACGTACATTGGTGAATGTAAAGCAATCGAGTAGTTTTGCTGATACATTGAACAGAGCCAAAAGAGTATAAACGGTGCTGATAGGACAACACGGAGCATCGTTTGATCTTCCAGCACCGAATCCACAACTACCGCCTTCCAGAATTGAGATTGGCAGCAGCAGTAGTAAAAAAGAAAGAACCATTGAAGATCGAAAAGAAACAGTTTAAGAAGTTAGGAGGTGGACAAAGTAGTTCATCTAGCTCCAGTATTTCCAGTTCGAGTTATACTGGAGTATACTGCAGAACTTGCAGAGGAAGACATTCCACAGAACACTGCCAAGGAGTACTTAGTAGATGCAATGTTTGTAAACAGTCGGGACACTTTGCGAGAGTTTGTCCTCAAAGAGGTTCTCGAAGATTTTAGGGAGCAGAGTCATTGGTAATAATGACAGAAGAACAGACCCAGAACATCATAGGTACTATTTCTTTATGATTATATTGCATATGTATTGATATGTACTAATGCATTCTTTATGAGTATCTATGATTGATTAGCATGGAGATATGCTATACCTATTGGGTTTGTTGTACTGTAGTATTGTTTTCCTTGATTGTTGAGGAAAATGATGATATCTAAGATTTTTATGATAGATATATACTACAGTAAGATAAGAATGAGACGGAGTTAGATTGGGCTGTACTTGTGTATGTTGATCTGATTTGATTGCAAATTGATATTAAGATGATAAACAAGTACAGAGATATAGTAGAAATTGTTCCAGAAATAGTAAGATTCAGACCAGATCTGGCTGATAAACGGAGATTTTCCGATAAGGATTCTAGATTCAGAATTCCTTTAATAGATGCATTGTTTATGACTCGATGAATACAGAAAGGAACAGATAGTATCCTTATGTATTCAGTAGACCCACTGAAATCGAGTCTAGCAACTACAGATTTGATAGTGACGTAAGGGTTGATTGATAATTGCCTAGATAAGATTTCAGATATGTTTGATATCAGAAAGGTAAATTTCAGAATTGAATCGATACCAGGTAATGGTTATATACTAGAATTCAGTACAGAATGAGACAGAAAGAATGTGAAGAATAATAGAAGAGTACAGATTGCTAACTCTTAGGTTCAGGGATATTCTGATGATTTTATGCTTATTATATCTATGATATTTGATATGTTAGCAGTATCTGATTGGTTGAATTGAATATTTAAAGATTTTATTGAATATTCAGATAACCGTGATTATTGTATACAGAAATTGGTCAGGTATGAATCATAATTGAAACAGATTGTATTCAGCATATGTGATATCTGCAGTTTGTATAACGATTGATTTGCACAGTTGAGACAGAAATCAGCGACTGTAAACGACACAGGTATCAGATATATCAGAATTAGTAGAAATATCAGAAAGTCAGAATTACTGAGTTTTGCAGATTTTCTTATTCTCTTATTATGTTATATCTGCTTGTGTATTGTTATTGGTTTAAATCAGTATTTGAGACATCTTATATTGTTTGGGAGCATATTCTATTTGCAGATGAGATATGGCAGATGATTTGGGCACTGTGAAGATTGATCCGTAGTCAGAATTATCAGTATTGCCAGCAATTGTTGTTTTATGAGTTTTCTTAAACTCACTAGATCTGTATAGGTTGTTTTTATCTCGAATCTGATTGATATTACTATGGTTTGCATGTATATTTGATACAGAATATTGTAAACAGTTGAGAATTGCAACAGTTCAGAAATGTGATATTAGAATGTTTCAGAATTGTATAACAGAATTTGATATATGTAATCAGAGCCGAATACCAGGTAGGTATTTCTTCTTTATTTTATATTATTAACTGATTGTTTATACAGAATAGTTCGAATCTGAAAGCACAGATAGTGTCAGAAATGCACAGTAGTGGATTCAGTTTTCATCCTGATGTTTGATAAGGTATGATATTCGAACAGATAGTTGTGATATAAACAGATTAAATCAGTTATGGCAGAATTTGTACCGAAATGTTGGCAGAAATTGTACTGATATGTCTGAATTGCTAACAGAAGAGGACAGAAAGATAAGAATCAGAAGATTATTACAGATTTTGTATATTTCTGAATAGAAATGGGAGTACATTTCTATGGCT
This sequence comes from Primulina eburnea, assembly GCF_022965805.1. NCBI lineage: Eukaryota > Viridiplantae > Streptophyta > Magnoliopsida > Lamiales > Gesneriaceae > Primulina > Primulina eburnea. Next base: position 12,278,660 of record NC_133109.1, on the reverse strand, counting down.
TTCGTAATGAAATTACCGTCATTTTCTTTAGATTGAGATATGATATGATTATGATTGAAAGATTACTCAATCTATATCTATCAGTTTGTACCAGATTACGTACCAACAGAACTAAATGACATAGATCGATGTCAAAGAAATGTTCAGATAGAACAAAACATTTAAGTAGATTATATCAGATTGTGATTATGATTGAGTTTGTACTTATTATAGAAGATATCATGAGCTCTCTCTCGCAGATTTTTTCACAGATTGACAGATAGTCAGAGGATATTATCCAGATATTGGAAGATATAGGCAGAACTTTAATACTGGATGTTAGTACTCAGTATTACGATTTATTGTCACTGTATGATTTACTGTATGACAATAGTTATCAAGATAGTTCAGAATGGACAGATTTAAGACAACCAACGTCGGATGATGACGATTGGTATTGGAAAATGAAGATAGAAATTATCTTTGATTGGGATAAACAAATGGGATAACAACTACTGGTATTGCTTTGTTATGAACTGTGATGGGTCTATACGGATGTTGTATAACCAACAGGGCAAGATTGATTTTGTCAGAGTTAGTTTAAGAAGTATTAGGATAGTATACTTTATGAAGTCTTATTCCAGATTTGAAATCAGAAATTGATACAAGAAAGAGATTTCAGAATGGATTCATTAAGATGAGAGTTTGATTTAAACTCTGTTATACATTTCTTCTGTTATATATGAAGTGATTTTTTTGCGAGTTCGAGGACGAACTCAGATCTAAGAGGGGGAGAAATGTAAGGCCCGAGATAATAAAGATAATATTATTTTAATCCGAGAATATGTAATTGGAAACTTTTGGAGTGTTGAATTATATTCCAAGATGTTTGCAATTATTTAGGATTGAAATGGAATTATTTAGGATTGAATTGAATTTAAAAGATTGAGCGGGGGCCAATTTGCAATTAGTGAAAAGTTGAGGGACTAAAGTGCAAATATGGAAAATTGAGTGGGACACTTGTCTTGGTCACCCCATTAACGTGTCATCATTCACTTAAAATTCAGAAGTTGCATGAGGGAAAAACCGAAAGCTTCCATAGAAATCCCTCAAGCTTTTATTTTCTTTAAAATTTCGATTTGGCAAGATCCGTCTGTCAGAATTTGAATCCGAACATAGTACCGTGCTCCTCTCGTCAAGAGCTACACAAGGACGTAAGTTTTATTACGTTGAGACAAGATTTGATTTTATGATGTTGTCAGAATTGAATAGAATTCAGATATGGTGTTTATACTACCGTAGATATTATAGAATTGAAGTCAGATTTAGAAACAGACTGTTTATGGAATTTTTATGATTTTCAGAAATGATTTGATTTAGATTTGATATCAGAATTGTGTTATTATTGATTCAGAGTGTACAGATATTGAGATTATAAACTGTACTGAGATTGATTATGAGTTTTGGTATTATATTTGTGATGTTGAGACTGACGGGATTACAAGACTGGGTTATTATGCCATTGAAACATCAGTTGAATTAGATTGATCAGATTCAGATATGATTTAGATTATACCCTGATGTTGTTGATATGAATCAGATGGTATTTTGTTCCGATATTGATCAGATTATGTACTGAGTTGAGTAGTGATCAGAACAGATTGTGAATACAGATTGTGAATTGAATTATACATTGATACAGTATATTTGTTATTATCATTTCAGATCGGATATGAGCAGACCGGACTTCGAGACTTCGTCTTCCTCAGACGGGGAAGATAAAGGTATAATTCATGTGATATCTGGGAAGATATAACTCAAATCAGATCTCATTTGAGTTTCCCAAACAAATCACATACTAGACTATTATTTATGTTTTGATATGATTGTTTATAGAACTTGTATACAAATCTTGCTATGCTTTGTTTACAGATCTTGTGGCATTGCATTAGAATGATTATGTTTGTTTACAGATTGTGTATTCATGCATTAAGATAGGACAGTCTGGAGATCAGGCAGACTTCTAGATGTTCGGCGATATCTCAGCTTAGGGGAAGATCACCGCCCCTTTGTAGATGTGGATACAGATCAGGCCGAAGTCTAGGAATAAGACGTACAGCACCTCGATTGGTAGGGTAGGTGACAGATAGTGACGTCTTATTCACACCGGGATCCCTAGAGTTATAGATCGAGTCAAGTCTAGACATGATTTGATTAGAACTGAATGCTTATATGGATGTGGCTCCTAGATCGTGGGACCCATCATTACTGCTTTCAGTTGGGTTAGCATGTTTTATGATTAAGATTGTTTATATGCATGTTTATCTGATTTGAGTTGCATGCTACATTTGATTAATTTCATAGATTATGAAATAGATTGTTTTTATACGTGATAGCATGTTTTATAAATTAGTTTGTTTATATACATGCTTACCATGTTTTATACTGGGATTTATTCTCATCGGAGTTATCCGGCTGTTGTCTTGTTTTGTATGTGTGCATGACAACAGATGGGGCTGGATCAGGGTCGAGATGACGATGAGAGAAGACGAGTTAGCGTGGTGATTCCGGACTTGTAGCAGACTTAGTTTATTACTTGAATTTAGTAATTGAACCTTAGACTTAGGTTGTATAGTATTGTACTTTTCTACTGAACTGTAGTTTTATACAGAGATGTATATTGTTTATATTCCATTACCTTCCGCAGTTATATTTTAAAAAGAAAAATTTTTAGACCCTGTTTTATCTTAATTGATAATTGAATCCCGAAGATGATTAATAAGACAGATCAGCGTCCGGGTCCCCACAACAGCTAACTCGCAAAGACAACCCTTTCTTGTGGAATGATGAGTGTGAGAAAAGTTTTTGCAAATTAAAAGAAATGCTGACCAGTGCACCTATATTAGCATTACCAGAAGGAACAGAAGGATTTGTGGTTTACACAGATGCCTCAAAAGAAGGCTTTGGATGTGTATTAATGCAAAACGATAAAGTTATTGCATATGCATCTAGAAAATTAAAGAATCATGAGTTAAATTATCCCACTCATGATCCGGAATTAGGAGCAATAGTGTTTGCATTAGCAAAATGGAGACACTATTTGTACGGTTCCAAATTTGATATTTATACAGACCACAAAAGCCTGAAGTATTTATTTACTCAAAAAGAGCTGAACATGAGGCAAAGAAGAGGGATTGAATTTTTGGAAGACTACGATTGTTCCATTCTTTATCAATCAGGTAAAGCTAATGTAGTGGCTGATGCTTTAAGTAGAAAGATTAGCATAGCTTGTTTGGGAATGAAAGAAGAAAGAGAATGGGTACACATCCATTCTCGTGGGCACTTGGCCGGATTGAGAATTGAACCTGAATTTCATACCAGAATTAAGCAAAATCAAGAATTGGACCAAGAAGTTTCAAAACTCCGTGCTGATACCAATTTCATCACCAATTCACAAGGAATACTATGCTATCATGACCGTATTTGTGTGCCAAGCTCAATGAAAAAGGAAATAATGGAAAAATCACATCAGTCTCGGATCAGCATTCATCCAGGAGGATCTAAGATGTACCAAGAGATTAAAAAACACTTCTGGTGGAAAGGAATGAAACGAGATATTGCAGATTTCGTTTCACAATGCGTATCTTGTCAAATGATAAAGGCTGAACATCAAAGACCAGCAGGTCTTTCGCAACCACTTCCTATACCAGAATGGAAATGGGATCAAATAACTATGGACTTTGTGACCGGATTACCCCAGCTTCCAGGAGGTTTTAATAGCATATGGGTAATCGTTGATCGTTTGACCAAGTCAGCACATTTTATACCCATAAGTCACAAATATGGGGTGGAAAAACTGGCTGAACTCTATCAGAAGGAAATTATACGATTACATGGTATCCCCACTACCATAGTATCTGATAGAGATCCGAAGTTTACATCAAGATTATGGAAAAAACTTCAGGAATGCCTTGGTACCAAATTAAATTTTAGCACAGCAGCACATCCGCAAACCGATGGTCAATCTGAACGAACCATTCAAATATTGGAAGACATGCTTCGCGCATGTGTGCTGGATTTTGGGGCAAATTGGGGAAAACATTTGCCTCTAGTTGAATTTTCATACAACAATAGTTATCAATCCACAATAAAAATGGCGCCATATGAAGCATTATATGGAAGAAAATGTCGCTCTCCTCTTAACTGGGATATGGATGAATGGAGAAGCACAAAGAATGGACAAGAACGAGCAATCAGGCCTGACATTATACAAGAAGCTATCGACAAAATACAACTTATCAGGCAACAAATACAAACAGCTCAAAGTCGACAGAAGAGTTATGCAGATAAGAGGCGGAAAGATTTGAAATTTGAAGTCGGAGAGTACGTATTACTAAAAGTATCACCAAGAAAAGGAATCAAGCGTACTGGAAAGAAGGGAAAGTTACATCCTCGATTTGTTGGACCCTTCGAAGTGATAGAACGAATAGGCACCGTGGCTTATCGTCTATCTCTACCCGAAAATATCTCTGGTATACATAACGTATTCCACGTATCACAATTAAGGAAATGCAAAGTAGACTCAGCCCAATTGATTGACCACCAACAGATAGATCTTGAAGAAAATCTAACATATGAAGAACAACCTGTGAAGATTTTGGACCAAAGAATAAAGGAACTTCGTGGTCGACCAATTCAGTTGGTAAAAGTCTTATGGAAAAACCACAACATTGAAGAAGAAACGTGGGAAACAAAGAAAGATATGAGATATCAATATCCTCATTTATTCCAATAAGTCTTAAATCTGGGGACCATATTTCTAAAAGGAGGGGATATTGTGACACCCTAAAAACAAAGGTGCTTCAATGCATTTTTTAGTATAAATTTTATTATTTTCATTTTAAAATTTTATCACATTATTTTTCGGTACAAATTTTATTTGTCCAAAGTGTCTAGAAATACATTAAAATACATCACAATACACTTAAAAATTCATCAAGCACTATGAGCTTCCCATTCCAAAATCAAATACCCAAAATATAATAAAATATAATAAAATATTATAATTAAACTCAACATATATGTTAAGTAATTAATTACAATAATTATTGAGTTCAATATAAGATAATTAGGTTTAATAATTGGATACATGAATATAATAATATTAAGTTTGGATAAACATGAGATTTTTTTCATTTAATAAATAAATAAATAATAAATAAAAAAATAATAAAAAATAATAAAGATAACTACGAAGCTCGGCTATATATATGAGTTCTCGTCTCTTACAAATCAAAACCAACCGAAACCAACCAGAGAAAGAAAGCTACGAAAGAGAAGAAAGAAAAGGAAAGGGATGAAGAAAAAGAAAAGGGAGAAAAGGAAGGAAAAAATAGAAGAAAAAGCTATATCCTTTTCGAAAAATCCCGATAAATCACCAACTATTCACCTCATATCATAAAACAATATAGCGATGGAGGTGACGTAAGAAGATCGATCGAAAACAAGGAAATCCAACAAATATATTCCGCAAATCGGCAACGGTATACCGTATTCAAGCTAGGTATTTTTCGCTTATTTTTCTTATAGCTACACACCAAACTAGAGGTCGACTTTACTAACAAAGTTGTACCTCTTGTTGCATAGATGAAGTACATATCGTCCGTCGTCCAAAAATATTGCCGGAACTGAGATTTCCGGAATGTCGGAGTACCTCAGTTAACCATACGACGATATTTAATTCTGGTATTGATTGGCTAGGAATTTGACAAATATTTCAACTAAAGAATTAAAGAACATAGAAAGCTACATACCCTGAAAAAAAATCCGGCCGCGCGTGGCCGCCAGACGGCCAGCCACGCGCCGGCACCGTAGGCGCGCGTATCACACGCGCCGCCGGAACGGCGGTTCGCCTGCAGCCGAACGTTCCTGAGGTTATTTCTGACTTTTTGGCCAACTTTCGTAATGTTTGGATATAACTTCTAATTAATATGAATTTTTGAAATTTAATTAAAATCAACCGGATTAAATTTTGAATAAAAAATAATCTGGAAATGATCAGCTAGTTTCTTAAAAACTCTAACACATAAATATCATTCATAATATATTTTTAGGACTTGCTCCAGGAACTCGGATTATTAATCAAGCCTAAACTGTAAGTTAACAGGTGAGGAAATTACTATTCATTCTTCTATTAAAGCCCTTGGCATTTGGCCTGGAAATTTCAATAGCATTTATTGTTCAAATATCATCCACTGTTCATTTCAATTACTGATATATTTTCTTGCATATTTATGAATGGATTGATATATCACGAATGAATGAATGGAGTCATGGACAACGGATTTCGGTCCGGAAATTGAGTCCACTGGACAACGTGGCTTCGGCCCGGAAAATGAGTCCAATGAACAACGGGTCAAAAGTCCCGGGTATATGGTTCATCTGAACAACGCGCACCGAATATTTCGGTCCGGAGAATCGTTCACTCGGCTCGCAAAAAGTGCTCGATTAGAGCCACCAATGTTAATTTATGGAATTTTCATTTATCTATTATTTCATTGCATATCATTCATAATATCTAAATTTTTATTCCTATTATTTCATGTATAATTATGATGAAGTGTTATTTAAAAGCCATATATTGATTTAAACTCACTAAGTCCTCAAAGACTTAACCTTCTGTTTCTCTTCGTCTATTGTAATTTCCAGACACAGGAACCCCCGAATTGGAACAAGAGGAAAATAACTAAAGCTGAAATAAGAGTATTGGAAAGTTGAGATGATCTGTTTATAAATGAATGTTAAACTTCCGCTGTAACATAATTGTACATATGAATGTTAGACTTCCGCTGTAAAATAATTGTAAATATTTGAAATAAGAATGTAAATATTTGTAGATAATCCATAAATTATTGTAGAAAATATTCAAAATTTTATCTACAATATCTTTCTAATAATAATAATGGTAAAAATAAAAAAATAGAAGTTCAATACATAAAGATTGAAGGTAAATGTGGCACCTAGTAAGGGAATAATTATGAATTCCTAAACCGGGCGCCACATCCCAACCCTTAACCACCGAGCCACCCTGACCCTAACTGACCCTGGACCATGCCCAAACCATACCCAGACCAACCCCAAGCTCCAACACCCAGCAGCGAAGCACCCGAATCAGAAAACCCAGCTGCGCACATGCTGCCTCCAAAGTGCTTCCCTCACGTTTTCTTGAACCAGCCGCCAACCAAGCCGCCACAGCCCCTGCCCAGGCCCTTAGGCACCCTCATAGGACCCTAATGACTCACTCAAACCTATCCCAGGCCCCCTGGACCGAGCCCACAAGCCTGCGTAACACAGAACCTGCGCTCCCCTCCAAAGCATCTCTCGGGTAGGAGTCCTTGCTGTCAAGGACTCCTCCCAAGCCCCTTAGCTCGAGTCCTAGCATGGATAGGACTCTACCCCTGACTCCCCCATGGCCCTGGCTAGCCCTTGGACCCAGCCACAGCCCAGCCGAACCGTGAAGAACCAACAACCGCACCCTTAGATCACACATGACATCCCCATGCAAAGCTTACGTTTTTTTTTTTCTTTTCCTTTGTTGTGCAGGGTTTTAGGTGATGATTTAAGGCTTTAAATTCATGTAAAACAATGCTTGATCAATACCTATATCATGGCAGCCCTCTTAAACATATAGAACATGATTTTTTTGAAAGAAAATACAAGCTAAAACTTGACATATGCCATAAATCCGAAAATAACACAAAGTGCCACTTGATTTCCATTCTTTTCCTGCATAAAAATATACTATGGTGTGATGATGAGTAAAAGGAGAATATGTCGTGCATTTGCGTTTTAAACGCACGATAAAACCGTTGATGATTGCGAAGAACGGACGAGAACCGCGGCTTTAATCTCCCTTACGCCTTCACCGATTTTTTTCTACCAAATTTGTGTGTGCCGTGTGCTATCGTGGCTGAGGAGGAGTTTTGGAGAATTAAAATAGGGTGGCCGATTCAGTTAGGGTGTTGGGGCGGGGATTTTTACTATATTATATAGTTAATTGCATACCAATTAGGCTTAGGCCCATTAAACATATAATTAGGCCCATTAGTAGTTAATTAGTATTTAGTTAAACTATTTAAATGGTTTTGGTAAAACTAGTTTGTAAATTAAATAGCCGGGTTGCCAAAAAGTTCGTATTTTAATTGAAAACCAACACAGATAAAATTTACGTCCCGACGTATAAAATCACTTCAAAACCCCCTTTATTTTCAAAAATAAGAAAAAGTATCAACCATATTTTAAATAATTATTTAATAAAAATATTTTACATTTTTTTCAGCCCTCGGTTCCCGTTCCTCGATCGTCACTGGAATATTCCTTAAAATACATTTTTAATGCATCGTGACAATTAAATCATATTTAACAAATAATCATTTAATGCATCATGACAATTAAATCATATTTAACAAATAATCATGCATATCACATAATCAATTAAGCAATTAATATCAATTAATTAACCATTTTTCAGAATTCCTAGATTTGCATGCCGTTGGTTTAACGTCGTCTTAATTTTGGACCTTACAAGTCGGGCTAGATCTTAACTTGCTGTCCTGATCAGTCATACTTGTACTTTTATAAAAACATAGTTCAGAATTTGTAAGAGCATCGGGGGCTTCAAATATCCCCTAGATGGGACGAAATACCGGAGTCTGATACCACCCGGGTCTAAGATATTATGCCGGGGCTTCATGTCTCCCAAGTTTTGAATAAGATGCCGGGACCTCAAATCTCTCGGGCTTTGAATAAGATGTCGGGGCCTCAAATCTCCCGGGCTTTGCATGAGATTCCGGGGCCTCATATCTCCCGGGACTTGAATGAGATGTCGGGACCTCAAATCTCCCGGGCTTTGAATGAGATGTCGGGGCCTCATATCTCCCGGGCAGTGAATGAGATGCTGGGGCCTCAAATCTCTCGGGCTTTGAATAAGATATCGGGGCCTTAAATCTCCTGGGCTTTGCATGAGATGTCGGGGCCTTATATCTCCCGGGCTTTAAATGAGATGTTGGGGCCTCATATTTCCCGGGCTTTGAATAAAATGTCGGGGCCTCAAATCTTTTGGGCTTTGAACTGTTTGTCGTTTAGTATTCTCGGGCAGTCCAAGGGGGTGTCATTATGACGCTGATTTAGCTTTTAAACCGCCGAAAAATCATTTCGAATTCCGAGGTAATAATGAGCATGTTTCCTCGATACTTGTGCACGTCCTTTCATATGCCCGATACAATTTACGAGGCGCATCTTGATCGTCCACGTGTATCTAGATCAACGGCCGAGATCTCTCCCCACCGCCTATATATATCAGCCCTCCTATTTTCAAAAAATCATTTGCAAATTCAAACATTTGGCGAAGCCCTTGCAAAATTTTTCTACAAAACTTCTCCGTGCAAACTTGCTTACTTCCGATGCTCTTCCCCCGTCGCAACTGCTCAATCTACCTCTTCTTCAAATACTTCAAATCATGTATATTTCCACTTTTTCAACCTCTGGAGCGAATGCGCGAGGCTCTCCTAGTGATGAGTCCACCGTGATGCGCTTTGATTCCTCCCCATCTCCCCCTCGTCGTTCTATTACACAATTTTCCAAAAAACCAGTGGCCCACAAAACCAAACCTCTTCAAAACCTTCCTCCTCGGGCACTTCCCGAGTCCTGAAAAAGGACAAGGGTAAGGGCAAGGCCCGAGCTTCTGACCCTCCTCCCACCGAGACTCCAGTGGCACTTGGTTCTCTTCTCTGAGCAGCACCTTGCGCTCAGGGGCAGAGGAGGAGCTTAGGAATCTGGGTTCTATTCCTTCTGTAGGACCGAGCGCTTGCCGCCAAAAGCTATAGCTAGTAGTATTGGTGAAACTCAAATCTTTTAAACCGCACAGCAGCTCAAACACCATGGTTCGACCGCTCTACCAAGCAAGGACAATTATTGCACCCAACAATCTCCCTCCCAATAATTGCACTCCTTGCAATCAATGGGAATCGAACCCGTGACCTTGGCACTATACCAATTGTAGGACCGAGTGCTTACCGCTTTACCAAAAGCTATAGCTAGTGGTAATGGTGCAACTTAAATCTTTTAAACCGCACAGCAGCTCAAGCATCATGGTTCGACCGCTCTACCAAGCAAGGACAATTATTGCACCCAACACCTTCTAACTATCCCATTCTCATTCCTGGCCCTTCTCACAGGGCAGACCATCCTCCTCCTGGCTGTACCACTTTCTTCCGAGACCAACTTAGAAATGTTCTCCGGTTCCCTATCCCCCTCTTTTACATTGAGGTTGCCAAGTTCTTTGGCGTCCCTATTAACCAGCTCCATCCAAACTCCTTCTGTATTATGGCCTCTGCCTATATTCTCTTTAGAATGAATAATCTGCTTATCAACCCCCTCATTCTCCATTATTTTTTTGTTTGTAGATTGAGAGATAATGCCTTCTCCCTCTCTGCCCGGTTAAACGACGGTTCCTTGATTACACCCCTCTTCCCAGAAGGGTTGGAAAGAAAGATTCTTTTATGTTCAACTCACGGGTCCTCTTCCATGTTTGACCGGGTTTCTTACTTCTCTTCCCCAACAACCTGCCCTTCTTCGGGCTTACAAATTTGAAGAGTTTTACACCCAAAGCCAAGATTTGGTAGAGGGCAAGAAATACTCTTCCTCCACCCTTATCTCCCAGGAGAAACTGGTTGCCTACGGGTTGAGCGCCCGGGCTGAAGACCCCATAGACCGGGCGATTGATGAGGTGGCTGGCTCGGGCTCTCAGCCCTGTAACTCCCTTTCCCTGTCTTGTCTCTTCTTTTCTTTATATTATACTTGTCTTTCGTAATAACCCTTGCCTTTTCATAAATGCAGATAAAATGCAAGAAGCCTTTGCGAAGAAATGGGAGGCTGATTGGCTAGCTAAGGAGATAAAACTGGCAGCCCAGAAGGTTTCAGCTGAGAAGAAAAAATGAGAGGCCGAGGAGGCAGCGGCCCGGGCAAATGAAACGGTCTGGCCCATTACTGAGCCAGAGCGGGAGGCGCCTGGCTCCCAGGAGGACGAAGAAGATCACATTCCCCTTCAGCAGAGGAAACGAAAGGTTGTCACAAACCCAGAGTTGATTCTGGTTGAAGATGATCAGGCCGGAGGTCAAAACTCCTGCCGGTCGAGCCAATCAAACACCCCTCCTCGCCAACAGACCACTCGGGAGCCACTCCAAGAGCCCCTCCTAATCGAGCAGCCTACCTGGGCCAGTATCTTCATAGAAGGAGCTACGCCACTTGGGGTGAACCTCGTTAGGCAGATGCTGATCCCTACCGAGGAGGCTTTTATGAAGAGCTTCATCCCGGGTCCTCGGTTACTCGATGGCTCAAACAGGCTTTTATCAGTAAGTTTCCCCTCTTTTTCTCTTTTACCTTTTGTTTGTTTTCTAACCTCTCTCTTGTAAAACAGGGCATGCAAATGCTGATATCGGCCTTTGAGGAGGTAGCTGCCATAGCTACTCGGCAAGCTCCCCAGGTCCGGGCTTCTGGAGAGATCCACAATCGTCTCTAGGGAGAGATTGCCTGGATGAAAGGGCTTCACGAAGAGGATGTGGCAACCCTTCGTGCCTCCCTGGATGTAGTGTGGAGGGATCTGGACACGGCCCGGGACAATATACAAGAAGGCCTGGCCCGGGAATAATCCCTTCGAGAACACGTCTCCGTTCTCGAAGGTAAGAATAAATCCCTGGCAGAGGGTATAACTGAACAGATGTCCCGGGCGGCTGTCACAGAGAAGGCCCTGGCTGAGGCTGAGGCTGAGCAAAAGAGGGAGCAACTTCAGACCTCCTTCCTCACATCCCCAAATTTCAAGGCCGCAGTCAAGGATCGGGCATATCCTCTCTTCAAGACCGGCTTCAACAAATGCCGGAAACAATTTGAAGAAGCCGGGCTCTTGCCTAAGGATATGTCTAACTTCACAGATTTCGAGCTAGCCATTGCATCACTTCCAAAGGCCGGAGAGGAGGAGAAGGAAGACTCCAAAGATGAAGAAGATCAGCCAGGGTCCGAGTAGTTGGACGTAGAATAGGAATGTAATCTCTTTTTTCTTTTCTTTTTCTTTTTGTAATTCCTGCCTTCGGGCCTTTTAGTAATGAAATCTTCATTTCCGTTTCATCATTCTTGCAATACTATCTAAAAATATTCAGCTCCCGATCTCTAAAATAGCTAAGATATCCACGGGTTAATAAGTCGCAAAAATTTCTAAGTGTTGAGAAATGGTTGGTAACTTTAAATAAGTAGTCAGGATTCCTGTCCATAAAAAATAAAGAACCCCATACTTCAACAAACAATTGAGATGTAAAAATTTAAACCTGGGCTTAAAGAGAGCATATCTCGGGATTTATAATGATCAAGGTGTGGTTCCCCGAGCCAAGGTGTAGTGCCCTGGGCTTTTTAAGAACCAAGGTACAGAGCCTTGGGCCGGGGAGCATGTCCCGAGACTTGGGAATAGTTTAGGTCTGGTTCCCCGAGCCAGGGTGTAGTGCCTTGGGCTTTTTAAGAACCAAGGTACGGAGCCTTGGGCCTGGGAGCATGTCTCGGGATTTGGGAATGGTCGATGTGTGGTTCCCCGATCCAAGGTGTAGTGCCCTGGGCTTTTTAAGAATTAAGGTACGGAGCCTTGGGCCTGGGAGCATGTCCCGAGACTTGGGAATGGTCGAGGTGTGGTTCCCCGAGCCAGGATATAGTGCCCTGGGCTTTTTAAGAACCAAGGTATGGAGCCTTGGGCCGGGGAGCATGTCCCGGGACTTGGGAAAGGTCGAGGTGTGTTTCCCCGAGCCAGAGTGTAGTGCCCTGGGCTTTTTAAGAACAAAGGTACGGATCCTTGGGCCGGGGAGCATGTCCCGAGACTTAAGAATGGTCGAGGTGTGGTTCCCCGAGCCAGGGTGTAGTGCCCTTGGCTTTTTAACTAACCGGGGCTTGGTACATCTCGGGTTAAGATACAAGAAATAATATACAACTCTTTTCTTTGAGAAAATAGATCTTTCATTATGTCTTCCACCAAACAATTATATCTGTTAAGCATAATACTTCTTTAAATTAAATATATTCCAAGGTCTTTTGATAGAACGTCCTTGGACATCTTCTACATAAAAAATCCCGAGCTGACCCTCCGGGTGATTTTATATGGTCCTTCCCACCGAGCTTCCAGCTTCCCAATATCCCCAGCAGGGTTGACTTTCTTCATGACTAAATTCCCTACTTGTAAGTCTCGTATCCGGACCTTCTTGTTATATGATTTCATAACCCGGCTTCGATATGATTCCATTCGAATGAATGCTCGGTCTCTCTTTTCTTCTACTAAGTCCAACTCCATGGCACGGCTTTGGTCATTGTCATCCGGGTAAGATTCGACCCGGGAAGAGATTTGTCATATTTCAACTGGAGGACTGCTTCAGAACCGTATACCAAATTGAAAGGAGTCTCTTGAGTAGGTGCCCGGAAAGTGGTTCTGTATGCCCAGAGAACACTGGGTAATTCTTCCACCCAGCCCTTTCTGTTTCCTTGCGGTCTGGTTTTTAATGCTTGTACAATGATTCTATTCACGACTTCTGTCTGGCCATTAGCCTGCGGGTAGGCAACAGAGGTGAAAGACTAAGTAATTTTCATTTCTCGGCACCAGGACGTAATTTCTTTGCCCTGAAACTGTCTTCCATTATTTTAGATTAGTCTTTTGGACACTCCAAATCGGCACACTATGTTCTTCCACAGAAATTTCAAAACTTCCTGCTCAGTGATCTTAGCCAAGGTACTCAGCTTCTACCCATTTGGAAAAATAATCAACAGCCACTAGCAAGAATTCTTCTGAGCCCGGGCATGTCCCACCGATCAAAAGTGCGAGAGGCCCAAATAGGCTTCATGAGATTAGCTGGACTATGTTGAAAATTTGAATGATGTTGACATCCCTCACAAGCCTGGACCACTCGAGCAGAATCTTGGCTAAGAGTTGGCCACCAGAACTCGACAAGCATTGTCTTCTGGGCCAAAGATATTCCTCCGAGATAATCAGCACAACACCCTTCGTGAATTTCTCGGAGGACATAATCCACTTCTTCCTCAGCTAAGCATTTTAATAGAGGCCCCTGGAATGATCTCCTGTACAAGATTTTTTTTAAGAGAACAAACCTGGGAGCTTGTCTCTTAATCTTCTGGGCTCGGACTTTGTCCTCAGGTAATTCATTACTGATAATGAATTTGATAAGTGGTGTCATCCAAGAGTCCTCGGGTACTGGTAATATTTCTCTCTTGGTGGAAAGGACTAATCGAGAAACATGCAAGACCGGGTACTGACTTGTGCAAAGAAGCAGCTATTTTTTTTCCAGAGCATCAGCCTCTCCATTCTCCTCCCGAGGTATTTGTTCAATACTCCAATCCACAAAGTTTTCTGCTTGGGCTTGAATGAGCTATGGATATTTGAGCATCCTGTCATTCTTAGCTTCATAAACGCCCTTTATCCGTTGAGTGATTAGCTGTGAATCAGAGTACAGAATAATCCGGGAAGCTCCATGTAATGCCCAAGAATTATAGAATTGATAAACCAAGATTGTTAATCTTCGTTAATGTAAGACTCGAAAGATATGAGAATGCATGACATGCAATGAGGGAAGAAAGATTTGAGAAACCAGGTGTTGCATGGTCAGAAAACTAGAATATAGAAGTTGCACAACCGCACCCGCGGTGCTAGCACGACCGCACCCGCGGTGCATGTGCAGAAAATGAAGTACAAATCCCGTAGACACACCGCACCCGCGGTCTTGCAAGAAGCGCACCCGCGGTCTGAGCTGCCGAGAGAATGGCTAGGATCACCGCTTGAGCGCACCCGCGCTCCTTACACTCACCGCACCCGCGGTCATGCGTGTTGCATGAAAAATGATGCCACGTTTCATGAAGTGCATGCAGTATATATACAGAGGAATGACACGTTTTCCCTCAGAATTTCAGAAAAGGAGGTCGAGATTTTGATAGAAAATCCTTACGCCTTTTTGATTGGCGATTGTGGAAGGACCGTTCATCAGAATTCGAATTTGAACGTAGTACCGTACTCCTCTCGACCCGAGCTACACAAGGACGTAAGTTTTATTACGTTTTGAGATGTTTTGGAAATATGATGTTGTTAGAACTGTATATGGTTCAGATATGGTGTGTTTGCTACCGTAGGTATTGTATAATCGAAGTCAGATTTACGAATAGACTGTTTATACAATTGTTATGATTTTCTGAAGATATTGATTTAGATTGAACACTAGATTGGTATTGTTCTTGATTCAAGAATGGAGAAATGATTATTCTCATATGTTCTGAATAGATTATTCGGTATATTTGTGGAATCAGACTGAGGAAATTATACCATATGTCTGTGTTATGAATTAGATATGATATCAGTGATGTTGTGATTTACGGAGTTACAAGACTGTGTTAGTATGCCGTTGAAACATCAGTTAATTTAGATTGATCAGATTATATACTGAGTTGAGTATTGATCAGAACAGATCGTGAATTGAGTTACACATTGATACAGTGTATTTGATATTGTCATCTCAGACTTGATATGGACAGATTGGACTTCGAGACTTCGTCTTCGTCAGACCAAGACGACAAAGGTATAATTCATGTGATATCTGGGAAGATATAACTCAAATCAGATCTCATTTGAGTTTCCCAATAAAATCACATAATTGATTATTGTTTATCTTTTGATATAATTGTGATTTGTTTATAGACTTTATATTCAAATCCTTTGAAATGAACATGCTTTGTTTACAGATTGTTATACATTGCATTTGAGGTAGGAAAGTTTGACAGATAGTCAGACTTCTAGACGTTCGGTGTATCGTTACATAGGAGCAGACACCCTCCTATTGTAGATTATTCGATACAGATATGACCGAAGTCTAGGAATAAGACGTACGTCACCCTGATTGGGAGGGTAGGTGACAGACAGTGACGTCTTATTCACCCCGGGATCCCTAGAGATATAGTTGAGTCGAGTCTAGACATGAGTTGACTAGAACTGCATGTGGTTATGAATGTGGTTTCATAGACTATGAAATCCATGTTTATTGCTTCCAGTCATGACAGCATGGTTATATGATTTGATTTAAATTTCATGTGTATCTGAATTGGGTTGCATGCTTATTTGATTTGATTTCATAGATTATGAAATCTATTACTTTTGAATATGTTCATGATAGCATGTTTTATGATTTAGATTGTTTCTATACATGCTTACCATGTTTTATACTGGGATTTGTTCTCACCGGAGTTATCCGGCTGTTGTCGTGTCTGTATGTGTGCATGGCAACAGGTGGGGCAGGATCTGGGTCTCGAGCTAGATGAGAGGTTGAGGATAGCGTGGAGATCTCGGGCGTTGAAGATTTCTAGTGTTTGCTTATTAGAGTTGTACTACTGATATTTGTAGTTGGCATTTAAACACTAGCGTATGATTGTACTAGACAGACTTGTATGTACATTATGTTGTTTAATTACTATAGAGACATGTTATGCTTTAATTATACATTTGAGTTCATGTTAAAAGCAAAATTTTGACCCACATTTTCGAGCAAAGATCCAATAAATCCCAAAATAATTGAGTTAGAGCCCGGGTCCCCACAACAGGTAGTATCAGAGCGATAGATCCTTTAGATTGAGATAGTCAGAATTGATAGATCTTTTAGAATGAGATAGTAGAGAATGAGCGGGGTAGATTGAATTGTCTTCCTTGCATATGATTGCTAGCATGAGATTTGTTTCAATGTTGAATAACATTGTGTGTGCTAGCATGATTTATTGCTTTTCCTATTACATGTCGTTTGTTATCTGAGTTGATTACAGCATGTAATTACCAAGCCTGAATCAGAACTGAGTCTGGATCAGAGGTATATGATCAGAGGAGGGCTGAGACAGACTGTATAGATTGGGTACTAATCTGTTTGATATTTAGATATACCGCCTCGGAGATTTCCAGAAAGGGGTAGCACTTCGTCTGAACAGATGGATGTATCAGAAGCTCAGTTAGAAGAAAAGATGAAAGAGTTTGAGTTATTACAGCCGCCGATTCTGAGTGGTACTGAGACATCTGAAGATTGTCAGAACTGGTTTGATGATATAGAAATCTTGTTTGATTTGCTTGATTGTACAGATGAACAGAGGGTTAAAATGGTGCCTTGTCAGTTACGAGAAGCCGCCAGAAGTTGGTGGATTACCAGTCAAAGAATGTGGGAACAGAGAGGTACAGTGATTTCGTGGGAAATATTCAGAACTGGATTTTATCGAAGATTTTTCCCAGTCTCGTACCGAGAGGACAAGAAAGCAGAGTTTGAGAATTTGAGCCAAGGGCAGCTGAATATTGACCAATATGCTGCTAAATTCTCGATTCTACTGCGTTTTGCCCCTCAGATAGCTGGAAATGATGAAGTTGTAGTGAATCAGTTCATCAGAGGACTGAATTCGGAGGTAGTTGCATTTATGAATTTGCAACGACCTTACCATTTTGTTGACATCCTGAGTAGAGCAAAGAGAGCTGAGGCGAGTCTGATTAGACAATTGACAAGGTTGTGTGTGAAGCCACTTCAGGCACAGCAATCCCCTCTTCGATATGATCACGGCAGTACGAGTGGGAAGCAAGATTTGCTGAAGGCTCAGAAGAAGCCATTCAAGAAGTTAGGAAGTGGTTCCTCGAGTTCCAGTAGTTCTAGTCCGAGCTATACTGGAGTGTATTGCAGGAGTTGCGGAGGGAGACATTTCACCGAGCAATGCCAGGGAGTGACTGGTAGATGCAATATTTGTGGACAGCCGGGACACTTTGCTAAAGTCTGTCCCCAGAAGCGTTCCCGAAGATCGTAGGGAACAGAGTTCACTTGAAACCACAGATCCAGAATTTACAATAGGTACTATTCTTTATGATTCTATTGCATATGTATTGAAATATACTAATGCAATTGTTAACAATATCTTTGACTAAGTTGCATGGAAATATGCTGTATCTATTGGGTTTGTATGTTGTAATGCCCAAGATTTTGTATCATGTTAATCTGAGATTATTAATTATTAGTGGACACGATTATAACCCGGACCAAGAAATAGGAAGAGCCAAGAGGTGGGCCGAAAGTGTCTCGCCCGGGCGGAAGTTTTTGTCCGCTCGAGCGAGACGGAATTCTGAAAGAGGGCCGAGAGTTACTCGCTCGGGCGGAAGTTTGTGCTCGCCCGAGCGAGACTGCTTGAATTGCGAGGGCCGAGAGTTACTCGCCCGGGCGGAAACTTATGTCCGCCCGAGCGAGAGACGTGGTTGGCCAAGGATGAGCCATTTGCCCTTGTGCATGCGGAAGTTGTATATATATATATATACACATGCATTTCTTCCGGGGAAAGAAAAGGGAAATCAGGGGAAAACTTTGCTTCTTGATTCAAGAATTCAATCGTGCGATCAATCCGTCCGTTTGATTTTGATTCCGACTTCGGTACCGAGTTCCTATCGACGTAGGCTACACTTTGACGTAAGTTTTGCTACGTTTTGACATGCTTTGAAATTATGCTATTGTCAGAATTGAATGGAACTCATATATGTTGTTCTTGACATAGTAGACATCATAGAATCGAAGTCAGATTAAGAAATAGACTGATTATGGAATTGTTATGACTTTCTGATTATAATCAGTTGATACCGGACAGATTTGGATTAGGGATTGATTAGAGATTGTATTGGATATGGGTTATAGATTGTAACTATTATCTAGTGAATTGGTATAGACGGGGATATTGGAATTGTACCGTTATACCGTTGATTTTGAATTAAATCCAGATTGATCAGATTATTATGGAATTGACTGGTATATTGATATGAGACTGTTGATATTGTCAGTACCAGACAGGCCTTGAGGTCAGGACTTTGACTGAGCGGGAAACCGAGACTGCAAAGAAAGGTATAAGTCAATGTGGTATTGAGAGATGGACTTGAGTCGGCTTGGACTTGGGTTTCCCTAAATCACATACTTTATTTATTGCATTGATATTTGCATTTATTTGATTAATATACTTGTGCTCTTGATATTTAGATGACAGGTATTAGTCGAAATGTCTTGTGACACACCGTGCCGGATAGTGGTGGTATCGCCACGGCACATTGCACGATGTCACAAGATAGGATGCTAGCGATAGAGCTACAGTCCATGACGGATAGGTCAGGACACTGGATGTATGGTTATATCGAGTAATGGAATCCATTACGGAATTCGATATAGGAACACCATATTTGGTTATATCGAGTAAAGGGGTTGGAATTCTTCTATTACGGAATTCGATATAGGAATACCGGGGCACTGGTTATATCGAGTAATAGAGATTATGGTTCCCTCCTTTACGGAATTCGATATAGGAATACCACATCTGGAAACCGGGATCCCTAGATTAGGATTGAGTCTAGTCTTAAATGATGTAGCTACGAGTATTGTTTATGTTTCGGATTATGATACATATTCATGTTACCTGATTACATGCTTTATATTGTTTATATGGTTGCATGTTTCATTGATTTATACTGGGAGTATATTCTCACCGGTTTATCCGGCTGTTGTCTTGTCTGTATGTGTACTTGACAACAGGTGGGACAGGTTCAGGGTCGAGGAGATGAAGAGCTAGATCGTGATTAGAGTGGTGGCACCGGACTTGGACTAGATGTAGGGTTAAATACTTGACTTTAGTTTTAAACCCTAGTTTGAATAAATGTTGAAATACAGGACTGGTATTTTATATATATACTGATATGTATATATGGTTTGATTTCACTACGTTCCGCATTTTAAAAAAAAAAAAAAAAAATTTAGACCCTGTTTTCAATTGATTAATTAGTCTCATTTATGATTAAGAACTTGATTAGCGTCCGGGTCCCCACAACAGGTGGTATCAGAGCGATAGATCCTTGAGATTGAGATAGGAGCTAGTGAGCGGGGTAGAATGAGATTTTCTTTCCTTGCTTTTGATTGCTAGCATGTTTACCGCTTTAATACATGTTACCTGACTTATCTGGGTATTGTGTATTATTGGAATGGATCCGCTGTAAGATGATCCGGGGAGGCTTGAAACAGGATTATGGTTGGGATTGCTAATCCTTTTGAATTCAGATATGCCTCCGAGGAGAATGCCAGAACAGGGGAGTACCTCGAATCCTCCCATGGATGTGACACCTACAGCAATGGAGAAATTGCTGAAACGGTTTCAGTCATTTCATCCACCGACTTTGAAAGGAACGGAGAACTCCGTGGATTGTGAAAGTTGGTTGGACGACATTGAATCACTGTTTGACTCTTTGGAGTATACGGAGGAAAAGAGGGCGAAACTGATAATACACCAGTTGCATGACATTGCTAAACACTGGTGGATTACGACAAAAAGGGCATTGGAACAGCGAGGTACGGCAATTACCTGGAATGTGTTTAAGACTGAATTTTATCTACGGTTCTTTCCAGTTTCTTATAGGAAGGACAAGGGAGCCGAGTTTGCAAACCTGAAACAAGGCCAGTTGAACATTGAGGATTATGTGGCTAAGTTTTCGACATTGCTCCGATTTGCTCCCCACGTAGCTGAACATGATGAGGCCGTAGCAGACCAGTTCATAAATGGCCTAAATCCTGAGATTTTTACGCTGGTGAATACTGGGAGGCCCAACAATTTCACCGATGCCCTGAATAGAGCCAAGGGAGCCGAGGCAGGCCTGATGAGGCAGAAAGAGGCTTCGTTTGTGCTTCCAGCACCGGGACAGCAACCACCTCCTAGATTTGAAGGTGGCAGCAGCGGTAGCGGAAAGAAGGATTTCTTGAAGGCTAGAGGGAAGCAATTCAAGAAATCAGGGACTACCTCGTCCAGTTCGAGTGGCTCTAGACAGACCGGTCAGATCCAGAGCTATGCAGGACCATACTGTGGTACTTGTGGAGGGAGGCATTCCACAGATCAGTGCCGAGGAGTAGTTGGCAGCTGTCGTATCTGTAGACAGCAAGGACACTTTGCTCGAGTGTGTCCCCAGAGGAGTGCCCAGGGATCACAGGCTGCTGAGTCATCTGGATCAGCGGCTCAGACAGGTAGAAGACCGTCTGCCGTGCACACTTTTCAGCCAGCACCGTCTACTCTGTCACAGCAGAGGCCAGGAGGGGGCCAGATCGTGAGCCAGCCTCCGAGACAGCAGGCCAGAGTTTTTGCTTTGACCGAGGAGCAGGCACAGGATGCACCTGATGATGTAGTTGCAGGTAACTGTTTTATTTCTGGTTATCCTGTACGTACTGATTGATACTGGTGCATCACATACTTTTATGTCTGAGCGATTTGCTTTAATGCATTCATTGCCTGTTGAGTCCTTAGCTACTGTAGTATCTGTCACGTCGCCGTTAGGAACAGGGTTGATATCGGTGAAATCTGTGAAATCGTGTATACTGCAGTACGATGGGCATACGATTGATTTAGACTGTATGGTTCTTGGTTTATCTGATTTTGATTGCATTGTCGGCATCGACATGTTGACCAAGTACCGAGCTACAGTCGATTGTTTCCACAAGATTGTTCGATTCAGACCTGAGATGGCTAAGGAGTGGAAAATTTTATGGTAAGGGTTCTCGAGCGAGAATTCCTTTAATATCTGCAATGAATATGACTCGATTATTGCAGAAGGGAGCGGATGGATTCCTGATATATTCAGTTGACTTACTGAAAACGAGCCCAGCATTGGCAGATTTGCCAGTGGTGTGCGAGTTTGCTGATGTCTTTCCAGATGAGATTCCGGGATTGCCTCCGATTCGAGAGATAGACTTCAGCATTGAGCTAATGCCAGGAACAGTTCCGATTTCGAGAGCTCCTTACAGGATGGCACCGATCGAGTTGAAAGAATTGAAAGAACAGTTGGAGGATTTACTGGCCAAAGGATATATCAGACCGAGTGTATCTCCTTGGGGTGCTCCAGTACTGTTCGTGAGAAAGAAAGACGGGTCGATGAGACTTTGTATCGACTATAGGCAACTGAAAAAGGCAACGGTAAAGAATAAATACCCCTT
Source organism: Primulina eburnea (assembly GCF_022965805.1). Taxonomy (NCBI): domain Eukaryota; kingdom Viridiplantae; phylum Streptophyta; class Magnoliopsida; order Lamiales; family Gesneriaceae; genus Primulina; species Primulina eburnea. Next base: position 12,256,584 of record NC_133109.1, on the reverse strand, counting down.
GCCTCGTATTGATGATCTGTTTGATCAGTTGCAAGGTTCATCTGTGTATTCCAAGATCGACTTGAGATCTGGATACCATCAACTGAGAGTCAGGGACTCTGATATCTCAAAGACAGCATTCAGAACGAGGTATGGACATTATGAGTTTATTGTCATGCCTTTTGGTTTGACGAATGCACCAGCGGTATTTATGGGATTGATGAACCGCGTCTTTCAGAAATACTTAGATGATTTTGCGATCATATTCATTGATGATATATTGATTTATTCAAAGAATATGATTGAGCATGCTAATCATCTGAGGACGGTGTTGAGAATTCTGAGAACTGAGAAGTTGTATGCGAAACTGTCGAAATGCGAGTTTTGGCTGAAACAGGTTGTGTTTTTGGGTCACATTATATCGGGAGACGGTATATCAGTTGATCCTAGTAAGGTTGAGGCAGTGATTTCTTGGCCGAGACCTACATCTGTGCCGGAAATTCGCAGTTTTATGGGTTTGGCAGGATATTATCGTCGATTCATTAAAGATTTTTCGCGTATTGCCAAACCAATTACACAATTAACTCAGAAGAATGTTCCATTCGTGTGGACAGAAGACTGTGAATCCAGTTTTCTTGAGTTGAAAAAGAGACTGACCAGTGCGCCTGTGTTGACGATTCCTTCAGGCACTGGTGGATTTGTTGTTTATTGTGATGCATCTCACCGAGGATTAAGTTGTGTTTTGATGCAGCAAGGGCATGTCATTGCCTATGTCTCTAGACAATTGAAACCACATGAGACTCGTTACCCAATTCATGATCTTGAATTGGCAGCCATAGTCTTTGCATTGAAGATATGGCGACATTATCTGTACGGTGAGAAATTCGAAATTTATTCTGATCATAAAAGCTTGAAATATCTGTTTTCGCAATCAGAATTGAATATGAGACAGCGAAGATGGCTGGATTTATTGAAAGATTTCGATTGTGAAATCAAGTATTATCCAGGGAAGTCCAATGCAGCAGCTGATGCACTGAGTCGAAAGGTATGTGCACTATCCTTATCGACGATTGGTGTATCGAATTTGATAGAAGACTGCTGTTTGTCTGGATTAGAATTTAAAACAGATTATGGACCGTTAAGACTTTATACGGTGCAAGTAGAACCAGAGCTGATTATGAGAATTAAGGCAGCTCAGCGAGGTGATCAGAATGTACAGAAATCAGTATCGATGGTTAGAGCAGGACATCGATCAGAGTATCAGGTACGTGATAACGTCTTGTATGTGAATAATCGCCTGGTTGTGCCGAATGTTTCAGATTTGAGACGACAGATATTGTCAGAAGCGCACAACAGTCGATTCAGTATTCATCCTGGTGGCAGAAAAATGTATAATGATTTAAAGACACAGTATTGGTGGAAACAAATGAAATCTGATGTGACCGAATTTGTAGCCAAGTGTCTGAATTGCCAACAGGTGAAAGCTGAAAGAAAGAAACCAGGAGGATTGTTACAGAGTTTGTCCATTCCTGAATGGAAATGGGATCACATTTCCATGGATTTTGTGACACAGTTGCCGAGATCCTCCCGAGGTTGTGATGCGATTTGGGTCGTGATTGATCGATTGACCAAATCAGCATGTTTTATTCCATACAAGATGACGTACCGATATGATCAGATGGCTGATATTTATGTCAAGGAAGTGGTTAGATTGCACGGAGTGCCGAAGTCGATTGTTTCAGATCGTGATCCTCGATTTACTTCGCACTTCTGGCAGAGTTTACAGCAAGCTCTTGGTACGAAGTTACATTTGAGCACCGCATATCCTCCACAGACCGATGGACAGTCAGAGCGAACTATCCAGACCCTGGAAGATATGCTGAGAGCAGTGGTGCTAGATTTTAGCACTACTTGGCAAGATGCATTGCCTCTTTGTGAGTTTTCGTACAACAACAGCTATCAGACGAGTATTGAGATGGCACCATTCGAAGCGTTGTACGGAAAGAAATGTCGATCCCCTCAGTATTGGGATGATATCTCTGAAGTTCCTGAGACTGGACCTGAGATGATCAGAGATATGACCGAGAAAGTGAAATTGATTCAGAAGAAAATGAAGGCAGCTCAGGACAGACAAGCCAAGTATGCCAACATCAGACGACGACCGTTGGTATTTGAGGCTGGAGACCGAGTATTCCTGAAGATTTCTCCTTTCAGAGGTGTTAGCAGATTTGGCAAGAAAGGGAAATTGTCTCCACGATATGTAGGTCCTTATGAGATTCTCGAAAAGATAGGAGATCGTGCCTATCGACTTGCTTTGCCGCCTTCATTATCTGAGATACATGATGTCTTTCATGTATCGATGCTGCGGAAATATCTCCCTGATGATTCTCACGTGATTCGACCAGACGAGACTGAGCTGAATGAGACATTGAGTTATGTCGAGAAACCGATCCGGATTATCGATCGTAAAGAAAAACAGCTCAGAACAAAGACGATTCCTCTTGTGAAAGTACAATGGACTCGTCATGGGGTTGAAGAAGCCACGTGGGAGACTGAATCAGATATGAGACAGGAATTCCCAGCATTATTTCACTGATGTAAATTTATTATACAGTGTTTGTATATACTCCTTATTGATACGAATGAAATGCTCGTGATTTCGAGGACGAAATCGTATCTTAGGGGGGGAGAAATGTAATGCCCAAGATTTTGTATCATGTTAATCTGAGATTATTAATTATTAGTGGACACGATTATAACCCGGACCAAGAAATAGGAAGAGCCAAGAGGTGGGCCGAAAGTGTCTCGCCCGGGCGGAAGTTTTTGTCCGCTCGAGCGAGACGGAATTCTGAAAGAGGGCCGAGAGTTACTCGCTCGGGCGGAAGTTTGTGCTCGCCCGAGCGAGACTGCTTGAATTGCGAGGGCCGAGAGTTACTCGCCCGGGCGGAAACTTATGTCCGCCCGAGCGAGAGACGTGGTTGGCCAAGGATGAGCCATTTGCCCTTGTGCATGCGGAAGTTGTATATATATATATATACACATGCATTTCTTCCGGGGAAAGAAAAGGGAAATCAGGGGAAAACTTTGCTTCTTGATTCAAGAATTCATTCGTGCGATCAATCCGTCCGTTTGATTTTGATTCCGACTTCGGTACCGAGTTCCTATCGACGTAGGCTACACCTTGACGTAAGTTTTGCTACGTTTTGACATGCTTTGAAATTATGCTATTGTCAGAATTGAATAGAACTCATATATGTTGTTCTTGACATAGTAGACATCATAGAATCGAAGTCAGATTAAGAAATAGACTGATTATGGAATTGTTATGATTTTCTGATTATAATCAGTTGATACCGGACAGATTTGGATTAGGGATTGATTAGAGATTGTATTGGATATGGGTTATAGATTGTAACTATTATCTAGTGAATTGGTATAGACGGGGATATTGGAATTGTACCGTTATACCGTTGATTTTGAATTAAATCCAGATTGATCAGATTATTATGGAATTGACTGGTATATTGATATGAGACTGTTGATATTGTCAGTACCAGACAGGCCTTGAGGTCAGGACTTTGACTGAGCGGGAAACCGAGACTGCAAAGAAAGGTATAAGTCAATGTGGTATTGAGAGATGGACTTGAGTCGGCTTGGACTTGGGTTTCCCTAAATCACATACTTTATTTATTGCATTGATATTTGCATTTATTTGATTAATATACTTGTGCTCTTGATATTTAGATGACAGGTATTAGTCGAACTGTCTTGTGACACACCGTGCCGGATAGTGGTGGTATCGCCACGGCACATTGCACGATGTCACAAGATAGGATGCTAGCGATAGAGCTACAGTCCATGACGGATAGGTCAGGACACTGGATGTATGGTTATATCGAGTAATGGAATCCATTACGGAATTCGATATAGGAACACCATATTTGGTTATATCGAGTAAAGGGGTTGGAATTCTTCTATTACGCAATTCGATATAGGAATACCGGGGCACTGGTTATATCGAGTAATAGAGATTATGGTTCCCTCCTTTACAGAATTCGATATAGGAATACCACATCTGGAAACCGGGATCCCTAGACTAGGGTTGAGTCTAGTCTTAAATGATGTAGCTACGAGTATTGTTTATGTTTCGGATTATGATACATATTCATGTTACCTGATTACATGCTTTATATTGTTTATATGGTTGCATGTTTCATTGATTTATACTGGGAGTATATTCTCACCGGTTTATCCGGCTGTTGTCTTGTCTGTATGTGTACTTGACAACAGGTGGGACAGGTTCAGGGTCGAGGAGATGAAGAGCTAGATCGTGATTAGAGTGGTGGCACCGGACTTGGACTAGATGTAGGGTTAAATACTTGACTTTAGTTTTAAACCCTAGTTTGAATAAATGTTGAAATACAGGACTGGTATTTTATATATATACTGATATGTATATATGGTTTGATTTCAATACGTTCCGCATTTTAAAAAAAAAAAAAAAAATTTAGACCCTGTTTTCAATTGATTAATTAGTCTCATTTATGATTAAGAACTTGATTAGCGTCCGGGTCCCCACATATGTACTGTAGTATTGATGTCCTTGCTTGTTGAGGAAGTGTTGATATCAGAGATTTCTGTATATATTGTATACTACAGTAAGATGAGACTGAAATAGAGATAGATTATGACATACTTGTGTTTTCTGATTTGAACGCATTATTGATATGTATAGGATAAACAAGTACAGATATATTGTAGAATTTTCCAGAATTGGTAAAAGTCGGATCAGAGATGACTGATCAGTGGAGATACCACGATAAGGATCCTAAATTTAGAATTCATTTGATGTCTGTATTGTAAATGACTCGATTAATACAGAAAGGAGCAGATTGCATCCCTATATATTCAGTAGACCTACTGAAATCGAGCCTAACATTGACAGATATGTCAATGATGTATGAGTTGGCTGATGTTTGCCTAGATAAGATTTCAGATTTGTGTGCTATATCAGAAAGATAGAGTTCAGAATTGAATAGAGATCGGACATTGATTGTATGTTAGAATTCAGTACAGAATGATATGGAATGACCAGAATGATACAGAGTGAATTGTAAAATCAGTAGAAGAGTACTAACCACGAGTTACATCTGATTTAGTGTTTCTCTTTGGTATGTTTCAGTATATTCAGAGATGTTCTGATGATTTTATGCTTGTTATATCTGTAAGATTTTGATATACTTCTAGCATTTGATTGATTGAAGAGAATATCTGAAGATTGTATTGAATATTCTGATAACTATAATTATTGTATACAGAAATTGTTCAGATATGTATTTTGTTTGAAACAAATTGTATTCAGAATAGATGATATCTGATGTTAGTATACTGATTGAATTTGAGATAGTTGATATTGTGATCAGTGATTGATCAGATACCAATATCAGAAAAATCAGGAAATCAGAAATGTCAGAATTGTCAGAGACTGATATTCTATGAGTTGACAGATTATCTGATATGATTGTGTTTTGAACTGCTCGAGAATGATTGCTTCTAGATCAGTATTTTATACAAATTGTATTGTTTGGGGAGCATATTATATTTGCAGATGATATATAGCAGTGGATCAGAATGGCATGAAGATCTGATTGATTTGTCAAAATCGATAGTATTGTTAGAATTTACAATCCTATATATTTACTAGATTAGTATAGATTATTGTTATTCTGAATCAGTATTGATACAGATTTTCTGAACTGTTGAGGGTATATACAGTCCAGCTTGTATCAGAAATGAATTCTATAATTTCAGCAGTTCAGAAACGTGATCAGAATGGTCAGAGCAGTATTTCGATAATCAGAGCAGGGTATCGGTCAGAGAAACAGATATGTGATTTTGTGTTTTGTAGTAGACTGGTTGTGTTATGATATCAGAATGTTTCAGAATTGTATAACAGAATTGATATCTACAATCAGAGCCGAATACCAGGTAGGTATTTCTTTTTTATTTTATATTATTAACTGATTGTTTATACAGGATAGTTCGAATCTGAAAGCACAGATAGTGTCAGAAATGCACAGTAGTGAGTTCAGTTTTCATTCAAGTGATTGTGAATGTATGATATTCGAACAGATAGTTATGATATAGACAGATTAAATCAGTTATGGCAGAATTTGTACCGAAATGTTGGCAGAAATTGTACTGATATGTCTGAATTGCTAACAGAAGAGGACAGAAAGATAGGAATCAGAAGTTTACTATAGAATTTGTATATTTCTGAATAGAAATGGGAGTACATTTCTATGGCTTTCGTAATGAAATTACCATCATTTTCTTTAGATTGAGATATGATATGATTATGATTGAAAGATTACTCAATCTATATCTATCAGTTTGTACCCGATTACGTACAAACAGAATTAAATGACATAGATTGATGTCAAAGAAATGTTCAGATAGAACAGAACATTTAAGTAGATTATATCAGATTGTGATTATGATTGAGTTTGTACTTATTATAGAAGATATCATGAGCTCTCTCTCGCAGATTTTTCACAGATTGACAGACAGTCAGAATGTACTAGCCAGATATTGGAAGATATCCAGAGAGTGGTAGTGCTGGATGCTAGCACTAGTTGGCATAAAGTTTTGTTACCTTATGGGTGATTGTGTGGTGATAGCTATCAAAAGAGTACGGAGATCGTTACAGATGACACATTGTACAGTAAGTACTACAGAGTCCATATAACGAAGATTCAGACAGAAATAAAGATAGCTCAGAAATGACAGATTTGATAAACCAACATCGGATGATGATGCTTGGTATTGAGAGTGGAAGATTGAGTATATCCTTGATTGGGATAAACAGGTTGATCAATGACTGTTGGTATTGGTTACTGAACTGTAATTGGTTTATACAGATGTTGTATAACCCGCATGGCAAGATTGATTCTGTCAGAGTTAGTTTAAGAAGTATTATGATAGGATACTTCATGAATTCTTATTCCAGACAGGAATCAGAGAGTTGTAGTTCGAGTTGAACTCGAGTATACATTTCTTCTCGTATAGCTGAATTGATTACTTGAGAGTTCGAGGACGAACTCAGATCTAAGAGGGGGAGAAATGTAATGCCCAAGAATTATAGAATTGATAAACCAAGATTGTTAATCTTCGTTAATGTAAGACTCGAAAGATATGAGAATGCATGACATGCAATGAGGGAAGAAAGATTTGAGAAACCAGGTGTTGCATGGTCAGAAAACTAGAATTTAGAAGTTGCACAACCGCACCCGCGGTGCTAGCACGACCGCACCCGCGGTGCATGTGCAGAAAATGAAGTACAAATCCCGTAGACACACCGCACCCGCGGTCTTGCAAGAAGCGCACCCGCGGTCTGAGCTGCCGAGAGAATGGCTAGGATCACCGCTTGAGCGCACCCGCGCTCCTTACACTCACAACACCCGCGGTCATGCGTGTTGCATGAAAAATGATGCCACGTTTCATGAAGTGCATGCAGTATATATATAGAGGAATGACACGTTTTCCCTCAGAATTTCAGAAAAGGAGGTCGAGATTTTGATAGAAAATCCTTACGCCTTTTTGATTGGCGATTGTGGAAGGACCGTTCATCAGAATTCGAATTTGAACGTAGTACCGTACTCCTCTCGACCCGAGCTACACAAGGACGTAATTTTTATTACGTTTTGAGATGTTTTGGAAATATGATGTTGTTAGAACTGTATATGGTTCAGATATGGTGTGTTTGCTACCGTAGGTATTGTATAATCGAAGTCAGATTTACGAATAGACTGTTTATACAATTGTTATGATTTTCTGAAGATATTGATTTAGATTGAACACTAGATTGGTATTGTTCTTGATTCAAGAATGGAGAAATGATTATTCTCATATGTTCTGAATAGATTATTCGGTATATTTGTGGAATCAGACTGAGGAAATTATACCATATGTCTGTGTTATGAATTAGATATGATATCAGTGATGTTGTGATTTACGGAGTTACAAGACTGTGTTAGTATGCCGTTGAAACATCAGTTAATTTAGATTGATCAGATTATATACTGAGTTGAGTATTGATCAGAACAGATCGTGAATTGAGTTACACATTGATACAGTGTATTTGATATTGTCATCTCAGACTTGATATGGACAGATTGGACTTCGAGACTTCGTCTTCGTCAGACCAGGACGACAAAGGTATAATTCATGTGATATCTGGGAAGATATAACTCAAATCAGATCTCATTTGAGTTTCCCAATAAAATCACATACTTGATTATTGTTTATCTTTTGATATAATTGTGATTTGTTTATAGACTTTATATTCAAATCCTTTGAAATGAACATGCTTTGTTTACAGATTGTTATACATTGCATTTGAGGTAGGAAAGTTTGACAGATAGTCAGACTTCTAGACGTTCGGCGTATCGTTACATAGGAGCAGACACCCTCCTATTGTAGATTATTCGATACAGATATGACCGAAGTCTAGGAATAAGACGTACGTCACCCCGATTGGGAGGGTAGGTGACAGACAGTAAAGTCTTATTCACCCCGGGATCCCTAGAGATATAGTTGAGTCGAGTCTAGACATGAGTTGACTAGAACTGCATGTGGTTATGAATGTGGTTTCATAGACTATGAAATCCATGTTTATTGCTTCCAGTCATGACAGCATGGTTATATGATTTGATTTAAATTTCATGTGTATCTGAATTGGGTTGCATGCTTATTTGATTTGATTTCATAGATTATGAAATCTATTACTTTTGAATATGTTCATGATAGCATGTTTTATGATTTAGATTGTTTCTATACATGCTTACCATGTTTTATACTGGGATTTGTTCTCACCGGAGTTATCCGGCTGTTATCGTATCTGTATGTGTGCATGGCAACAGGTGGGGCAGGATCTGGGTCTCGAGCTAGATGAGAGGTTGAGGATAGCGTGGAGATCTCGGGCGTTGAAGATTTCTAGTGTTTGCTTATTAGACTTGTACTACTGATATTTGTAGTTGGCATTTAAACACTAGCGTATGATTGTACTAGACAGACTTGTATGTACATTATGTTATTTAATTACTATAGAGACATGTTATGCTTTAATTATACATTTGAGTTCATGTTAAAAGCAAAATTTTGACCCACATTTTCGAGCAAAGATCCAATAAATCCCAAAATAATTGAGTTAGAGCCCGGGTCCCCACACTCCAACCTCCCGGGCAGCTCGTATACCGGCATGGACAGCTTCATACTCGGCCTCATTATTGGTTACTTGAGAATCAATCCTTAGTGCCAATTTAATCTTTTCTCCAGGGGAAGATATTACTACAACCCATACTCCACACCCAGCAATGCTAGACGCCCCATCCACATACACTCTCCATACTTCCTCTTCATCGGGTTGGACCATCTCGGATAAAAAATATGACAGAGCTTGTGCTTTGATGGCAAACTAGAGCTTATATTCAATTTCATACTCGCCCAATTCCACTGTCCACTTGATCATTCGCCCGGACACTTCTGAATGAGTCATAATCCTCCCGAGATGACTATTGGTGAGAACAATAATTTGATGCGATAGAAAGTATGGTCGTAGTTTCCGGGCGGTCACGATCAATGCCAAAGCAATCTTCTGTACTTCACTATGCCGAAGCTCGGGGCCTCTTAGAGAATGACTGGCATAATAGACATGCTTTTGGTCAGAGCCTTCTTCTTTTATCAGGACTAAGCTGACAGCATACTCCATAATAGATAGAAAACAAATAGTTTTTCCCCGGGCTCTGGCTTTACCAATACAGGAAGCTCTGTAAGATGGATCTTCAAGTCTTGGAACGCCTGTTCACACTTCTCATCCCACCCGAATTGTAGGGCCTTCCTTAGGACTTGAAAGAAAGGATAACTCATGTGTGCTGACCGGGAAATAAACCGAGAAAGGGAAGCAATCCTCCCGGCCAGCTTCTGTACTTCTTTCACAGATCGGGGAGATGGCATGCACAACACAGATTTGACTTTCTCCTGATTCACCTCAATCCCCTGGTCTGTCACTATGAAACCAAAGAACTTGCCACTCTTCACTCCAAAGATACATTTGGCAGGATTGAGCTTGATTCCATAGTTCATCAGAGTGACAAAAGTTTCTTCTAGATCAGCAATAAAGTCCGCAACCTTCTTAGACTTTCCCAGAATATCATCCACATATACTTCCACATTCAGCCCAGTTGCTTCTCAAAGACTCTGTTCATCAGACGTTGGTAAGTAGCCCCTGAATTTTTCAACCCGAAAGGCATTACAATATAACAAAATGTACCTTCCGAGGTGATGAAGCTGTCTTTATCTTGATCATTCTTGGCCAGGGGGATTTGATGATACCCCTAGTAGTCGTCCATGAAACTCAGCAGTTCGAAGCTCGATGTGGAATCCACAAGTTGATCGATCTTGGGCAAGGGATAATGATCATTGAAACAAGCTTTATTGAGATCACGGAATTCCACGCACATCCTCCACTTTCCGGTGGATTTAGGCACCAACACCACATTCGAGAGCCATGTAAGAAATTGAATTTCCCGAATGTGGCTGGTCTTCAACAATTTTTTCACTTGCTCATCAATAACTTTGTCCTTTCCAGGACCAAATTGTCGCTTCTTTTGCTTCACCGGGTGAGATCCTGGGAGAATATTCAGTTGATGCTCCGATATCAGGGGCAATATCCCTGTCAACTCCTGTTGGGACCAGGCAAACACATCAATATTAGCTTTCAAGTTAATCAAACTAACCTGGGTGGATGTACTGAGGTCCCGAGCCACCCGGATTTGCTTGCCTGGTCCGACTTCTATCATCTCCTGCTCCTCCTCAGCTACAAAATGTACTTCCCCTTTCTCCACTATTCTCCCTTCCCCTTCATCAAACTTTTCTTTCTTTCCCCCCTCCTGGTTTTGCTCTTATCGGCCCGGACTGCCTCCACATAACATTTATGGGAAGAAGGTTGATCTCCCAGGACTTCTCCTACCCGGGCTCCCTCAGGAAACTTTATCTTTTGGTGGTAAATGGATGCTGCAGCCCTCAGCACATTCATAGCCGGCCTCCCAAGAATGATATTATATGATGGTGGGGAGTCCACCACAGTGAAAGAAGTCATCACTGTCTTTTTGAGATTTTGAGATCTTGGGAGCCCAGAGTTAGTGGCAAGACAATCTCCCCTTCAGGGTAAACGACATGGCCAGCAAAGCCAAAGAGGGCAGTTTCCACAGCTTCCAAATGGCAACCCTGCAAATTCATCTGCACAAAGGCATTTTTAACGATTACATTTACAGAGCTGCCTGAGTCAATGAAGACCCTCAAAATGTCATAATTTGCCACCCGGGATTTGATAACCAGGGCATCATTGTGGGGTAGATTCACCCCCTTCAAATCCTCCGGGCCAAAACTGATGACCGTCTTGTTCCTCCTCGTCCCCTCTACCTCCATACATCTCTCATACTTCTTGATTTCCTCGCCCGATTGGAGTCTCCATCAATGGAGCCTCCCGATATCATTTTAATCAACCCCATAGCAGGGGGCGAATTCTTTTTTCTCTCGGGCTCGGGTTCTCTTCTTCTCCCGGGCTCACTCCTCGGACTACTCCTTATACCTCCTCCTCGGTCACTGGATCCTGGCTGCCGAGATGTCCAAGGTGGCAATCTCGGTCTCTTGTTGGCGTGACTGGGTCCCGGGGCGGAAGGTAAGACATAGTATCCCTTTAATGTTTTGCAGTATTCAGTGTTGTGATAGCACACTTTGTGGAGAGTGCAAAATCCTCTCTTCTCTGGCCGGGATAATTGATAATCTGGGGCCAGGTCTCTACTGCATTCTTGGACTTCCCTCTCCCGGGCAATCTTTAGAGGCACGTGGTGAGAAAAGTGCCCTGGATTACCCCTTCTCTGTCCTCTCTCCTCAGGCTTAGACACCCGATCCCCTCTCTCCTTCTTTACAGCCTCCCCCTTCTGCTTCTGAGATTTTTCCATATTGATATACTTCTCTGCTCGGGACAATAAGTCCTCGAATTCCTCGGGCACCTTCTTGGTTAATGATTTGAAAAATTCACCCTCCCTCAAGCCTTGGGTGAATGTGGTCGTCTTTGTTTTAGTGGCACAAGTCGGGACATCCAGAGCCACTCTATTAAATCTTCTGATGTAAGCCCTTAAACTCTCATTCGGGCTCTGCTTGACCTCAAAAAGAATAAAAGTAGTCTTCTTATATTTTTTGCTACTGCTGAAATGGTGTGAGAACACCTTCTGAAAGTCTTTGAAGGAATGTATGTTTTGAGGGGCTAATCCCTCGAACCATCTCTGGCCGAATCTACCAATGTTGTCAGGAACACCTTACATTTTATTCGATCAGTGTAACAGTGCAGCATGGCCATGTTTTCAAATATGTCCAGGTGTTCCTCAAGGTCTGCATTGCCATCGTAATCCTTTACTTTGGTAGATTTGAAATTCCCGAGAAGAGGTTCTAGGATAATTATCTCAGAAAACGGGCATTCTTTGATTAATGCCCGAGAAGTACTTCGACTTTCCAGTTGTCCATCCAAGACTTTCATCTTCTGTCTTAATTCAAACAACTCTTCCGCGATAGTCAGGGACTTGGACCCAGCATTAGACTCACCATCCTCCTTTCTTACTTTCTTCTCTTCCCTCCTTCCTTGATCCTGCTCCTGCTCCTGCTCCTGCTCTTCTCTTGGAGGGGTGGCCTTGTTTGAATGATCTCTCCCGGCCATAGCCTTATCAACTGCTTTGGAGATCATTATAGCCAGATCCTCCGGGGTCGTGATAATAAGATTGGGTCCTGTGGGAGGAACACCACCATCTTGTCCTGAAGTACGCGCATTATCCCCATGAACCCGAGAATTATCCTGGTTAGTTCTTCGCGTATGAGCCATATCAACGTCTTAATCTTAGTTTCCCACAGACGGCGCCAATGATGTGATCGCGCTGAAATGGATGAGCCGGGTAAGGAGCTCCAACGGATCAAATCAATAATTTATAATGTTTTAGAATTTTGAGTGAAATTAATGGCTGTGCTATCACCTGCAAACAATGAAAAAAACTCGTGAATGGACGTCGGAGGGGTGTTCGACGTAGCCACTCCGATGCTAAAGTCAGCAGGTTTTCAGATGAACACAAGCAAATATTTGAGAGAAAATATGTAAGTTCTTGAGAGTTTAAAGATTTTAGAATCATTAAATGAGAAGTATACCTGCTATTTATAGTAAAAAATATATTGGTACCTCGATTCTCGTGCCAAGTACTAAGTATGGAAAGTCGGCGGCCCATGCTATAGCTTCTGATGGCTTTTAGGACACTCCAAGCCCAAGTGGTTATGACAGATTAGACTGCCTGTATCAATCACACTTGAGTGTGATACAAGTCTCGAGGTAGCCCGGGTAGTAGGGTACCCGGGTACTTGCTTGAAAGCCCGGGCTATGCGATGATTGCCCAGGAAGAGGCGTAGTGCTCGAGTTTTTGAGGAGAGTATCTGGTATATTGACTTTTGACCTGGGCTTATCCAACTAATATCTCGGGGCAATGATGACCCGGACCTTTATGGGGGTATCAGTGTGCTAACGCCCAATACATTTGTAACGTACCGTACTTTTACTATTCAAAGTTTGCGGAAAAATTAAAAAATTTCTTAAATAAAACGTGAACCTTCAAAATTCGTTAAAAGAGTTAAACTCTACTTCTCGCAAGTTGTTGCAACAAAAGATTTGGAAGTTAAAGTTTGACAAAAGTATTAAATGTTTGCATAAAACGTAAAACATGACGGTCCTCGGGTTAGCCTCCCGCTCAGTCCAAGCCTGTTCCTTGGTCCCCACCTCCAGCCTCCTCATAAACATCCTCACCTGCATCGATCAAGCCTAGTGAGTCTAAAGACTCAACACGTATAAACTGAAAGTAACAAGTACTACATAATAAAATCACATGAAACTTTAAAATAGGATATACATACTTAAAAATTGAACGTGCATAACAAAACCTGAACATGCATACATACATACTTAGATGTGCCATAAACATTTCTTAAACATGCTTGCAAACTTGAACATACTTAGCTTCATCATTTTGCGTTGAGATATGTTTCAATGCAAATGACCCATAACATAATCGCCTGATCAGAATAAACCACAGTACTGAGATGACATGGACGTATCCACTGCCACATACATGAGATCCCCGTTCATAATTTAACGCGCGGATTGGTCTCCGTTCATAATTTAACATTTTCCAATCCTGATCTAAACCCGTCCATAATTTAACGGGCAGATTGATCTTCTTTCATAATTTAACGCTTTCCAATCCTAAACATAATTTGGTCACAAGACATTTAGCATACCTCAAAAACTTAAATATTTTCTTGCCCGTCAAACATACTTACTTGGCGTTGAGGAATTCGTTGGACTTCGATTGGGGCCATTGCTGCACATACTAACATGAATTCAAATGCTTAACTTGCATAACTTAGACGTAGGTATTCGTGCTCACCACCGAATTAAATAAATTACTTAAGACATTCTAAAACAATCGGCACTTGACCTCATAATCATTGTGTTGAACCATGATATGAAAACCCAAGAGCACAATAAAGTTTTCCCAAAACAGGTGCTACACGTACCTCGTGCCCAGGTCCGCTTACAGATCCATGTAGGTTCGCTAAAATACTTACCGAAAAGAAGGAAGGACACGGACCCCGTGCTAGGGTCCGTGTAGTGGTCCGGGTAGCCTCACAAATTTGACACCGAAAAGTAACAAAGGCACGGACCCCGTGCCCTGGTCCGTGTCAGCTCGCAAAAAGGACAGTCAAGAAGAAACAAAGACACGGACCCCGTGCCAGGGTCCGTGTACCCTCGTTAGACGCGAACTCACGAAAATTATGTACATGCAATGCTTATTATCATAGACTCGATTACACAGACCATGAACCGATGCCCCGATACCCATCCTAGCATTCCATAACATCGAACCAAACTCGTACAAACGCCCCAAAGCAACGACGTTCACCCTACGACAAAAAATACGGCAAATGACATCAAATCGTTTCCTACGACTTCTAATTAATCCCAGTGCCTATCGACATGAAACGAAACCTCGATAATACTCCCAACATCATTACCAATATACCTATACGCAGCAACGATCACCCGTCGATCTCCAACGAAACCTGCAACGTTAAAACTTCAAGAACACATCAATACATAATTTTCTGAAAAACGCAGTTTGAGCAGTCCCACGAAAAACCTCATAACTCACTCAATTTTCAACCAAAAATTTTGGATCTTATATCAAATTGAAGGTATCGAAAAGTTATACGTTTTTCGTGTTGAAAGTTTTCTCAGAATCACGGCCAAAAACTTGCAGCATTTAAAATAACAGCAAAAACGTAAATTTGTGATCCAAAATCGTTTCAAAATTGATCGAAACATGATTGATCAAACTTCTACACATCACACATGTATTTTTACTCATAAATAACAACACAACGCATAATATGACGAGATCGATACAGGAATGAAAGTATATATGTGTAATGCCCAAGATTTTGTATCATGTTAATCTGAGATTACTAATTATTAGTGGACACGATTATAACCCGGACCAAGAAATAGGAAGAGCCAAGAGGTGGGCCGAAAGTGTCTCGCCCGGGCGGAAGTTTTTGTCCGCTCGAGCGAGACGGAATTCTGAAAGAGGGCCGAGAGTTACTCGCTCGGGCGGAAGTTTGTGCTCGCCCGAGCGAGACTGCTTGAATTGCGAGGGCCGAGAGTTACTCGCCCGGGCGGAAACTTATGTCCGCCCGAGCGAGAGACGTGGTTGGCCAAGGATGAGCCATTTGCCCTTGTGCATGCGGAAGTTGTATATATATATATATACACATGCATTTCTTCCGGGGAAAGAAAAGGGAAATCAGGGGAAAACTTTGCTTCTTGATTCAAGAATTCAATCGTGCGATCAATCCGTCCGTTTGATTTTGATTCCGACTTCGGTACCGAGTTCCTATCGACGTAGGCTACACTTTGACGTAAGTTTTGCTACGTTTTGACATGCTTTGAAATTATGCTATTGTCAGAATTGAATGGAACTCATATATGTTGTTCTTGACATAGTAGACATCATAGAATCAAAGTCAGATTAAGAAATAGACTGATTATGGAATTGTTATGATTTTCTGATTATAATCAGTTGATACCGGACAGATTTGGATTAGGGATTGATTAGAGATTGTATTGGATATGGGTTATAGATTGTAACTATTATCTAGTGAATTGGTATAGACGGAGATATTGGAATTGTACCGTTATACCGTTGATTTTGAATTAAATCCAGATTGATCAGATTATTATGGAATTGACTGGTATATTGATATGAGACTGTTGATATTGTCAGTACCAGACAGGCCTTGAGGTCAGGACTTTGACTGAGCGGGAAACCGAGACTGCAAAGAAAGGTATAAGTCAATGTGGTATTGGGAGATGGACTTGAGTCGGCTTGGACTTGGGTTTCCCTAAATCACATACTTTATTTATTGCATTGATATTTGCATTTATTTGATTAATATACTTGTGCTCTTGATATTTAGATGACAGGTATTAGTCGAACTGTCTTGTGACACACCGTGCCGGATAGTGGTGGTATCGCCACGGCACATTGCACGATGTCACAAGATAGGATGCTAGCGATAGAGCTACAGTCCATGACGGATAGGTCAGGACACTGGATGTATGGTTATATCGAGTAATGGAATCCATTACGGAATTCGATATAGGAACACCATATTTGGTTATATCGAGTAAAGGGGTTGGAATTCTTCTATTACGGAATTCGATATAGGAATACCGGGGCACTGGTTATATCGAGTAATAGAGATTATGGTTCCCTCCTTTACGGAATTCGATATAGGAATACCACATCTGGAAACCGGGATCCCTAGACTAGGATTGAGTCTAGTCTTAAATGATGTAGCTACGAGTATTGTTTATGTTTCGGATTATGATACATATTCATGTTACCTGATTACATGCTTTATATTGTTTATATGGTTGCATGTTTCATTGATTTATACTGGGAGTATATTCTCACCGGTTTATCCGGCTGTTGTCTTGTCTGTATGTGTACTTGACAACAGGTGGGACAGGTTCAGGGTCGAGGAGATGAAGAGCTAGATCGTGATTAGAGTGGTGGCACCGGACTTGGACTAGATGTAGGGTTAAACACTTGACTTTAGTTTTAAACCCTAGTTTGAATAAATGTTGAAATACAGGACTGATATTTTATATATATACTGATATGTATATATGGTTTGATTTCAATACGTTCCGCATTTAAAAAAAAAAAAAAAAAATTAGACCTTGTTTTCAATTGATTAATTAGTCCCATTTATGATTAAGAACTTGATTAGCGTCCGGGTCCCCACAACAGGTGGTATCAGAGCGATAGATCCTTGAGATTGAGATAGGAGCTAGTGAGCGGGGTAGAATGAGATTTTCTTTCCTTGCTTTTGATTGCTAGCATGTTTACCGCTTTAATACATGTTACCTGACTTATCTGCTATTGATATGGTATTGTGTATTATTGGAATGGATCAGCTGTAAGATGATCCAGGGAGGCTTGAAACAGGATTATTGTTGGAACCGCTAACCTTTTTGGTTATCAGATATGCCTCCGAGGAGAATGCCAGAACAGGGGAGTACCTCGAATCCTCCCATGGATGTGACACCTACAGCAATGGAGAAATTGCTGAAACGGTTTCAGTCATTTCATCCACCGACTTTGAAAGGAACGGAGAACTCCGTGGATTGTGAAAGTTGGTTGGACGACTTTGAATCACTGTTTGACTCTTTGGAGTATACGGAGGAAAAGAGGGCGAAACTGATAATACACCAGTTGCATGACGTTGCTAAACACTGGTGGATTACGACAAAAAGGGCATTGGAACAGAGAGGTACGGCCATTACCTGGAATGTGTTCAAATCTGAATTTTATCTACGGTTCTTTCCAGTTTCTTATAGGAAGGACAAGGGAGCCGAGTTTGCAAACCTGAAACAAGGCCAGTTGAACATTGAGAATTATGTGGCTAAGTTTTCGACACTGCTCCGATTTGCTCCCCACGTAGCTGAACATGATGAGGCCTTAGCAGACCAGTTCATAAATGGCCTAAATCCTGAGATTTTTACACTGGTGAATACTGGGAGGCCCAACAATTTCACCGATGCCCTGAATAGAGCCAAGGGAGCCGAGGCAGGCCTGATGAGGCAGAAAGAGGCTTCGTTTGTGCTTCCAGCACCGGGACAGCAACCACCTCCTAGATTTGAAGGTGGCAGCAGCGGTAGCGGAAAGAAGGATTTCTTGAAGGCTAGAGGGAAGCAATTCAAGAAATCAGGGACTACCTCGTCCAGTTCGAGTGGCTCTAGACAGACCGGTCAGATCCAGAGCTATGCAGGACCGTACTGTGGTACTTGTGGAGGGAGGCATTCCACAGATCAGTGTCGAGGAGTAGTTGGCAGCTGTCGTATCTGTAGACAGCAGGGACACTTTGCCCGAGTGTGTTCCCAGAGGAGTGCCCAGGGATCGCAGGCAGCTGAGTCATCTGGATCAGTGGCTCAGGCATGTAGACGACCATCTGCCGTTCATTCCTTTCAGCCAGCACCGTCTACTCTGTCACAGCAGAGGCCAGGAGGGGGCCAGACCGCGAGCCAGCCTCCGAGACAGCAGGCCAGAGTTTTTGCTTTGACCGAGGAGCAGGCACAGGATGCACCTGATGAGGTAGTTGCAGGTAACTGTTTTATTTCTGGTTATCCTGCTTACGTACTGATTGATACTGGTGCATCACATACTTTTATGTCTGAGCGATTTGCTTTAATGCATTCATTGCCTGTTGAGTCCTTAGCTACTGTAGTGTCTGTCACGTCTCCGTTAGGAACAGGTTTAATATCGGTGAAATCTGTGAAATCGTGTATACTGCAGTACGATGGGCATACGATTGATTTAGACTGTATGGTTCTTGGTTTATCTGATTTTGATTGCATTGTCGGCATCGACATGTTGACCAAGTACCGAGCTACAGTCGATTGTTTCCACAAGATTGTTCGATTCAGACCTGAGATGGCTAAGGAGTGGAAATTTTATAGTAAGGGTTCTCGAGCGAGAATTCCTTTAATATCTGCAATGAATATGACTCGATTATTGCAGAAGGGAGCGGATGGATTCCTGGTATATTCAGTTGACTTACTGAAAACGAGCCCAGCATTGGCAGAATTGCCAGTGGTGTGCGAGTTTGCTGATGTCTTTCCAGATGAGATTCCGGGATTGCCTCCGATTCGAGAGATAGACTTCAGCATTGAGCTAATGCCAGGAACAGTTCCGATTTCGAGAGCTCCTTACAGGATGGCACCGATCGAGTTGAAAGAATTGAAAGAACAGTTGGAGGATTTACTGGCCAAAGGATATATCAGACCGAGTGTATCTCCTTGGGGTGCTCCAGTACTGTTCGTGAGAAAGAAAGACGGGTCGATGAGACTTTGTATCGACTATAGGCAACTGAACAAGGCAACGGTAAAGAATAAATACCCCTTGCCTCGTATTGATGATCTGTTTGATCAGTTGCAAGGTTCATCTGTGTATTCCAAGATCGACTTGAGATCTGGATACCATCAACTGAGAGTCAGGGACTCTGATATCTCAAAGACAGCATTCAGAACGAGGTATGGACATTATGAGTTTATTGTCATGCCTTTTGGTTTGACGAATGCACCAGCGGTATTTATGGGATTGATGAACCGCGTCTTTCAGAAATACTTAGATGATTTTGCGATCATATTCATTAATGATATATTGATTTATTCAAAGAATATGATTGAGCATGCTAATCATCTGAGGACGGTGTTGAGAATTCTGAGAACTGAGAAGTTGTATGCGAAACTGTCGAAATGCGAGTTTTGGCTGAAACAGGTTGTGTTTTTGGGTCACATTATATCGGGAGACGGTATATCAGTTGATCCTAGTAAGGTTGAGGCAGTGATTTCTTGGCCGAGACCTACATCTGTGCCGGAAATTCGCAGTTTTATGGGTTTGGCAGGATATTATCGTCGATTCATTAAAGATTTTTCGCGTATTGCCAAACCAATTACACAATTAACTCAGAAGAATGTTCCATTCGTGTGGACAGAAGACTGTGAATCCAGTTTTCTTGAGTTGAAAAAGAGACTGACCAGTGCGCCTGTGTTGACGATTCCTTCAGGCACTGGTGGATTTGTTGTTTATTGTGATGCATCTCACCGAGGATTAAGTTGTGTTTTGATGCAGCAAGGGCATGTCATTGCCTATGTCTCTAGACAATTGAAACCACATGAGACTCGTTACCCAATTCATGATCTTGAATTGGCAGCCATAGTCTTTGCATTGAAGATATGGCGACATTATCTGTACGGTGAGAAATTCGAAATTTATTCTGATCATAAAAGCTTGAAATATCTGTTTTCGCAATCAGAATTGAATATGAGACAGCGAAGATGGCTGGATTTATTGAAAGATTTCGATTGTGAAATCAAGTATTATCCAGGGAAGTCCAATGCAGCAGCTGATGCACTGAGTCGAAAGGTATGTGCACTATCCTTATCGACGATTGGTGTATCGAATTTGATAGAAGACTGCTGTTTGTCTGGATTAGAATTTGAAACAGATTATGGACCGTTAAGACTTTATACGGTGCAAGTAGAACCAGAGCTGATTATGAGAATTAAGGCAGCTCAGCGAGGTGATCAGAATGTACAGAAATCAGTATCGATGGTTAGAGCAGGACATCGATCAGAGTATCAGGTACGTGATAACGTCTTGTATGTGAATAATCGCCTGGTTGTGCCGAATGTTTCAGATTTGAGACGACAGATATTGTCAGAAGCGCACAACAGTCGATTCAGTATTCATCCTGGTGGCAGAAAAATGTATAATGATTTAAAGACACAGTATTGGTGGAAACAAATGAAATCTGATGTGACCGAATTTGTAGCCAAGTGTCTGAATTGCCAACAGGTGAAAGCTGAAAGAAAGAAACCAGGAGGATTGTTACAGAGTTTGTCCATTCCTGAATGGAAATGGGATCACATTTCCATGGATTTTGTGACACAGTTGCCGAGATCCTCCCGAGGTTGTGATGCGATTTGGGTCGTGATTGATCGATTGACCAAATCAGCATGTTTTATTCCATACAAGATGACGTACCGATATGATCAGATGGCTGATATTTATGTCAAGGAAGTGGTTAGATTGCACGGAGTGCCGAAGTCGATTGTTTCAGATCGTGATCCTCGATTTACTTCGCACTTCTGGCAGAGTTTACAGCAAGCTCTTGGTACGAAGTTACATTTGAGCACCGCATATCATCCACAGACCGATGGACAGTCAGAGCGAACTATCCAGACCCTGGAAGATATGCTGAGAGCAGTGGTGCTAGATTTTAGCACTACTTGGCAAGATGCATTGCCTCTTTGTGAGTTTTCGTACAACAACAGCTATCAGACGAGTATTGAGATGGCACCATTCGAAGCGTTGTACGGAAAGAAATGTCGATCCCCTCTGTATTGGGATGATATCTCTGAAGTTCCTGAGACTGGACCTGAGATGATCAGAGATATGACCGAGAAAGTGAAATTGATTCAGAAGAAAATGAAGGCAGCTCAGGACAGACAAGCCAAGTATGCCAACATCAGACGACGACCGTTGGTATTTGAGGCTGGAGACAGAGTATTCCTGAAAATTTCTCCTTTCAGAGGTGTTAGCAGATTTGGCAAGAAAGGGAAATTGTCTCCACGATATGTAGGTCCTTATGAGATTCTCGAAAAGATAGGAGATCGTGCCTATCGACTTGCTTTGCCGCCTTCATTATCTGAGATACATGATGTCTTTCATGTATCGATGCTGCGGAAATATCTCCCTGATGATTCTCACGTGATTCGACCAGACGAGACTGAGCTGGATGAGACATTGAGTTATGTCGAGAAACCGATCCGGATTATCGATCGTAAAGAAAAACAGCTCAGAACAAAGACGATTCCTCTTGTGAAAGTACAATGGACTCGTCATGGGGTTGAAGAAGCCACGTGGGAGACTGAATCAGATATGAGACAGGAATTCCCAGCATTATTTCACTGATGTAAATTTCTTATACAGTGTTTGTATATACTCCTTATTGATACGAATGAAATGCTCGTGATTTCGAGGACGAAATCGTATCTTAGGGGGGGAGAAATGTAATGCCCAAGATTTGTATCATGTTAATCTGAGATTATTAATTATTAGTGGACACGATTATAACCCGGACCAAGAAATAGGAAGAGCCAAGAGGTGGGCCGAAAGTTTCTCGCCCGGGCGGAAGTTTTTGTCCGCTCGAGCGAGACGGAATTCTGAAAGAGGGCCGAGAGTTACTCGCCCGGGCGGAAACTTATGTCCGCCCGAGCGAGAGACGTGGTTGGCCAAGGATGAGCCATTTGCCCTTGTGCATGCGGAAGTTGTATATATATATATATACACATGCATTTCTTCCGGGGAAAGAAAAGGGAAATCAGGGGAAAACTTTGCTTCTTGATTCAAGAATTCAATCGTGCGATCAATCCGTCCGTTTGATTTTGATTCCGACTTCGGTACCGAGTTCCTATCGACGTAGGCTACACTTTGACGTAAGTTTTGCTACGTTTTGACATGCTTTGAAATTATGCTATTGTCAGAATTGAATGGAACTCATATATGTTGTTCTTGACATAGTAGACATCATAGAATCGAAGTCAGATTAAGAAATAGACTGATTATGGAATTGTTATGATTTTCTGATTATAATCAGTTGATACCGGACAGATTTGGATTAGGGATTGATTAGAGATTGTATTAGATATGGGTTATAGATTATAACTATTATCTAGTGAATTGGTATAGACGGGGATATTGGAATTGTACCGTTATACCGTTGATTTTGAATTAAATCCAGATTGATCAGATTATTATGGAATTGACTGGTATATTGATATGAGACTGTTGATATTGTCAGTACCAGACAGGCCTTGAGGTCAGGACTTTGACTGAGCGGGAAACCGAGACTGCAAAGAAAGGTATAAGTCAATGTGGTATTGGGAGATGGACTTGAGTCGGCTTGGACTTGGGTTTCCCTAAATCACATACTTTATTTATTGCATTGATATTTGCATTTATTTGATTAATATACTTGTGCTCTTGATATTTAGATGACAGGTATTAGTCGAACTGTCTTGTGACACACCGTGCCGGATAGTGGTGGTATCGCCACGGCACATTGCACGATGTCACAAGATAGGATGCTAGCGATAGAGCTACAGTCCATGACGGATAGGTCAGGACACTGGATGTATGGTTATATCGAGTAATGGAATCCATTACGGAATTCGATATAGGAACACCATATTTGGTTATATCGAGTAAAGGGGTTGGAATTCTTCTATTACGGAATTCGATATAGGAATACCGGGGCACTGGTTATATCGAGTAATAGAGATTATGGTTCCCTCCTTTACGGAATTCGATATAGGAATACCACATCTGGAAACCGGGATCCCTAGACTAGGATTGAGTCTAGTCTTAAATGATGTAGCTACGAGTATTGTTTATGTTTCGGATTATGATACATATTCATGTTACCTGATTACATGCTTAATATTGTTTATATGGTTGCATGTTTCATTGATTTATACTGGGAGTATATTCTCACCGGTTTATCCGGCTGTTGTCTTGTCTGTATGTGTACTTGACAACAGGTGGGACATGTTCAGGGTCTTGGAGATGAAGAGCTAGATCGTGATTAGAGTGGTGGCACCGGACTTGGACTAGATGTAGGGTTAAACACTTGACTTTAGTTTTAAACCCTAGTTTGAATAAATGTTGAAATACAGGACTGATATTTTATATATATACTGATATGTATATATGGTTTGATTTCACTACGTTCCGCATTTTGAAAAAAAAAAAAAAAAAATTTAGACCCTGTTTTCAATTGATTAATTAGTCCCATTTATGATTAAGAACTTGATTAGCGTCCGGGTCCCCACAATATGTGCCTTCTAATGATAAACTTTACCGAAACAGCGATACCGATGCGGGAATGGAGCGAGGCTTGATCCAAGACGAACGTGGCACTAAATTCTTGCAATAAAACTCACGAAAGTTTCTGGGAGATTCGAAGAGAAGGGGATGGCTGCTGAATGCTATAGAACCCTAGGTTTCTCTCTTTTAAATTCTGAAAATAAAATGTGTATGTGTGTGTAGTGTGTTTTTACGTGAGTGTGTGTGTGAAATTATGTGTGTGCGTGTGTTTTTAATAGCTAGAGAATAAAAATCATGCTTAATGATAATTAGCCACTAATTAAAATGTCAACCTTCAATTAACTTTAACAAAATTTCGAATTAAAAAGTATCTACACTAATTTTATAAAATTCTCTAATTAGCACAATAAAACACCAAAAATGCTAACTTTAAAAGTTTTAAACTCTTAAATAACTAAATACATAAATAAGACTTTAAAATACTAACAACTTAATAAATTAGTTAAAATGCCACAACCTCAACTTAAAATAAAATACCACATTTTAAATTGCCAAAAATCGACACCGGTCTTTTCCCCGATCCCGCCTCGGACAATCGCCTGAAACATGAAGCTCGAAAAATATTTTTAACGTGCATCACATAAACATGAATAATTTAAAATAATATATTTTCATAAATCATGTAAAATCCATTTAAAATTAATTAAATGATTAAATAATTAAATAGATGCATGAGTTATACGTGTACTGACTTTGGGCACTACAACATTCACAATCATTCAAATATATAAATTTAATCAAATGTAAATAGTATTATTGAGAATCTACAATCATCTCATTTTAACTAAATGAAAAGCAAATGACTTATGAAAATAAAATCATTTACAAAATTTCACATCGATCAATAATAAAAACTCATCGATCATAGTCAAATGCGTAAACATCAATGAATCTGGATCATATCCATAAATCAAATGTCAGATACCTCATTCACCATCCAACATCAAAAACCAACTGGATAAATCATCAATCACAAATCAAGCTAAGTATATCCTCCTCTCACAACATACGTTGGCCAATATCAATAAAATTCACGACCTATTCAACTTTAATCACGATATACTCAATTTCACAAATTTAGAAACATAAAATCAATTCATAATAATTCAACAATTTTCCCATCACATCATTTTCACTAAACTTGTTCACTTGTGAGTAATTTTCTATATTTGCATCGAGAATGAACACGTCCGATGAACATTTTCTGATCCATGGAAGCTTCTGAGAAAATTTTTTATTTCAGTTTTTTGATATTGTCGGTATAATTTAATTTTTTGAAGCGCCTTCATTTTATGTGGTTCCTTGAAATAGAATCACTTTTTACGAGCTATACTCAGATCTGTTTGAGCATAAGCAAAGTAGGTTGCATTCATTATGTCTTCGCCACTGCAATATTGGCTTTTATTATTTTGTTTATCAATTATTCTAACTCGATTTTACAGCCAGATATTTTTCATCGATTTCCTGAAATAATATAATATAAGTATTTATAGAACATCGATATTCAATTTATAATGTAGATTTATGGGTGTCAATTCGGGTAGTTCGGGTGGGTCGGTGAATAGTACTATGAAAAAGTGTTCGACCCGAACTCGAAAACTCTCAATCCGAACACGAATCCGACTAATTTGATCAACCCGAAAAACCCAATTTTTTTAATTTATTTTTAAAATATTCAATAAAATTAAAAATAATAACATTTTAGTTTTAACACATAATAACAAAATTCTATTATATATATGATATAAATTTAAAAGTCTAATGGTAGAAAAATAAATTATATTTACTAAATTAAATAAACATTTGTTTAAAAAATAAAAAAAAATGTATAAAATAAAGGGTAATTTGTAGAAAAATACATCTGTCCAAGATTAATTTAACATTCAGTACCCAACAGTTTTTTTTTGAAATTTAGTACTTGACAAAACACCAACTTAGCTTTTACTACATATTTCATGCATTTTTACATTTTCACCCTTTCAATTAATAAAAAAAGTATATAAATACTTATTTTGGTTGCACATCTTCTCTTTCCACTCATCAATCCCGATTCATTTGGATGACTTGTATATTTAATTTAAATATTTTTTATTAAAAAAAAACAAATTCACAACTAATTGAATTTTTTGAAATACTTAGTTTTACTTATGAAATACTTAATTTCAATTTTAAAATACTTAATTTAGTAAATGAAATACTCAGAATGTTTATTAAAAACTGGATATTCGAATATGCATTTAAAAAAAACCGCAACTAATTGAATTTTTTGAAATACTTAGTTTTACTTGTCAAATACTTAATTTCAATTTTAAAATACTTGATTTAGTAAATGAAATACTCAGAATGTGTATTAAAAACCTGGATATTCGAGTATGCATTTTAAAAAAAAACTTTACGCAACTAATTGAATTTTTTGAAATACTTAGTTTTACTTATGAAATACTTAATTTAAATTTTAAAATACTTGATTTACTAAATGAAATACTCAGAATGTGTATTAAAAAGCTGGATATTTGAATATGCATTTAAAAAAAAAATCGTAACTAACTGAATTTTTTGAAATACTTAGTTTTACTTGTGAAATACTTACTTTTAATTTTAAAACTACTTGATTTAGAAAATGAAATACTCAGAATGTGTATTAAAAACTGGATATTCGAATATGCATTTAAAAAAAAAACAAATTCGCAACTAATTGAATTTTTGAAATACTTAGTTTTACTTATGAAATACTTAATTTTAATTTTAAAATACTTGATTTATTAAATGAAATACTCAGAATGTGTATTAAAAAGCTGGATATTCGAATATGCATTTAAAAAACAAAAACAAATTCGCAACTAATTGAATTTTTTGAAGTACTTAGTTTTATTTGTGAAATACTTAATTCAAATTTTAAAATACTTGATTTAGTAAATGAAATACTCAGAATGTGTATTAAAAAGCTGGATATTCGAATATGCATTTTAAAAAAAAAATCGTAACTAACTGAATTTTTTGAAATACTTAGTTTTACTTGTGAAATACTTACTTTTAATTTTAAAACTACTTGATTTAGAAAATGAAATACTCAGAATGTGTATTAAAAACTGGATATTCAAATATGCATTTAAAAAAAAAACAAATTCGCAAATAATTGAATTTTTGAAATACTTAGTTTTACTTATGAAATACTTAATTTTAATTTTAAAATACTTGATTTATTAAATGAAATACTCAGAATGTGTATTAAAAAGCTGGATATTCGAATATGCATTTAAAAAACAAAAATAAATTCGTAACTAATTGAATTTTTTGAAATTCTTAGTTTTATTTGTGAAATACTTAATTGTAATTTTAAAATACTTGATTTAGTAAATGAAATACTCAGAATGTGTATTAAAAAACTGGATATTCGAATATACATTTAAAAAAAAAATCGCAACTAATTGAATTTTTTGAAATACTTAGTTTTACTTGTGAAATACTTAATTTTAATTTTAAAATACTTGATTTAGTAAATGAAATACTCAGAATGTGTATTAAAAAGCTGGATATTCGAATATGCATTTAAAAAAAAAACAAATTCGCAACTAATTGAATTTTTTGAAATACTTAGTTTTACTTGTGAAATAATTAATTTCAATTTTAAAATACTTGATTTTGTAAATGAAATACTCAGAATGTGTATTAAAAAACTGGATATTCGAATATACAACGCAAGTTCACCAAATGCTCGCATTTCCATCCAAGATCCATTTGGATGAAATGTTTATTTCATTTAATTATTTTTTTTTTGTTAAAAATCAAATTCGCAACTAAGCATTGAACTTTTTCAAGTACCTAGTTTTACTTGCGAAATACCTAATTTCAATTTTAAAATACTTGATTTGGTAAATGAGATACTCAGAATGAGTATTAAAATACTGGAAATTCGAATATGCAACGTAAGTTCACCAAATGCTCGCATTCTATCCAAGATGCATTTGGATGACATGTTCATTTTATTTATATATTTTCTTTATTTTTTTTAAAAAAAATTCGCAACTAAGTATTGAACTTTTTCAAGTACTTAGTTTTATCTGCGAAATAATTAATTTCAGTTTTAAAATACTTGATTTGGTAGATGAGATACTCATAATGAGTATTAAAATACTGGATATTCGAATATGTAGCGTAAATTCACCAAGTGCTCACGTTTCCATCCAAGATGCATTTGGATGACATGTTCAAGGACTTTTCAGCAGCCACAAAGTTTTGAAAAAGAAAAAAGGCTTAGAGCGAAGATTTCTAGATTTCCGGACAATGTTCTTCAAGAGAATATCCCGTGATAGGAACAAGTAACTTAATCCGTGTATTTAAAATTTACAGATAAATATGAAGTCGGATATACGTCGATAGTCATAGTTCAGTAGGTCGAAAGCTAGTGGATTTAATAAAACGACATGCAATTCACCCTTGATAAATAATTAAAGAGATTTAATTACTTCACTGAGTTGAATTAGTTTGGCATAGCTTGAGAGGGCGTGTTCAATTGGATATGAAATCTCGTCGAAAGCATAGATCATTGTCGAACGAATTAAGTAGTTTAGCGAGGGGTAAATGAAATACTTAGAATGTTGTATTAAAATACTGGCCAATCATGACTGAATTTACGTTGCATATTCGAATATCCAGTATTCTATCACATATTATGAGTATCTCAATTACCAAATCAATTATTTTAAAATTAAAATTAGGTATTTCGCAAATAAAAGTATGTACTTCAAAATGTTCCATGTTTAGTGATCGAGCAAAACTTTCATTGTAAAATTCTTAGTGATCGAGCAAAACTTCAAAATGTTCAATGCTTAGTTGCGAATTTTTTTTAAAAAAAAATAAAGAAAATATCTAAATAAAATGAACATGTCATCCAAATGCATCTTGGATAGAATGTGAGCATTTGATGAACTTACGTTGCATATTCGAATTTTCAGTATTTTAATACTCATTCTGAGTATCTCACATTCTGAGTATCTCATTTACCAAATCAAGTATTTTAAAATTGAAATTAGGTATTTCGCAAGTAAAACTAAGTACTTGACAAAGTTCAATACTTAGTTGCGAAATTATTTTTTTAACAATAAAAAAAATAATTAAATGAAATGAACATGTCATCCAAATAGATCTTGGATGGAAATGCGAGCATTTGGTGAACTTGCGTTGTATATTCGAATATCCGGTTTTTTATACACATTCTGAGTATTTCATTTACTAAATCAAGTATTTTAAAAATTAAAATTAAGTATTTCACAACTAAAAGTAATTATTTCAAAAAATTCAATTAGTTGCGACTTTTTTTTAAATGCATATTCGAATATCCAGTTTTTTAATATACATTCTGAGTATTTTATTTACAAAATCAAATATTTTAAAATTGAAATTAATTATTTCACAAGTAAAACTAAGTATTTCAAAAAATTCAATTAGTTGCGAATTTGTTTCTTTTAAATGCATATTTGAATATCCAGTTTTTAATACACATTATGAGTATTTCATCTACTAAATCAAGTATTTTAAAATTAAAATTAAGTATTTCACAAGTAAAACTAAGTATTTAAAAAATTCAATTAGTTGCGAATTTTTTTTTTTAAATGCATATTCGAATATCCAATTTTTTAATACACATTCTGAGTATTTCATTTACTAAATCAAGTATTTTAAAATGAAATGAACATGTCATCCAAATGTATCTTGAAAGGAAATGCGAGCATTTGGTGAACTTACGTTACATATTCGAATATCCAGTATTTTAATACAACATTCTAAGTATTTCATTTACCCCTCGCTAAACTACTTAATTGGTTCGACAATGATCTATGCTTTCGACGAGATTTCATATCCAATTGAACACGCCCTCTCAAGCTATGCCAAACTAATTCAACTCAGTGAAGTAATTAAATCTCTTTAATTATTTATCAAGGGTGAATTGCATGTCGTTTTATTAAATCCACTAGCTTTCGACCTACTGAACTATGACTATCGACGTATATTCAACTTCATATTTATCTGTAAATTTTAAATACACGGATTAAGTTACTTGTTCCTATCACGGGATATTCTCTTAAAGAACATTGTCCGGAAATCTTCAAATCTTCGCTCTAAGCCTTTTTTCTTTTTCAAAGCTTTGTGGCTGCTGAAAAGTCCTTGAACATGTCATCCAAATGCATCTTGGATGGAAACGTGAGCACTTGGTGAATTTACGCTACATATTCGAATATCCAGTATTTTAATACTCATTATGAGTATCTCATCTACCAAATCAAGTATTTTAAAACTGAAATTAATTATTTCGCAGATAAAACTAAGTACTTGAAAAAGTTCAATACTTAGTTGCGAATTTTTTTTTAAAAAAATAAAGAAAATATATAAATAAAATGAACATGTCATCCAAATGCATATTGGATAGAATGCGAGCATTTGGTGAACTTACGTTGCATATTCGAATTTCCAGTATTTTAATACTCATTCTGAGTATCTCATTTACCAAATCAAGTATTTTAAAATTGAAATTAGGTATTTCGCAAGTAAAACTAGGTACTTGAAAAAGTTCAATGCTTAGTTGCGAATTTGATTTTTAACAAAAAAAAAATATAATTAAATGAAATAAACATTTCATCCAAATGAATCTTGGATGAAAATGCGAGCATTTGGTGAACTTGCGTTGTATATTCGAATATCCAGTTTTTTTAATACACATTCTGAGTATTTCATTTACAAAATCAAGTATTTTAAAATTGAAATTAATTATTTCACAAGTAAAACTAAGTATTTAAAAAAATTCAATTAGTTGCGAATTTGTTTTTTTTTTAAAAATGCATATTCGAATATCTAGCTTTTTAATACACATTCTGAGTATTTCATTTACTAAATCAAGTATTTTAAAATTAAAATTAAGTATTTCACAAGTAAAACTAAGTATTTCAAAAAATTCAATTAGTTGCGATTTTTTTTTTAAATGTTTATTCGAATATCCAGTTTTTTAATACACATTCTGAGTATTTCATTTACTAAATCAAGTATTTTAAAATTACAATTAAGTATTTCACAAATAAAACTAAGTATTTCAAAAAATTCAATTAGTTACGAATTTATTTTTGTTTTTTAAATGCATATTCGAATATCCAGCTTTTTAATACACATTCTGAGTATTTCATTTAATAAATCAAATATTTTAAAATTAAAATTAAGTATTTCATAAGTAAAACTAAGTATTTCAAAAATTCAATTATTTGCGAATTTGTTTTTTTTTAAATGCATATTTGAATATCCAGTTTTTAATACACATTCTGAGTATTTCATTTTCTAAATCAAGTAGTTTTAAAATTAAAAGTAAGTATTTCACAAGTAAAACTAAGTATTTCAAAAAATTCAGTTAGTTACGATTTTTTTTTAAAATGCATATTCGAATATCCAGCTTTTTAATACACATTCTGAGTATTTCATTTACTAAATCAAGTATTTTAAAATTTGAATTAAGTATTTCACAAATAAAACTAAGTATTTCAAAAAATTCAATTAGTTGCGAATTTGTTTTTGTTTTTTAAATGCATATTCGAATATCCAGCTTTTTAATACACATTCTGAGTATTTCATTTAATAAATCAAGTATTTTAAAATTAAAATTAAGTATTTCATAAGTAAAACTAAGTATTTCAAAAATTCAATTAGTTGCGAATTTGTTTTTTTTTTTTAAATGCATATTCGAATATCCAGTTTTTAATACACATTCTGAGTATTTCATTTTCTAAATCAAGTAGTTTTAAAATTAAAAGTAAGTATTTCCCAAGTAAAACTAAGTATTTCAAAAAATTCAGTTTGTTACGATTTTTTTTTTAAATGCATATTCGAATATCCAGCTTTTTAATACACATTCTGAGTATTTCATTTATTAAATCAAGTATTTTAAAATTTAAATTAAGTATTTCATAAGTAAAACTAAGTATTTCAAAAAATTCAATTAGTTGCGTAAAGTTTTTTTTTTTAAAATGCATACTCGAATATCCAGGTTTTTAATACACATTCTGAGTATTTCATTTACTAAATCAAGTATTTTAAAATTGAAATTAAGTATGTTACAAGTAAAACTAAGTATTTCAAAAAATTCAATTAGTTGCGGTTTTTATTTAAATGCATATTCGAATATCCAGTTTTTAATAAACATTCTGAGTATTTCATTTACTAAATCAAGTATTTTAAAATTGAAATTAAGTATTTCATAAGTAAAACTAAGTATTTCAAAAAATTCAATTAGTTGTGAATTTGTTTTTTTTTAATAAAAAATATTTAAATTAAATATACAAGTCATCCAAATGAATCGGGATTGATGAGTGGAAAGAGAAGATGTGCAACCAAAATAAGTATTTATATACTTTTTTTATTAATTGAAAGGGTAAAAATGTAAAAATGCATGAAATATGTAGTAAAAGCTAAGTTGGTGTTTTGTTAGGTACTAAATTTAAAAAAAAAACTGTTGGGTACTGAATCTTAAATTAATCTTGCACAGATGTATTTTTCTACAAATTACCCTAAAATAAATATTAAATTATGAAAATTTATGATATAAATATACAATAAATATTTTTCAAACATAAAATATATAAAAATGTAGGTAATATTTATTAATTATATTTTTACAAAAATTAAAATTTTCCTGCCAACCCGAACTTGACATAACTCGATCATTTTTTTGAGTCAGCTATCGGATCCAACCCAATCTGACTCGAATCCAAAAACCTCGAATCAAAATCTGATTTTTTCGGGTTGAGCCATGTCGTGTAGGTGGGTCGGGTCTGATTTCGAAATCCTTTTGTAGATTTGGTTAAATATATTATTGTCTTAAAAATTCATCCATAAATTATAATTTTTTTCATATTTTATTTTCTTAACTTGTTCCCTCAACGTCTCAACCACTTTTCGAACATTAGAATTATTACAAGATCGTGTTGTAATAATTTTTTAAGTTTTAGTGAAAGAATAATATTATGTATCGTATTGCGAGGCCCATAAAAATTATACGTGAACCAGAGATTATCTAATTGTAGGCAGTTGAAGACCAACGAGAGAACGAAGCAGATTCCACAACCAATACAAAGTCCAGACAACCAATTTTGTGTAACAAGAAGAAGTCAATCAATCATTTAAATCTCAAAGCTGAAACCAAATTAACAACAACAGAGAGTTTCGCCCCTTGTCTCTCTTTCCGCTTATAAATCAAATCAGTCGACTTTGTATGCAAGAGAGTAGTAAAAACGATCCCTATTTTTCTTCCCTAAAAAACCACTTAAATTGTCGTTTTAAATCCTCTTTTTTCCCAGATTCCTGTTGCATTCCCTTCTTTCCCAAGAATTTAGAATCGAAATTGTGGTCTTTCGTTAAGGGATTAAACGACTAAACGTGGGTCTTGTGCTTTAGATGACTCGCATTGAATCTTTATTTTACTCACGATATACACTAATAAAACAATTATTCACAATAAAAAGTAATACTCTTAACATAAAAAATAATATTTCTTTCATGGATCACCCGAATAAGAGATCTGTCTCACAAAATACGATCCATGAGACCATCTCACACAAGTTTTTGCCTTTTTTAAATTTATCTATGACAAGGTCATTAAATAGACAACATAATCCTAATTATATGGTCCAATATATCTAGGTGACAACTTTGCTCGCTTTCCAAATCGTATTACTCCTATGAATGGTAACATTTTCATAAATGCTCGATCCCCAACAAAAAACTCTTATGGTCTATGTTGACGGCAGCATAACATGTATCTCTGTCTTGAGCTGCTTTCATTATCTGTCGAATAATTTGAATTTTTCCTTCCACTTCAAGTAACATGTCTTGTCCCAAAACACTAGAATATGTGATATTGTGCCAATATCGCGATGAACGGAAGTTCCTTCCAAATAATGCTTCAAACAGAGCCATCTCAATACTTGACTGAAAACTGTTATTGTGCGAAATCTCTGCAAACGGTAACAATTCTTGCCATTTCGGACTAAAATCCATTACACACGCTCGATACAAATATTCAAGAATTTGTATCGTGAGCTTCGATTGTCGTTGTACTTATCCTTAACTGGGTGCTAAGAGCATTCTGAAACTCTAGCCAAAAGCTCAGGAAAATCATGGATCACAATCTCATACTATCGACCTTGAAACTCCATGTAACCTTACTATCTCTCAAATATAAACCTCTACCATATTATTCAATTTAAAAGCTCTGCAATAAGGAATAAAACGAACGGCCTTTGTCAATTGGTCTACAATCACCAAATGGCCTCTGACATTTCTTATTGTATGCTCACATATCCATTGTGGCACTTTTAAACTTTGTATCAATCCACCTTGTTGTTTTCGTTCTCCTTTCACTTGCAGACTTGTTGAACTTCTTTTAACAATTTTTATAACATCAAATTTCATATGTTTCCACCAAAAATGTGTTCGCAGATCTTAATACATCTTTTTGCCTCTCGGGGTTGAATAATAAAACGACTACAATGTTCTTGCGGTAATATTTCACCCCTCAAATCAAAATTTTGCGAGAATGACTAACATGTGTTGCATTCGAAGTGTATCTCAGTTAGAATTAGAAATAAAAAATCATATCTAGTGCCCCTCTGTAATTAATTGTCTCCACCTCTGAATCTCAGAATCTGAATTTTGTGCTTCCCGGAATCCATACCATCAATTTAGGCTTGACCTGCACTATATCAATAAACTCATAAATGGACTGAAAGAGATATCAAAATTATACCAGAATGACAACAATAAGAAATGAAGGGGGGGTTTTTTTTAATAATATTATTTTAAAAATAATTTATTAAAATATTGTAAAAATGAGAAGTGTGTAAAAGTATTGCAATCCGTTGTTTACTGTACCGGATTCGAAGTTTTTTTTTTTTAAAAAAATAAAAAAAGTGGAGTCACGGATTCAGAATCCGTGACAATCTGTCACGGATTCTGAATCCTTGACACGCAGTCATGGGTTCTATGAATCTGTGCCTGCTTTCCGTTAAATTGCGCGCAATTCTCGACTTTTTTGCATTTCTCTTGGCCTCGGCTTCTTTTTTTTTGTCCCATTTTTTTGTGCAAAAAATTTAAAGGTTGTTAAAGCAATTCTTTGCTTTGTTGGTACTACACTGCGTTATTTTATCGAGCATCAGTAATTTTGAAATATGTTATATGTATTAATTATATTTTTATTATTAAATTAATTTTGTTTTATAATGCTATTTTTAATAAAAGTGTTTAACATTGTTAGGTGATTACATTACTTTGTTGATTTTTTCATTTCGTACCCGGACTATTATTATGAAAGCAATAAAAATTTTAATTTGCTAGTGATAAGTTGTAAGAGTTTATAAAATGTACATTTTATAATTTTAGAAGGTACACCAAATTATAAAATGTACTTTTTTAATTTTTCGTTATAATATTTTTTTTGAAATGAATAATTCGTATATTTTTTTAATATATTTCAATGTAGTTAGTGTTTGGGCATATTTTCAATAACTCCCCACATCCCTTCTCAACTTTATCTTTACTCCCTATCCCTTCAATTCTTTGTTTTAGCTCCCCAATATTTTAAAATTTCCAAGAATACCCTTATCCTTTTATTTTAGTAGTTGATTTTTTCTTTTAAATTAATGGCCTATCATGCTTCCGTAAAATAAAATAAATCTTATACTTTTTTGACCGGAGTGTCACTGGGTTATATCACCGTATTTTACGAACTGCTCCTCACAGTCCAACCACACGATCGCAACCGATGGTTACCGACGCAGATTCCTTTAGCAGCACTTGGCACAACCCTAATTCGTTTCCTACCGTAGAGTGTACAGTATAAAATAAAATTTTGAAAATAATACATGAGAGGGGCTAAGAGCAAAGATCTCTTTATTCAAACACAAACATTTATTAATACATAGTAACCTCCTGTAGAGGAGGAGAAACTTGTTTAGCTACTAATAGTAGCTGAACTCACTACACACATACACTGGAAAGAGAATTATTACAAATAGTTTGAAGAAAAATGAAGAGGTTGATCGATGCCTTTATCTTCCTTTTGCTTCTTTATTTATAGAAATCTTCTTCGGATTTGAAACTCAGACTTCAAACATTGATAAGCCTTTACAGCTTGCATATGGACCATGTAGTGGTTGAGTGGTCCCTTCTTGACATGTCTTTTTCTAGATTATTAATCTAGAAATTAACTTCTCATCTTTTTTTATTTCTCCGATATACCAGTATATATGAGTCGGGAAGATATCATCTGTAATCTCATTTCCTTTTTCTTTGTACATTTGAATTATCGATCTGAGAGCTGCAGCCTCACTTCTCTTATACTTGATTCTTCTTTTCAAGACTTTTAGATATACACAGTACATCTTCAAGTTTTGAGTTTAGTGCGTTTAACTGGTTCCATTTACCCTTATTTATAGTGTAAAGTTTGGGTCCAGTTTACTTGTTTTCTTTATTGGATTCCTTTTTTAAATAAATTATCCAATTTTCTTTCGTCTTTTACCACTCATTATTAGTGGTTCTTGTGTCCTTTTTCCACCGATTATTGGTGGTCATGTCCTTCTACTCACATGTTGGGTTTTCTTTCGGTTTTGGAATTCTAGACAGATGTTTTCAGACCATCTTCCTACATGTGCCATGTTACAAAATTACCGACGAGTTTCTTTACTTGCCGGCAGCTTGCTGTTCCACAGAAGATTTCTTTTTTTCTCGAATAAGACTTCTTCAAACCTTGTTGTTTTTCCTGTCATGGTATTTAACAAGAATGATCCGTTCACTGAAAGATTATAAAATTTGAACGGAAACTTGACTTTGTCCATCTCAGTAAGATAGACCCATAAACCCCAAGCTCTTCTGGTAGAAATTTCATCTTCAGTAATTGAAGCAACCAGGGGTGTCTCTTCTGTCGGAGGGTCTTTGATAAATTTCTGAATATTTGTATCTGGCCGTCTCCTTAACTTGATGAAATGAAAGGCTTTGTGTGAGCCTTTTCCTGCTGTTTCTGGTGCTGCACTGAAAAAGTATAGCTCTAAAACATCTTCTCTGGACAAATAATCGTTATTCGCCCAAGTCTCGTGAACAGTTTCTTGGATCCATTTTGGTAGTCCTGAAATCTCTGGAAAGCTGGGTGATGTGGTATAAACTGAGGCAAGAGCCCCGAATTCATACCAGGATTTGACTTCCTTGGGCTATGAATTAGGTTTCATCCATACCCTGGGATATTTTCCTGAAACTGCAAACCTATTGGTAGCTGGGTTATTGTTTTTAATTTCTCCCAAATCTGTTGATAAACCTGAAATGGAGAAATTTTAACTTCATTAGTATCAACCTTAGTTTTGCTTTTGTCAGAACGGGGCCTAAGGTTGATTTCTCCCTCTTCAATCCCCGAGGTGAGGAGTTGACTTGAGGACTCAAGATAAGGATCAGGAGTCTCAATTTTTGTTTCAGCCGACTCATCTGGAAATGATCCCGACTTAACACTTGTGCTAGCGGTATTTGAATCCCCTGCTCCAGGTATAGAGTCATGTACTCGAAAACTCTCCATTTGGGAAACCAGTGGCTTCTCAATGCCTTGGAGGATAGGCCTTTGTGTTACAGACCATAACTGAATATAAGCCTGTAAACATCCTGTAATTCGATCAGAGACAACTCTCTTATCAGCTTGTTGTAGTCTTTCCGCAACTTCCGCGTTTAAGACCAGCTTGTTAAACTTATTTTGAAGCATTTCAAGGTGTTCCCTCAAATGCCTCCGCATCTTGATGATGGCATTGATATCACCGCTGTCTATCTCTTGTTGAAAAATCTGCAAGAATATTTTCATGAGATTTTATTATCATAATATCAAAAATATAATTTTGACAGAGTGCTTGTCATCTTAATAATCTAGCCTTTTCAGGTTTAGATTCAATTCTATTCCTTAAGAAAGCTTTCACCTGTGTGTTATCCACTTTCAAAGTGAATTTTTTTGCAAGTAAAAACAATGACCATTTTTGAAAAGCCCTTTCAACTGCATAGAATTCTTTCTCGTTTATATGCCATCTTATGGCTTCTGCATCGGAGAATAAACCGCTACAATACATGCATGGCTATTCTCCATCTGGTGTGAGTTTTGTTAATACTGCAGCCCACCAATGATCACAAGCATCGGTATACAATACCAGATCATCTTCATCTTGAGGAATAGCCATTTTCGGAAAATTTTTACAAATTTCTTTAAATGGATAAGTCCTTCTGTGTGTTCTTTTGTCGATATAAATCTTGCTTCTTTTTTAAATAATGGACTGAACACCTTTCTATATTTTGCTAAGTTTTTAATAAACATTCCAGCAAAATTAACAACTCCTAAAAAATTTGAAGTTGTTTCTTTTCTTTTAATTCGTTTGGAAAATTTTGCCCTTTCTCAACTATATGATCTTGCAAAATTATTCCAGATTCATCGATTTCTATCCCTAGAAATTTGATCTTTCTTATGGCAATGACTGCTTTCTTTTCTGATAGAACCAGTCCTTCTTGTTTGCAAACATTATAGAAAATCACTAAATGATTGACATGTTCTTCCATATTTCTGGATGCTATTAAAACATCATCAATATAGACAAACATAAATTTAAAATAATCTTTAAAAATATTATCCATCTTTCTTTGAAATATCTTAGGTGAATTAGCCAATCACATTGGTAATACCTCCCAAATATAATGTCCTTGTGGTGTGGAGAAAGCTGTGAATTTCTTGCTTTCTTTATGCATCGTCGAATTTAGAGAATATCTTGGCATTGCGAATGCAACTAATCAAGTGTTCTCTACTAGGTATAAAATACCCATCAAACTCCAGAATCTTATTAATTTCCTGATAATTAATTACCAGTCTGGGTTTTCCTCTTTTTATCTCACCATGAATTCTTACCAGAAAATCTGGACTGCTATATGGTGACATACCTGCTTTGATTAAACCAAGGTCCAAATCTTCCTTGATTTTAATCTGCATATCCCTTTGATCAATGATATTCATTGGGATAGGCTTACAATGGACAAATTCATACTCTTTGTCTTCCTTAATCTTAAGGAATGCTTTGAGTTGATTTCTGTCCCACCATGCCAAGGGATTTTCATTGTAATATTCTTTGATCCTCTTCTTGACATCTTCCAATGATACCTTAGATTCAAACTCTACTTCATTGGTATGTATATTTATCTTAAGGCATTCTATATCTTCAGGTTGGAGTTCTTTATCTGCTCTCAACTGGAGCATTGTTTCTCCAAACCGTCTCGAATCCTTCATTTTGGGTTCAAAAGTTTTCCTGAATCACCACGCTTGCTGCGAAACTGGATTGGCAATTTTCTGTAAAATTCCTCTCGTAATCTCTGGACTTTGATTTTATGATCACATGGTGTTGTGAACACTAATCTTCTAGTCTCATTTTCTTGAGTATAGGACTTGAACATCTGTAGGAAATTATTTCTTAGCAATATGTCAGCTCCTGTATCATGAAAATAAATTGGTGGTGTCTTTACCTTGTACCAAGTTGTTTGCCCAGCACCGCCAATCATGATTTCAGTCATCTTAATCCCTTTACATAGGATTAAGATTTTTCTTGAGAAGTCTCTTCCAACAATATTTGGTAATTCTTCTTCCAAATTATTTGGAAAAACTCCTCTTTTTTCTGTACAGATTCCAGCACCTGAATCAAAATAAGCAGCAAAATATTCTGCCTTATATTGTTCATATAACATTTCAACTGGAATGTAAATCGAGAATGGACTTGTGTTCATTGGATTTTCCACATTTTCTCTTCTGCCATAAACTCCATTCCATACTCTAGATGTTTCCAAGGTTTATGTTCCTCGAGAAACTCTAGTCCAAGAATCAGCCATCTGATTCTTTCCCTGGAATCCCTTAGATATAGATTTCCAATTCTCCGATATTATTCAGTCCTTGGTAAGTTTCTATCGTAGTTTGTTCCAAATAGTATATGGTATTACAAAGAAATTGATTCCTTTGCTTCGTAATATCAAATACTATTTCTACTTCCTTCCACCCTTCTGGGCATCTAAGTTTTCCTATCGTGGAAAAACTTTTTAGCTCCTGTTGGGTTTCTATGACAGGCTTTTTATCCCATCTATAACTCGTAATTCTATCTCCTGAAAAGATAGTCTCCTTGATTCCAATCTAAGACTTTGATTTCTCTGTAAAATCGGTTTTTCTTGTATTTGGATATCTGTTTCCTGTATCAAAGGAAACTCAACTCTTTCTGCATATATTTCCTGAGCAAATTTTCCAAATATCTCTGGTATTTCAATAAACTCGTTTCTAATAAACATCTCTGAATGATGTGTATTAGAGAGAGCATATGAAATCTGATAGGTAACAGAATATGGCCTATGATAGGTAATAGAATATGGCCTATTACCTTATTTCATTAACCTTTTTTCCTTGAAATTCTGATGTAATATCAAGGCTCGGCTAAAATCTCGATCTGCCAAGTTGTAGGCTATACTTGGATAAATTACTCCTACAATATTTCTTGCACAGAGATTTCCTAAGATTGTTCCCAGTACTGAATCTTGTAGATTCCCCGTTCTTTTATCGTATATAGCAATATCGATAGGTGAATCTATCCCTTCTTTGAAAGGAGCTTTTATCATAATTTAGATTGCTCCGATATGAATCCAGGACATTGTCTTTGCTACTTTTATCTTGAGTTTTTTAATTCCTCCTTAATTTCTTCAGATGGAATTAACTGCATCTCCATTCTATTTCCTGTAAGTTCCATCGGGATTGCCATTTCCCTTCTAGAAACTTTATAGATTAGATGATGCTTTCTGTTTCTTAGGCCAATACTTCCTAAGAACTTTTCTATCTGTCCTGTAGAGAACCTTGATATCTCTGTATACTAGGATTTTCTCTCATGATCCTTTGGACCATATAATGAGATATTGTTGTCTGGTTGAAAAATCCAGACAAATCTTCATGTGTTTCGTGTCGAAACACCTCGTCCTCAGTCAGATTCCGATTATGTTCCATCAGATTCTTCCTGACTTAAAACTTTTTCTTCTTCATATATACTTTCATCTGAGACAATATCCTCAAATCTGTATACCTGAATAAGGTCTTGGTAATAAACTGCTTCTTCTATACCCGGGGTAGGATCAAAGCGTTTAATACCTCTTTTTTCATTTTCTGGACAGTGGTCGAGATATGACTTCTTGCTCCACATGTCCAGCAATTACAATCTTTAAAACTTTCAATGGCTCTAGTTTGAGCTCTTCTGAAAGTTTTCTTCGCAGGTGTTCTCACTGTGCTTCGAGATGAACTTGATGCTTGGAACGATATCCTACTCCTTGATGATCAACTTCTTTGTCCAGATTTGTAAGATCTGGCTTTCTGTCTAGACCAAACAGTTCTTGGTTTCCAAGAACTTCTTCCACTTCGGCATAAGGATGAGTCCTAAAACTTTTCTTCTTATGCTTCTGTGGTTTACTTCCAATAATTGTTGGAATATCATTTTCCTTACAACATAAAGGAGTACGTTTGTTAATACCCCTTAAACGTTTGTAATTCTTCTGTAATGCTGCCATATGGCACAATTATGTCAATTTTCTTTTGAGGAAAGAGGCTCTTCGTGCTAATGTATCTGGATTTCCAGGTATGTATTCCCTTATGATCATTTCTCTCCAAGAGCTTGACATTTTTGCAAAGAAAAGCTGCATAGCTATATCTTCTTCGACTCCTGAGTTCCATCTATATTTAGTGAATAACATAATGTATTCATCCACAAAACATATGTCATGTAATTCAAGACTATACAGAGCTTGAGTGTAATTCTTCTTCTCTGTATCTTGACTGTTGAAATAATCTACCCCTATAAAATGTGCTCTAAATAGTGTAGCCATTTTTCCAGCGATCTCACTAAGAGATTCACCAGCTAGGACTGACTCCTTCATATCTAATGAAGTCATGTCCCAAGAAAATTTAACCGATCACATTAAACTCATTTCTAAAAGTTTAATGAGTCCTTCTTTGTTGAGATCGAATGTTCCTGCTGCGATTCTCATAGCAGATGTCCAATCATCTATGTGATCTTTTCTGTTTTTGAAATATAATACATCAAGGTTGAGCATAACCCCGTAAGGATGTATAGGTTCTAAAACAGTTTTTCCATAGGGTGTTTGGTGCAAGAGAATTTGATTTCTCCTTGTCCTTGTCCCTGCTGGGTGTGATCCTCCACCAGTATGGAAATCAGTTTGAGATTCTCTCATGTTTACATTCTGAGATCCTACACTTTCCCTTGGTGGTTCCTGAGAAGATGACAAGGTTATAGCAGGTGGTGTTTCACCTACTGCTGTGTTCATCTTTAGATCTACTACCTTGAGATTTGCGAAAGATTCCGCAAGCTCTTGTAGATCCTCCAGACCAATCCTTTCTAGAGTTGTCATCAGATTAATTTCTTTTCTGAGACAGTCTTAGTTAGATTGATCATCTTTTCTTATTCAGTCAAAGGTTTTGACACCACTCTAGCCTTCCCTTGTTGATGTAACAAAGGTTCGGTACCAAATGATGGTGGTAACCATCCTCCTGAAGTTCTTTTACTAGAACTTGGTTGTTGTTCTAGTTTATGAATTCTGTTTGAATATCCTTTAATATTCCAAGAATTTCTTCCTGGGTTTCAAGGATTTCTCAACTCGTTGCGGTACAAAATATAGCATATTACCATAATTTTGTACTGTCTTCTGAATTTCCCTAAAATCTGAAAAGAGCTTAGAGGAATCTTGAACTATCTCCAGAAACTTATTTGTTTGAATCATAAGTTTACCTGAGGGTGCAGTAGCTTCCCTTTCTGCTTCTGATATCTAACAATAGTTAGATGCACTTGTTTGTATTCCAAAATATTGGAATAATCCTTGTAAATTATTTTTCTCGAACTGAAGTTCGGATTCATAATTTTTTCAAAATTCTCCTCCTCAAACATTTAGTTACTTTTATAATAATAAATCTTGTGTTTGAAATAAATTAACCTTTCGCTCTGATACCATTTTGAAAGCGCGGAGGATCAATTAAAATCAATAGAGAATAAGGGGTATTTTTGTTTTTTTGAAACTTATTGGGAGTTTAAACAAATATTTTTAGGTACAGGGAGTTGGAATAAATTTGAGTTGAGTATTAGGGATTTATTTACAATTTATCCTTAGTTTTTTAGGTTTATAAATTGTTTAAAAAAATTTATATATATATTTTTTATAATTTAGAAAATCTTACAAAATAATTCTCTTCTTTACGTATTTTGATGTATTTATTAAATTTAAAATAAATTAATCACATTTATCACAGTTATCAATCCGTCATCAGCATTCACATTTTATTATTTACAAAAAGAAACAAAATAATTTTGTTTAATATAAAATATGTAGTTACGTTTTGTTGATATAAAATATAAAAATTGTTATATCCTGATTTTTTGTTTGCAAGATGACTGAAAATACGGAAAATGTGTTGTATTTGCGAGATAGACACATTTCAAATAATATCAATGCTGAAAACATGGATGCACTCATACCTCTATGCTGTTCTGACAAATGTCTTTGGAGATTGTATAATGCCAGGATTCATCTACGTGTCGCCTATGTCTATCACGCATGGGTTGCTATGGTGTAATTCAGTGTGGTCATATTAAAAATTATGATAATCACTTGCTTACTGTCATAGTTGAGAGATGGCGTAGCGAGACACACACATTTCACCTTACAGTTGGCGAGGCAACAATCACCCTATAGGACGTTGCACTTATTTGGGGTTTGAATATTGATGGCATGCCCATCACTAGTGTAGATACCGCTTACGACAAACATACATTACAACAGCGCGGCACAACTTGGTTGGGTTTTACGCCAACATATTCTCAGATTAAAGGTGCACACCTTTATCTGACCGCTGTGCGAGACCACTGCCTAAATAATATTATTATTGATCACAACACTAAAGAGAACGTGACACAATATTCCCGTTGTGTGGCATTAATGATCATTGGTGGTTTTATGTTTTTCCGGACTCAAAGGTGCTGGTGTGAAA
Source organism: Primulina eburnea (assembly GCF_022965805.1). Lineage (NCBI taxonomy): Eukaryota > Viridiplantae > Streptophyta > Magnoliopsida > Lamiales > Gesneriaceae > Primulina > Primulina eburnea. The sequence goes on along the minus strand of NC_133109.1, from coordinate 12,212,322 downwards.
CTTATGTATTTGCAGTTTTTCGAGCACATAGAAATGGTGAACACATTTAGTTGGGGTTCTGCTGTGTTGGCATATTTTTACAGAGAGTTGTGCGACACATCAATGTGATTAAAGGTCGATCTTTCTGGGCCTATTCAGATACTGCATGTATGAATGCACTTTTACGGTCATTATATTTATTCTACTAAATTTTTCTTATGATGTGACAATTTCTATTTTATGGTATTGCAGATTTGGGTATGGTCTAGAATTACTCTTCTTTGCCCTGATAGAGCGCAACAACTATCTATGTCAGCAGAGCAGGCTGGGGATGTGCTTCAGGGTCTACCATTTCCACCATACGGCACACAGTGGAGATGCGGATTCTCTTGGACACACATGGCCCATCATTTGGTCTGTATCATGAGAGATATGCTTGACAGGATGGTAGAAGGGCATGTAGTCAAATTATTTAGTTCTTTAAATTTTTAAATGCTTTGAAATATAATCTAAACGTTATATTATCAACTTGATAATAATTTTTTATTTTATTTACTACAGTTTCTATGGACCGTTTATGATATGGAATCACTCGAGGTTGCTAGAATTCTTGATGGAAATAGAATTCATCTATATCGGTCAGCATGTGCATTGATTAATTTCCATATAGTTGAGATGCATAGACCAGAGCGGTGTTTTTGACAATTTGGAATGTGTCAGGGTATCCCGCCTCCTGCTACTAACTTCGATAATTTCCATAAATTGACGCGACAAGGGCGGAACAATTTTGATGGGGCGACATATCACAAACATTTTGTAGATATGAAGAATGAAAGATATAATTTTGTGATTGGTGGTGATTATGTCATACCTGGTACACCCGGTATCACAATGAATTATATTGGTTGATATAAGCGCATTTCACATATATTTCTCTCTCCAACAGTGGTACCTTCTCATGTCATTGGCTATCATCCTGTAGATGCAAACTACCGACAATTTATCGTAAGACATGTTCAATTTATCTACATATGTACATATATTTATTTTTTGTATTAAATATAGCTGACATAATATATGCATATACGTCACAGACACGTCCAGATCATATGCAACCTCCACCGATGTGGACACAAAATTAGGGTGACCTCGGACCATCAAATTAGAATACTGCATATACTACTCCAGCTGTGGTTTCTAGCTTTCCATCATATGAGTATGGTTACCACACTCCATTTACCAGTAGTTTTACACAATTTTACAAAGTGACTTTCGATCGTTTATGAATGAGAGTCTCCCCATATTAAACATGTCGCCCGTACCATTTCATGAATATTCAGAAACAAAAGGATATAAGGTTGGTTGGAACATTGCTGATACCAGTACATCTGCAGCACAAACACGTACATAGGCAGAAGCTGAGGAGATTTTTAGGACGTGGACGTGGATTTATTAGAAGACCTTCATGCGGCACTGGGGGGCATCATTACCATCATCATTAACTAATTGTTTCGAGCTGCACAATTACTTACGTTGTATTATTGTATGTCTACCTAATTTATATATTTTAATTTGATGTATTTTATGCAAGATTTGATTACATATTGATCCTATCGTTAGTATTTTTCGTACTTGTTGTGATAATTGAAATTAAATGTCTGCGATTTTTTACATGATACAGTAAGTTTATATTGAAACATCATAATTTTTTAACATAAACCAAATTGAAAATGATACAACACTTAATGAAGTAAATAAGTGAAAACACTTGATATTCAAATATATTTAACACAATAGAACGCTGAATCCTACGAGAGAATAAAATTTATTTAATACTTTTATTAAAACGTGACATCGGCGTTGCGAACATAAGCATTTTCCATCATAACTCCACATTCTAACGTGCACCTACATTAAATGAAGAACAATTATTTATAACTATGTAATTTTATAACAAAAATTATAATTACATTAATCGCTTCAAATGATACAAGCAAAAATAATGAAGAATACGTTATTATAGATCTTTTTTACCTTCCACGTTGTCTCTCCCTCGATGATGGTTGATCCATCTCATTTCTTATGTTTGTCCTGCAATCTCTACCAACCCGCTCTTTTCTCGCCGTACGCGATTGTGTTGTAATTGGAATGTTGGTTCATCCCAGTATTCTTCATCATGAACAAGGTAGAATCTTCCATCATATGTGTTCACGTATTTGCTTAGTGTAAACCATGGTTGTACAAGCTATGCGGGATTTAATCCAAACCATTTTGCTGCAGATATAACATGTGAACAAGGAATTCCAAATATTTTCAATTTACCACATGTGCAATTACATGTAAAAATGTTAACAGCTTGTACGTGATGCTGACGACCTGGTCTTGCTCCTGTCACGATGGATGCTGTTTTATCCCTTTGGTCAAAGTTTATTACTCGACGTTCAACTGATTTTTTGACCACATATCAAATTTAGAGTATGCATAATCAGTCCATGGTTGATTTTTTTCATCATTTTATTACTTATGGTTCGGCATTGAATGAAATACTGCACACATCGCTGTAAGGTCAACTCTACTATTGCAGTTATAGGGAGACAACGAACCCCTTTCAACACACCATTAATATACTCAGACATGTTCGTCGTCATTATCCCTCGTCTCCATCCACCATCATGGGCCAATGACCATTTTTCCCTTGGGATGTTTGACAAATAAGTGAAAGATGATGCATTATTTTTCTGATAGCTTCCATTGTGGCATTAAACTTTCCTATTTGGTGTTGCGTCCAGTCCTTCAAATGAATGTTTCTGAACTTACTGTTGAAATTAGAGCAAATATGCCTAAAAGAAAAACGATGAACACCACTGGGAGGCTTGAAGTCAGGGAGATTTTGTACTGCACTTGTTATACCCACATGTATATCAGATATAAGGCACACATCTCTGCACCCTTTAGTAACATGTCGTGCAACATTACTTAGGAACCAATGCTAAGACTCATAATTTTCTTCATCAACAAGCGCAAATGCTAGAGGCAAGACCTAGTTATTGGCAACCAAAGTAACTGCTAAGATTAGTTTGTGCTTATGCTTGGTGTACATATGGGTACCATCTACACTGATTATGTTGCGACAATATCGAAAACCATCTATACATGGTTTGAAGGCCCAAAATACAAAGTTCAAAATTTTATGTGGCTGGTCATACAGTCGAATGTGCTTCCACTCTACAATAGTTCCTGGATTGTACTTCGACAAAGCACACATATATTTAAGAAGCAAAGTTACAGAGCTTTCCCAAGTGCCATAGAAGATCTCCACCGCGCCCTTCAAACTCTGTCATGCCTTGACATACGATATATCATACTCATATTTTGCTTTAATACTTTCTCGCACATACTTGATCTAGTATGCAGGATCACAACGCACGATTCCCAAAAGTGTACTGACTATAATGTTGACGTCAAGGTTGTGATGATCTATACTTACTTGGCTAGATATCCATGTGTGTTCATCACCATATTTTGTGATAATGAAATAGCCTATTTTTTTTCAATGATGCTCGAAGTCCCCACTCAAAATTGCCACCTTCTGACCTGTTCTTGCATTTTACCTTTCAAATTTTCGGAGAAATTTCGACAATGATATATTCACGTCTTAAAACTCGAACAGAAAAATCCTTCACTAAAGCTATTAAAACTTTTTTGCTCTTAAAAACCATTTTCATAGCGAGCTCAGGCTTATCGGGATTGTAAAATTTTGTTCGTGATGCTGAATGAAGACCAAATGAATCTAGAATTTGTTAGTCTTATACTTCATTGAAAAATTGAAGAATTTCACGTAAATGTTGCTCTGGTACATTAGGAAAGTTCTCTGTCAGTGTTAGCTTTAGGCATCAGGACACACGACGATGTGCCTTCATTTGCTTTTTCAACATGGTCATCATCTTCTTCGTCAATTGATGTATCATATAAATCATCATCGCTATTCATGACATTATGATAATTGTCCCCAAATAATCGTCTTGCTCATGCATGTGTCTGTAATTGGGGAAGTAATATTTGCAGTCCTAGTAGAACGTTCGAGATGTCTAACATTTGTGGTGTTCTCGTCATCATCCCATGAATTTAAATCAAATTGTCGTGTTCTACTCGAAGACCATGCATCATCAACTCCTGAGGGAACTGTGATATGATGATACCAACCCCCTGGATTAAAATCCCATTGGCATGTTCTATTCATCCCCCATGCATAGTCTTTTTCGGTGTGAGCCGTGATCTGGTGATCCCAAGGACTAGTGTTGATCCCAGAATATGTATGAGTTGACTGTTCATCAACGTGATACGTAGAAGGTCCCGCCTAATTTAAACCTACGGTTCCCAAACCTTGTGTTATTACCGGAATGACTGCATCAAAATCGTAATCACTTACATTCTGCAACACTGGCGATGAATCAACATACAAGTACATGCAATCCAGTGCAAGCAAATCAAACATAAATTGTAGACTATCATCATCTTTGATATAGACATGTTCTTGAATGTAACGAGACAACGAACTATAAGAATATTTCGTTGATAATTTGATGCAGAATTTTGATGGGTCGATCTCCAGCATGTGATGCACATAATTCACCAATTGGGAAAATGTAATAGAACGTGGCATTTTCATGGACCTGGTCGTAGGGATACTATATCCAACCCTACCATCATCAATAATCACATATCCATCTACGTAAAGTAATGCCTTCGCAATATCCATGTCCAGAATGAAAACTAATATATAATGTCATACAATCATAAAAAAAAATTAATTATGAGTTTATTACACATGTATTTAAATATACTTACATTGGATTAAATTTCAAAAATCACTTAAATAATTACTATCAATATTATTTTATTAAAATAGAAAATTTCAAATCAATTTAATTACAAAATAAATGCATTCAACCTATGTATGTATAATAAAAAATATGTTACGAAAACTTATTTTACGATATAAAATAATATTTTTCAAAATTGTTTTGTATATAACCACATAATATAATTTGACAATAAAAATTAATATAATTTATTTATATTAAAATTTTAAGTAAGTTATTTCCAAATATATAGTTGGATAAAAATATGTTAATTAGAATTATTAATTTTTTATATTATTTTGCATTAACATAAACATATTTATAATATTATTATATTAAAGAGACCGAATTTATATAGTAATTATACACTATTCATAATTAAATTCTTATAAATTTTTTTAACAAACGTAAAAAATACTTTATAATTTTATTAGTATAACATACAATAATAACTTTCAAATATTTTCAAAATCACAAAATTATATTTATTATTTTTTTAATATTCCTACTATTTTTTTAATATCATGATTAATATTATAAATATACTATTTAACAAAATTATACTTATTCTGATAAAGCTAGTGAACAAAATTATAATTACATTAATACAATATAAATAATAAAAATAAAATATTACAAAATTTAATTTAAATTACCTTCTCAAACGTAGATATACGGAACTTGTAATAATGTCAACAAATGATGTTAATATCTGAAATAAATGATAAACATTATTAAAAATATTACAAAAAAAAAATATTATTATTTAATATATAATTATAATATTATCAATGAAATTAAACATTTCATCTTAACACCTCTTCGAATGAAATAGATGACAAAATAAAAAAATAATATTAATACAAGGCCGAAGGAGAAAAGAAGGATTTTACGCAAATGAATCGGATGAAGGAAACAATTTGCGAGAATGAATCGGAGGAAGGAATATTTTGGGCAAATGAAACAGATGAAATGTGCGTTATTTTAAGGGGAATCGGAGAAAGGAATATTTTGGGCAGATGACATTCCAAGGGGAAGAGTAGTGCTATTTAAAGGGGAGATGTCACGGATTCTTAGAATCAGTGACAAACTGTCACAGATTTAGAATTCGTGACTCCAACTTTTAATTGTTTTTTTTTAAAAAAATTAGAATCCGGTAAAATTTAGAATCCGGTACAGTAAAGTACGGATTGCAATACTTTGGGGACCCGGACGCTAATCATCTTTTAAATCATCATTGGGACTAATTAATCAATTATAATAATCAGGGTCTAAATTTTTTTTTTTTAAAAAGGCGGAAGGTAATGGAATCAAACTCCTATACATATCAGTATAAAAGTAAATCTGATAAAATATACAATCATACATACTCAGGTTCAACAACTACTATCAAGTGTTCAAACCCTAGCTCTAATCCAAGTCCGGTATCACCACTCTAATCTCGATCTGTCTTCACCTCTGTGACCCTGTACCAGTCCCACCTGTTGTCATGCACACGTACAAACAAGACAACAGCCAGATAACTCCGGTGAGATATAAATATCCCAATATAAACAATGTATTAAATGCAATCATATAAAACATATATAAAAGCATAAACAAACATCAAAACATGTATCTAGTCTGACTACATGAATCAATGACTCGTGATCTAATCTTATCTTATCTCAAATCTAGGGATCCAAATCTAATTTAGACTTTGGTATGCTGTATCGAGTGTCTGAGATAGACGTCGATCTACATCTAAAGCTCTTCGATACACCGTAAGTCTAGAGTCTTATCGGTTCTGAGAAAGACTCGGCGGTTCTGCCCTAGCTAGGCTGATCTGCCCTAAACTCGGACTCTGACTCTGTTCTAAGTCAATACATTAACATATCAATCTGATAATCTGCAAATATCAATGCAATAAATAAAGTATGTGATTTAGGGAAACTCAAGTCAAACCTAACTCGAGTTGTGAAATCCAGAATCAACATTTATTTATACCTTTCTTGCTATCGCTCTGATATAATCGAAGTCTGTCACTGTTCAATCTGGCAATGACAATACCAATATACTGTATTAATATTCTAATCAAATCACAACATCTCTGTTTTATCAAATTTCGACAGTACAACAGTACAATCTTGCGATACTAGTAATATTATATCCGTCTATACCAATTCCAATAATTTACAATCAACCACTGTACAAATCTGATATCAATTCTAGTCAATTTCCTTCTGAAATTCATAACAATTCCATATTCAGTCCGTTTCTTAATCTGACTTCGATTCTACGCTGTCTAACATGTCAAGAACAACATATATGACGTGTATTCAATTCTAACAATATCATAATTCCAAAACATGTCAAAACGTAATAAAACTTACGTCCTGTAGTAGCCTGCGTTGATATGAACACAGTACCGAAGTCGGATTTAAAATCTAACGGACGGATTGATCGTAAATAACTTTCTCAACAAACGTGGCTCATGTCTTTGTAGCACACGTCTCGCGCTCGGGCGGACATAAAGTTCCGCCCGGGCGCGGAACTCTCGGCCTTCTCATTTTATTCAATCGCGCTCGGGCGGTTATAAACTTCCGCCCGGGCGCGAGGTGCTCGGGTTTCTTGCTTTTAACATTGGCGCTCGGGCGGTCAAACACTTCCGCCCGGGCGCCAAACTCTCGGCCCAAATCAGTGTAGTTCATACACTTTGTCCAGTCTGATCTCAGAATGGCCCGGCTATACTTAAATCAGTTCAAACTCAATAATCTCATATTAATCTAATTAAAATCTCGGGCATTACAAATACTTTTACACACTTCTCATTTTAACAATATTTTAATTAATTGTTTTTTAAATAATATTATATTTAAAAAAAGCCCAAGAAGTGAAACTATATCCTGACAAGAAATCATTGTATTCTGGCAGACTAGTCAATTTAAGAATGAGAAATTACATTGTTATTCCCATTGTGGTATGTGATTTAACAACCATAATCATTCATAAAATCAAGCCATCTCCACTGTCTCATACTCAATTCAGACTGAGTAAATAAATATTTCAAACTTTTATGATCAATATAAATATCAAAATTCTCATTGTACATATAATGCCTCCAGATTTTCAAAGCAAACACAATGGCTGCTAATTCTAAATCATGTATTAGATAATTCAATTCATGTGGTCTCAATTGTTTTGAGGCATGTGCAATCACGTGTTTATGTTGCATTAATACACAACTCAAATTTGTAATGAAGCATCAGTATAAAAAATAAAAATGCATGTACCTGATGGTATATCAAGAACTGAGGCGATTTCAATCATCTATTTAATTCTTGAAAACTAGTTTCTGATTTAGGTGTCCATATAAAATTCACATCTTTCTTAGTCAACTCTGTCAATGGTCATGTAATTTTGGAAAACCCTTCAATAAACCTACGATAATAACTAGTCATTTCCAAGAAACTCATAATTTCCACATTGATTTTGGAATGGACCATTTCAATAAAATTTCCACTTTACTTGGGTTCACGGAGACACATTATCGAGAGATAACATGACCCACAAACATAACCTAATTCAACCAAAATTCACATTTACTGAGTTCGGCACACAACTTTTTATATCATAGAGCTTGTAAAATAATTCTCAAGTGTTCTGTGTGATTTGATTCACTTATTGAAAAAATTAGGGTATCATCAATAAATATTAGGACGAACTGCCTAAATACGGCTTAAATACACTATTCATTAAATCCATAAATACTGCAGGAGAATTCGGTAAACCAACTGACATCACAAAAAATTCATAATGACCGCATCGTGTAGACGAAAGGATGTCTTAGTCACATATTCTTCTTTCACTTTCAATTGATGATATCATGACCGCAAATCAATCTTTGAGTATACTGTAGATCCTTGTAGCTGATCATAAAAATTGTCAAAACGAGGAAGTGAATATTTATTCTTAATGGTGACTATTTCTTTGTATGTAATCGATACACAATCACATTTTACCATTTTTTTTTTATAAAAAATTTTGGTGCACCCCATTGTGATACATTGGAACATATGTAACCTTTGTCTGAAAGATCTTGTAATTGTGCTTTCAGTTCTTTTAACCTTATATGTGCCATACTATATGGAGCCATAGAGATAAGAGTCGTTCCAAGTATCAATTCAGTGCCAAACTCAACTTCACTTGTTGGTGGAAAACCCATAATTTCCTCGAGAAACATATCAGCAAATTCTTCCACTATTGTTATATCTACCAGTGTCACTTCTTTTTGTTCTTATTTCACGTCTATGGCATATATCAGATATCCTTCTGCCCCTTAATTTAATATTTTGTTTATTCTAGTTGCTGATATCACATAAATACAATTTGTAGAACCTTTACCAAAAAACAACCGCAATTCCTCCATTTACGGCCTGAATAATAGTGCTTTCTGACTAAAATGTACCCGAGCTCTATATTTCCAAAATGTCTATATTCAAAATCATATCAAAATCAATTTGAATAGTATTTTCCTCGTATTTTAACACACATTGTTTTATCGCACTATTTCCCTCGTATTTTAACACACATTGTTTTATCACACTCTGTGACATAATGCTTGTTGGAAATTTTCAAGTTCGCAATCTTAATTTTGATGTTAACAAAACTTGTTAATTTTTATTACTAATGTTTTACCTTGGTGTGTAGAAGTTAAGATCAGTTACGAGCTGTTTACATCGCAAACTGAAGACATAACTGAACGCACAAACTGAATTAGACGAACTGATACGTTAAATGAGTAGTTCACCTGACTGTCCAGTTGATAGGTAGTGTCACGCCCCGAGACCGAGGCGTCGGTGACATACGACATTGTTTATCAATTTACATGAAAACAATTACGCCTCTTAGCAAAAAGCCAAACACCAGTCTTTTTCATAAAAAAATATTTTTTTACAATAACAACAAAATGAAAATTACATCAGAGTTTCAGAAGCAAAATAAATACAAAGTCTTGAGTCTAGATCTTTTGGTGTGATCACCAGCCGCAGAACGTCTCACGTTCCTCCTCGTTCAATTGTTCTTCATTCTTATCTGGGGAGAGATGTAAGGGGTGGGAAATACTCTGCAAGTGGGAGTCGATCGATTACCAAAAATATATATAAAGATAATTTTAAAACATCTTTTAACACACTTGTAAAACTTATCATATCAAACATTAACCGAATCAGATTCGAAGGGTGAAACATAACTTATCAGAACAGATCAGATCAGAACAAACGAAACACTATTATTCATCTCGTCATCCATGGTCAAATTGTCCCCATATGTTAGTCCTCTAAGGGGTGATGCCAAAACACAGTTTTATATCCACTGATGGTGGCCATACAGAACATAGTTTTATACCCACTGATGGGGGCCAGAACACAGTTTTATACCCACTGATGGGGGCCAGACATAATTTACAATCGTCGTTCCATATCTAATTCGAATCATAACAGTGAACCACATAATCAGACTTATCAAACGATACTTATCAGAATTGTGAAAGGACTCAGCAGAATCAAAGAACATCGAACATAGAAGAAACATATCGTACATTGATCGAGATTTTTATCAAAATGAATAGCATTTTTTGAAAATAGGTTGACACAAATACAAGCATGTCATGTTATACTTATACAAATTTTAAATTACGAAGGAATACATAGCAAAAATCCACTTACTTGAAAGATTGTTCCAAAAATCTTGGAATGAACAAGTTGGCGTTTGACACTGAAAAACCAATCATCTTGAAAAAATGTTTGCACCTAATTGAACCGTTGGATCGGTCTGAATTTGGAATGTTGCTCCAACATGTGTAGGTATTTTCTGAACGGTGGAGATCGGATTTGGACGTGTAAAACAATGAGCAAAAATTTATGAAATTGAGCAGAATTTTTGTACTCGAAAATTACAACTTTTGGAGAGAACTTTTGATGTTTTTGGTGTGATTTTACTCATTCCTTTGCCACTATTTATAGGCACCAACGTGACTTTACGCCTTCCTCTTCCATACCAAAAGTTGCATGGTTTATGGCATTAATCACCAATGTGACTCTTGGCATTCTTTTTCCATACCAAAGGTTGCATGGTTTATGGACTTAAATGTCACTAATGTGACTTTAGGCCTTTCCCCTCCATGCCAAATGTTGTATGTAATTTTATTCTCCTCCATTACATAATTTATCTTCAATGAAAAACTAAAATCAACTTAATACTTTGTTTCTTTGTAATGAAAATTTTTGGGTCTTCACAGGTAGCTCAGCAGGATAACCTCAGAAGCCCGGCCAGCCGAAGGAGTGTTCAACTGATGAAGAAACTCAGCTGATCAGTTCAATTGGGCGAGAGTGAAATCAGTTCAACTGATTTCACCAGCCCAACTGAACTAGTTCGGAGCGTCAGTTAAGAATCTTTCAGTTGTAGATGAAGACAAACTCATTCATTGGATTCCAGCTATACACAAAGGTACAAAGCAATTGTCCAGTCAAAGGACAATAATCAACGTTGCATCAGAGCATTAAAGACAAAAGTTTCAGAAGGACAGTCGAAAAGTCGAGACACAGAGTCCAAGAAACGAATTCAAGATGCAACAAATACAATAATTGAGTCTCACTGTACGATCAGTTTCCCACCTATAAATAGAAGATCAGTGAAGACAAAAAAAAATGAGTGAGTGAAGATACAAAAAAAAATGGCTCGCATATTGCATATTATCTTACAAGAAGCAATCAGCCAAGAGGGACACTTCGACGTGTTATCAGCTTAGATTAGGAAAAATTTCCCTCGGTGTGTGGGAACACCTTTTTGGTGTATTCTTTGTTCAGTTCCCACACACACACACACTCACCGCCTCAACCCAAATACAGTCTTGCACAAAGACGTTATACTTGTGTATGTAGTCTTTGGCATACAGACGTTAAAGAAGTGTTGGCTGAAAGGTGTTGCCTTTAGTCTAGGCTAGGATTTCATTTGAGGTAGTAGTGTATGTACTAAGCTGAGTGGGGTTGTATAAGTAGTTGTATAAATCAAAGTCTTCTAGTGGATCCTACCGAGGTTGTAAAAGGGGTGACGTATGAGCAGTTGAAGTCTCCGAACATCCACAAACATCTCTTGTGTATTTAACTGATTAAATGCTGTTTTCAAACCGACTTGATCAGTTAGAGCATCCGTCGGTTCAGTTCTTACCATAACTGAACGATATATGCGACAACTGATCTCCTGCTTTTCAGTTATTCAGTTTACATATGTTAAAATGTTTTCTAATTTAACAATCTTCTTCACGAAAGATTACTTCGAGTTTCTTCCGCTTGATTTTTAACCAAACTCGATTTAGTTCATCGGTGTTAAAATTCTTAGAACACGAGCTATTGCAGCTCATTGGAAATATTGTGTTTGAAATGTCTTCAAAGGCACCAGCACGCGATCCTTCAATGCTAATTCCCCCAGTACAAAGATGAGACAAAGATATACTAAGAATAACATGCAACTCAACAAAAATGATGAGATATAAATAAATGTGAGGCTCCTATATCAGTCAACACATGTGTAGACCAATATCAAATAAAGTGCAAGTATCTGCTACAACATCACCCCCAGCCTCATTTGCTTGATCTTGTGTTAGCGCAAATACACGTTCAAATGCTGAGGGATTAGACGATCCCTCTCCTTGTCGTACTTTCCCCTAAATCCTCTGGAATGTCTGAACTGGTTGTTGTACTATGGACTCAAAGGAGGGGTACCTGGCTACCTCTTCTATATCATACACTATTTCAACTTCATTTATACCCCCGGCCCCTAGCTGGCTCATAACAATGAGTAGCATTATGTCCCGCACAACCACAAGAATAACAGTCTCTGTCATGATAAATACATTCTGATGCTCGATGTGGTACGCTACATCTGAAACACCCACTAAAAGGAACACCACCACCCTTAACCGACTTAGAGTGAGGTGTCTGACTTGAACTCCCGCTAGAAGAATAAGATGATAATCCAGATCTCTTAAAACCAGGCGTCTGATGTTGTAGACCAATACAACTATACTATGTCTACAACTATCTCTACCTCGATATCGGGATATTGAAATCCACCTCTTGGCTCTCGATGTGTTCTCCACCATCCGATCTCTGCCCGTTTAACCCTATCCAATAATTCATCATAAGTACTTGGTTTTTCTGGGTTCACTCTATTATTTATTTCAGGACATAAACCCTCAATATATTGATAAATCTTAGCGTTTTCCTTTTCACTAATGTGTGGAACATACAGGAGAAGTTCGATAAACTTAGTCCTATAATCATAAACTGACATGTCACCCACCCTGTCAAAGATGTGTCATTTCTTTGTGTTTTGCATCTCTTTCATTAGTACAAAAGTATCGTTCAACATTATATGGAAAAATTCCCAATTTACTACTTTCCCTTGACGTTTTACCATGTCCTCATAACTACTCCACCAATTATATGCCTTTGGTGTCACATTTTGAGTTGCTATTCTTATCCAGCAAGATGGATGACAATAAGCTGAATGAAATAAATTTTTCGGTGTGTTCAAATCTCTCAAGGTACGTAGTCTAATGAAGGTTTTATGCTCTGATACAGTTAATATAGGTATCCAGGATTTAATCTCACATCATATTGCAATTAACATATTTCTAATTTCCTGAATAATGCAAGATATTTTTATTTTAATTCAAATGACAAACGATGTATATCTCGGATGAATCAACATCAAAATATCAACAATTCTAGAAATCACATCATAATCCTTGAACTAAAATAACCATATTATAATTCACATAAACAGCTACATTATGTTTATACTAAATTACATACTCAATAAGCACAAAAGGCTCTACCATGCTTCTTTTGAACCACTTGAAAAACAAATCCTATAAGGAAAAAACTTGTGTGAGACGGTCTCACGGGTCGTATCTGTGAGACGGATCTCTTATTTGGATTATACATGAAAAAGTATTACTTTTTATGCTATGAGTATTACTTTTTATTGTCAATATCGGTAGGGTTGACCCGTCTCACAGATTAAGATCCGTGAGACGGTCTCACATGAAGACTCATTCATCCTATAAAAGGGTGAGCTAATGCCCAACACATTCACAGTCATCCAGATGTAGAAATTTATTCAGCTATAAACAATATTATCGAGAATATCCAATCATCTCATCTCAATACATTGAAAACCAAATGACTTGTGAAAATAAAACCATTTACAATATTTCAACGTTTTCTTCAATCAATAATCACAAACCATTTATCATAACTGCATACACGTCAACAAATTCGGACTGTATGCATCATCCACGGTTCTTTTATGATCATATCCATAAATCTGATACATCAATTGATTAGATTTTACTAAACTTTTGAAACCTAAATACAAACTCCCCAAACAATAGTCATTGTTGATTAGATCTTATTATTTTAATACTTATATCCTTTATGTTTCACGACATACACTTATAATACCTATAATACAAATGTAATTCTCTCTAATCTATTATGATACCCAAAAATTATTAATTTGACGAATCTTACTTTCTCACCAAAATCGCTAATACCAATATTGTTTGTTCCTCCTAGGATATCCCCATACTTACCTATCTTTCTAATTTACTCAATCGCAATTGCATATGTACGTAACTCTTAATTGTAATTTATTTGTTGACTACATTCAAATAGTCCTTTTTTATTTTTCAGAAAGTTGCAAACTAAATGCCAAAGTTCTCGGATTATTCGATTATGCCTGGTTATCGCATTTTTAGCCCATCAAACTATCGAATTTAATGCAAAACAGCTCCCATAGCTTTCGAAAATTTTTAAAATGACCCAGTAATTTTCCTAAAATTTGCAATCAAGACCCGAAAATTCTCGAATTCTAAAATTTAGCCCTCCAAGTTTTTGAATTCATACAACTAAGCTCTTATATTCTTGAATTATAGCAAAATCACCTCTAATATTTTCGAAAACTAGCCATTAAGTCCCTTAAAATTTTTAAATTATTATAATTCAGTCCTTGATTCCTTAAATTCAACCCATACCATCAACTTCGAAATTCTCTTCCAATACAGTGTAGAATTCGAAGCATGCAATCATAAACCACTAAGTTCAATTCGCTCCAACTTAATCCTAAGCAGTGCAAAACTTGAGATATGAAAAACCAAATTTTCCTCACGTCTCTCCTCTTCCCCATGCCCGTGAATAACACGTCTTGGAGGCATGGTTGTATACACCCTCCAAACAACGTAACCAACATGTATTTAATTTTTTAAAATGCAAACTCCAAATTTCTATATCATAAGAGCATTCAAAAAAAAATTCATCATATAAATTTAAAGCCATAAAACTCACAGACATTGAGATGTGACTTCTTGAGCTCCTCAGAAACGGCAACGAGCATAATTCTTTTCAAGAACCACCGCTCTGATACTAACCAAAACGACTTTAATTCTAAATTCATTTAATTTACACTAGTTTTTTTTAACCATGCATAATTAATTCATCATAAATAAACTAGCATAAATAATCAAATAAATGAATTCCATAATATCTAAAACCATTCATGCCGAATAAGTAAGTAAAGTAATAAAAGTCTAAAATTCAAATCAATAAATTCTAGCATCTTAACAGTCTATAAATAAAAGCGATAATCCATAAAATCATCAAAAAAATTAATATATGCGGAATTTCTAGGTCCTCGGATATGCAATGCGCCTCCCGGATTACTCGATAGTCCGCACCTCACGGCTCAACATCATCATTACCTGCAACCAATCAACCTAATGAGTCTAATGAATCAGCATGCTTAAACCTAATATAGCAAGTACGTAAATTAAAATCACATACATAAAAATTACTTTAACTAAAAATAGATTCTTTATGCAACCATGAGACATTCAAAAATACGCAACTTTTAAAATCAAGCGTAGATATGAACATTTTCCATTAAAAATTATCTTTTTTAGGTGAATTCCGATATTCGAAAGTGAAAACATTCATTCGATTGATCAATCTATAAACCATAGTAATAGGCCGCAGGGTTCACCGTCCACTTCTTTGACGATCCCACCGACTATCATAAAAATAACTTCACCATTCACTTTTTTCCAAAAGATCCATTATCATTGAGATTCTCGCCCCCGTTTTCGATTGATCCCTTACTACTTTTACGTCACGATCAATTCATATTCCTCATAAATATTTTTCTTTACTTTAATATTTCATAAAACACTCATAACTTTCCATATTCTTTAAAATTTCCAAAAATAGCTCATTTCATTCGTATACACTGAGATTGCAAAAAATAGCATATACGTGCAAGCACGTTAAAACTTCTAAAAATAACATAAGTCATACATATACTTTTATACTTTAAAAAATAACATTAACAAGATATGAAATTGTGTAGGAAGTTGCAAACCGCCCTTGACTTTCCTCGAACCGACCGCACACGATTCAACATTATACGTACCCAGACACCCCAGACCTTGACTTAATGAAAACGACTCAATTTCAAAACTTTGAAAACACAAAAATATCCCGTAACTTGCTGAAAATTCAATCTTAGGCCCTATGTCATGCCGCGGGACGGGGGTTAGTCGACACCGGCGTTGCTCTCAAATTTATGTTTGAAAACAACAAGCCTCAGAAGTACAAAATTCAGAAACCGGTTTTTTATTCATAATACTAAATAATCCATTATCTGTTACAATTCAAATACTAATGTTTTATAGCGAAAATGTAAAACCATACATAACAGTATCTTAACAGATGCAGCGGAAATAACATAAACTAGAATCAGAACTGAGAAATGACAGTCTTCTTCACCAGCCCCAAAACTAAATCTGCTCTTCTTCTTCTTCTTCTAATATTTCTTCCTCGTTCTTATCTGAGATGGTTTTGGTGGGTGAGTGATATGATCGTCACTCAATAAGCGAGGGCGGGAATAACTCCCAGTTTTCGAAATCATTTTCAACAGAAATAGTAATACAAATAATTTACAGAAAACTTCTTATTTTCAGAACAAATCGGTATTCAGAACAGAAAGGCAAGTAAGTAAGCACTGAGCACGTTTGTGAATTTCATGGCTAGAATCAGAAATCGGAATTCAGAAATGTTTAGAATATGTATTCCTACCATTAGTTCGCTAGGTTTCAGTAATTCAAAAATCAGAGATCAAAATACATATACTTTGTTTCAAAACAGGAATCATCAAACTGATTTCAAGATATTTATACATAATCCCACTTACTGTAATTTTCTATAAAGTTTCAGTTGAAGTCTGGAATCTGCTTGTTCTTGCTACTGGTTTCTACTGCTAAAAAATAAGAACTCTCTTAGCTCGAAAATTCAAGTAATAATCTCAAGATTTGTGTAACACCAATTCAGATGTTTGAGAGTGTTATTGGAAAAATTCTGACTGTTAGTCTCCCAATTAATGGCCATAATCTGACATTAACAGCCTTTATTCCATGTTAAATGCTTCAGTTACAAGTCATAAGCTGGATAAATAACTGTCTACTGGAATCTCCCTCTTCTGCTGCTTGATTTTACCTATTGTCTGCTGCTGGATTCTAATTTGCTGGAAAAATACCAGCTTCTGAAATATTAGCTTTTGCTGGAAATTTTGCATTGCTGCTGAAATGCTGGAAATTCGGGTTCTCACATCCCTCCCTCCTTATGAAAAGTTTCGTCCTCGAAACTTGGCTATACATGATCCTCAAAGAGATAAGGGTGTTGCTCGCATATTTTCTTCCAACTCCCAAGTAACTTCTCTTTTGGTGTGATTGGATCATTGTACTTTGACATATGGAATAATTCGTCGTCTCAGTACTTGGTCTTTGTAATCCACAATCTGAATCGGAATTTCTTCATACTTTAGTTCTTCATTTAAATTGCCTTCAACCAACAGGGGTCCAGCTTCAAGAATATGACTCGGATCGGAAATATATCTCCTCAGCTGCGAAACGTGGAATACATTGTGAATTCTTGACATGTCAGGTGGAAGTGCTAATCTATAAGCAAGTGTTCCCACTTTCTCTAGAATGTCAAAAGATCCAACATATCTGGGATTCAATTTTTCAGCCTTATTGAATCGGATTACACCCATCATGGGTGACACTTTCACATAAGCTTTTTCTCCAACTTCAAATTCCACGGGTCTTATTTTCAGGTCAGCCCAACTTTTCTGTCGATCTTGTGTACTTTTTATTCTCTCCTTGATCACAGCAACTTTATCCATTGTTTCTTAGATTATTTCGGGTCCAACGATGGCTTTTTCCCTTACTTCATCCCAATACAGTGGTAATCGATATTTTCGTCCATACAGAGCTTCGTATGGTGTCATTCCAATACTGATGTGATAACTATTATTGTACGCGAACTCGATTAAGGGAAGATGCTTACTCCAATTGCCACTGAAATCTAGAGCACATGCTTTCAGCATAACTTCTAGAGTTTGAATTGTCCTCTCTGTTTGGCCATTGGTCTGAGGATGATAGACCGTGCTAAGAGTAATTTTGGTCCCCATAGCTTGTTGAAAGCTCTTCCAAAAACGAGATGTAAACCTCGGATCTCTGTCTGATAGTATGCTAGCTGGAACTCCATGTAGTCGTACGTTCTCATTCATGTACAATGTGGCTAGCTTGTCCAAATTATAGTTCATGGGGCAGGTAAGAAATACGCAGATTTCGTGAGTCTATCTACGATTACCTAGATGACATCATGACCTTGTCTTGACTTGGGTAAACCAACTACAAAATCCATGGAAATATGTTCCCATTTCTATTCCAGGATTTCTAATGGTTGAAGAAGTCCACCAGGTCTCTGGTGCTCTGCTTTGACCTGTTGGCACACGTGACACTTAGAAACAAACATTGCCACGTCCTTCTTCATTTCACTCCCCGGAAATTTTTCTTCAAATCTCTGTACATCTTGGTACTGCCAGGATGGACTGAAAATTTTGACTTATGTGTTTCAGACATTACTTCTTGTCGAAGGTTATCGATGTCTGGTACGCACAATTGTCCTTTCATCCACAAGATTCATTTGTTATCCGTCTCGAAATCTGGTGATTTCCCTTCTTTAGCTTGCTCTTTTAGTTTCACCAAAGCGGAATCTCTATCTTGACTTATTTTGATTGTTTCTCGAATGCATGGTTGTGCTGAAAGTGATGTCAGGATCACCTTACTCGTATTATTTCGACTTAAAGCATCTGCTACCTTGTTGGCTTTGCCTGAGTGGTGGCTTATCGTGAAGTCGTAATCTTTCTTGAGTTCAATCCACTTTCTTTGTCTCATATTTAGTTCCTTTTGAGTGAACAAATATTTGAGACTTTGGTGATCCGTGAAAATCTCACACTTGGCTCCATAAAGATAATGCCTCCAAATTTTTAGTGCGTATACAGCTGCAGCTAGTTCGAGTTCATGCGTTGGGTAATTCTGTTCATACGGCTTCAACTGTCTCGACGCGTATGCAATCACCCTTCCCTCTTGCATGAGTGCACATCCTAAACCTCCTTTAGATGCATCATTGTAGATGGTGAAGTCTTTGCCTTCAGTTGGCAATACCAATACCGGAGTAGAGACAAGTTTCTTCTTCAAAGTCTCGAAGCTTTGCTCACATTCTTTACTCCATTGAAACTTAGAGTTCTTCTGTGTGAGCTTAGTGATTGGTATGGCTATTGAAGAGAATCCTTCAAAAAAAAATTCGATAATAGCCTGCTAGTCTCAAGAAGCTTCGAATTTCTGTCACATTCTTTGGCCTCGACCAATCCATTATTGCTTCTACCTTCTTAGGGTCCACAGATACTCCTGCTGCTAATATTATGTGACCTAAGAATGAAATGCTCTCTAGCCAGAATTCTCATTTATTGAACTTGGCGTACAGTCCCTTCTCTCTCAGTGTCTGGAGGGTGAGACGGAGATATTCTTTGTGGTCTTCTTCATTTGAAGAATATACTAGAATATCGTTGATGAGTACTACGACAAACTTGTCAAGAAACGGTTTGAACACCATGTTCATGAGATCCATGAAGGCTGTCGGAGCATTTGTTAATCCGAACGGCATTTTAAAGGATCGGTTAATCGATTAAAGAGTGTTTAGAAAGGGGGTTGAATAAACATTGCTCAAATTTAAATATTCTTCGACAATATGAGTTCAGTTTTGTTACAAACTAAAAATAGATATCCCGTCGGTCAGTAACAATCAGTTAAACTGAATAAAATAGTTGCGGAAAAAGAACTGACTGAAGATAGAGTATCTAACTGAAAATAACAGCTGAAGTAATGACACAATATGTTTCTGGATGTTCGGAGACTTGAATAACTCCTACGTCACTCCTTATAACAACGAGGATAGGATATCCACTAAAAAACTTTGATCAAATACACGACACTGTACTGACCCACTTCAGTTTGGACTTATCACTTTGCCAAAACTGAAACTCTTAGTATACAACACTTTTATAGATCGTAACTGATCTCAGCACAACTTAGAAAATCTATCAACGATTACAAAGTGCTATTTAAGCTCAAGAATATAGTCTTGAATACTACTGATATGACTGACAAGCGTGCGCTTTGATTTCTGAATGCAAGTAAATATTTCTGCAACGTAACAGCAAGTAGAATGATATACTGAAAGTCGGGGGGTTCTTTCTTCAGTTGCTGTCTTCGACTATTTATAGGCTCTCCTCTCAACGGTAACATTAAAGAGTGTTTGAATATTCTAACCGTTGATTGCCACGTCGATATATTCTGACAATCGTACGCTGTTCATTATGTAATGCGGCGTTCCACTACTAGTTGCAGGTATATGTACTATTTTGTCGGTTGTCGCTTTCAAATGATGACGTGTACTGCTGAGAGATCAGCTGGTAAGGAATCAGTTGACGAGAATGAACTTCGGTTGTATCATTCAGTTAACTAAGTTCAGCAGATGACGTGTTCAGTTGATGATCAGTTCAGTTGCTTAGTTCAGTTGGTAAGTCTTTTTGTCAAAACACCGGAATTAAGTTTTCAACAATTTCTCCCTTAATGTTGTTTGACAAAACTTAGAGTAAAATATAACTGAATAACTGAACTCTTGTAGATAAAATAATATGTAGATTCAACTGAACTCATATTCTTCACAAATACAAGAATTTAATTCTTCTGCTTTTCTAAAATCAGTTTAAGGCTCTTCCCCTTTTTTGTCAAACAGCTCCATCTTAGCAGATAATTTCCGAACGTCAATTGATAGGAGCTTAACAGAGTCGAAAATATTGCTGATAGCAGTAGTCATTGCGACTTGAAGCAAATCTATCTTTCTTGAGACAAGAAACTCCACACTGTCAACTCGTTTGTTGATAGAGCCTTGAGTGGCAGTGAGACTGGAAAATATCCCTCTGTTTTTCTATATAACTTCAACTGCGAATGTCAGAGAGGTAACAACAGTTTGTATGGCGTTCAGTTTTTCTAAGTTGAACTGATGAGAATGGTCCAACTTCAGAGTGTGTGACAACTGAGTGTTCTGAATCTTTGAAATGGCAGTAATCATTTGTTGCATACTGTTCTGCATATTCTGAACTTCTTCAAAAATGAGATCAAATTCTGATGAAGATGGAGGAGACTGATGAGAGGTTCCTGGTTCTCCTGAGTTGTGTTCAGAAATGACTAAAGCTTGTTCAGTTGAGACTGTGACAGCAACATTCCGAACTGGAATATCAGTTTCAATGATTTCTCCTTGAACGTGAGGCGGTGATGGTGGATTCTGATCAGCAGATGAGCTGGCTTGATGAATAGCAGAAGGTGATGGAACCAAAACTGGTGCCTCTAAAGGATGAACTTTAAAAGAATCGGCACATCAGTTGAATTAGCTTGTTCAGCAGATAGATCTTGGTGAACTGGTTCTTCTGAAGAGATGGTGACCTCTGGATGGATTTGATCAGCAGAGTGATCAACTTTGTCAGATGTAGGTTCGATCAAATGGGATTCTTGTACCACTGCTTGTATAATTTCGTCAATATGTGCGAAAGAAAGCTCAGCTTCAGTGTACAATAGCTGTTCAGCAGGAGGTGGTTGAGGTATATCCTGAACTGGCTCTTCAGTTGGAACAAGAGCCTGTACTGAGGATGATTTTTCAACTATATCTTCTTCATCATTATCTGAATCTCCTTGATGAAGAACCAACTCCTGATCCATTTCCCAAAATTTTATCTGAGATAGCAACCCAATCAAGTCAGTGTCTAGCTGAGTAATTACTGCTTGATCTGCATAGGCAGTTGGATTTGTGGGTACGTAGTTGGCCTTCAGTTTATTAAGAATTTGTGCCAGTTTCTTTGCTCTCATCTGATCAAATAAATAAGTTTTTCTTTCCATGGCCTGAGCAATTGTGGCAGCTTTTACCGTTCTCAGGACAAATGCTTCCAGTTTGATGAAGATGTTCAGCTGTGATTTGTTCTTCAGTTGCTTGGCAAAAACTTGTGTACGAAAAACTGTCCAAGCATTATAGGACTGAACTTTTGAAGCCGCAAAACTAATTATCTTTGCCCAAACAAGGTCAATATGTTTCTGAATGGCATTGGAAGGTCTGGGCTCTTCAATCAGCTTACCCTTGCCTTTATCAGTACTCAGAATGTGAGGGATTTCCAATCCTGTTCGAGTTGATTCCACCACCTCTATGAATTTTATGCTTTTGGGTCGAGCAGGTTCCATATCAGTAGGACGAGTGATTTGAACCAGAGGAGCTTTGGTCCTAACTGATTCCTTTTTTGCACCAACTGAAGCTTCTGGTGGAATGATTTTCAAAGGGACTGCTTCTATTGGTTGCTGAGCATCTGAAGAAATAATCGCATCAGTAGGAATGGATACCTCGGCAGTTGTTGATTTAACCCTTTGGGTTCTTGGTTTCTTGGCAATCTGTGGAGATGGAGTTTTCTCTGAGTCAGATGTACTCAAAACTAATTTCCTCTTTGCTACCTTCAGTTGAGCCAAAGTTTTGGCCTTCTTTACTGATTTTGGGGCCGCTTTATCAGTCCCAATCTCCTGTTTGATCTTGACAAACTGAGCAGGAGAGATGTCCAGTTTGGTCCTCAGTGGCATAGTGTTCTTCGCATTAAAAACTTTAAACTTTAATGATCTTTCTGAATCATCAGCCACTAACCCTTTCATTTTCAGCAGATAACTGAGTTGCACAGCAAAACCCTTTGACTGTTTGGAAGACAGAAACAAATTTTTCAGAATATTAAATATAAGATGCTTCCAGTTGAGTGGACGATCAGCCATAATAACATAAATGGCTTGAAATTTCTCCTAAGTAAGGGCAGCAAATGATCCAGCTTTTGCCAAAATCCCTTTGGCTACAACATCAACAAGTAACTGAACTTCATACTTCAGTTCTTTCTTTGGATCAGAGACTTTGATCTTCCGTCCATCAGCGGAAAGTGAAGTTTGCATCTCTTCAATATCAGAAGCTTTTACATCCGAGAGGTGTCCAATCCATCAGAGGGTCGAGAGAAAATTTCTCCAAAGGAGTCTTCAGATATGGTCAGAGAATGATCATTGGCAGTAGAAACTATGTTGCCATTAGAGTTGACCATACAGGTGGAGTAGAAATCCTGAAGTTCTTTTGGGTAGATTTCTTGAGATGATTTTCCCAAGAACGTCCGTAATCCAGCAGTCTCAAGTTTTTGAAAAACTTTCTTGACATCATCATCACCGAAGGATAGGATTGACCCAAAATTGATAGCCATAGCATTTAGCATATAAGCGGGAATTTGAGTTGCCATTTTAGAACTGAATAAATTCCTGAAAAGAAAGTTGAAGGATGAAATTTGTTCTTGCTCTCAAAAGATTGTGGATAAGCGTAAGGAAAAACTGAAATGGAGCGGGTAAAATCCTTTTGTAAGTGACTGTTCGAATTTTTTGACACGTGTCAGTCCAAGAAAATTTTAAACAAATTCGTGTGTACGTGTGTCAAATGCGTGTGTATTTGAACGGTTTCAAAGGTGTCCACGTTGACACTAATCATTAGTGAAACGCATCTTTTAATGCTTGAAAGACAGTCACGTCGCTTGATTTAGAATATAATAGGTTTAATTAGTTAACTTATATGAGAAGATTAGTGAGAAGCTCAACTGATCGATCAGTTGTTACTGTGTCCTTTCAGTTGAGAACTGAATAATCAGTTGTCTTCTCAGTTAACCTCTTAAAACCAATATTCCCCCTAAATAAATGCATTGAGGAAAATGACGATAATATAAATAAGATTAATTAAAGGAAATCCTGATGCTTGGTAGAGTAATCGTCATTTTAAAAAGATATTGTTCTTTCATCTTCCTCGTCCTGTTCTATAAATAAGAGTTAAACAGTTAGTCACAAGTATATCAGCAGATAACATTCAGCAATATAAAATGGCAGGTGCTAGTGGTTCAAAATCTCCAGACATGGCAGAGGAATTCATGAAAGCAGCGCTGAAGAACAGAAAGATTGAGATGGAAGATGATGTTTTCCATCAAATACTTCGATACTGGGAGAGTCTCCAAAATCTCCACTTTCTCTGGGAGAATGAGATGGCCACTACTCCCACTTTGGTGGCAAAGCTAAAGAAATACCGGGAGCGTTTGCACGAAGCCCATGCTGAGTACATTTTCAAACCAGATAACATCTACGAACTGATGCTTCACAAGGAGAAGAAGATCCTGGAGGGCATAGCTGAGTCTGCCAGCTTCTCCAAGACTAGTTCTGGAGAGTTAGGACACTGGCTATCCAACTGGAGATATTTTGTACAAGATGAACTGAATGTTGTAATACGTAAAAATTTCCTCCAGTGAATAATAAGAATTTGAAATTTATCTTTTTCTGGTTATTTTCCTGCATTACTCAATTTCTTTAGTTAACAAGTAAATCAAGAGAAAAATTGCTTAATAACAATTTGCGTCTTACTGACCCAAGAGATCAGTCTGTCTCCTAGAAATTGACATGATCCACTTGTACTTTTTCGATCAAGCTTGCATCCTGCATAATCTGCATCTGAATAACCAAATAAATTGAAAGATGAGCCTTTAGGATACCATAATCCAACATTTTGTCTGCCCTTAAGATATTTCAAAATACGCTTGGCAGCAGTAAAATGTGATTGCATAGGATTTGCTTGAAATCTAGCACACATGCATACAACAAATACAATATCAGGAAGATTAGCAGTTAGGTACAATAATGAACCTATTAAACCTCTGTAAAGTGTCGTCTCAACTGATATTCCCCCTTGATCAGTGTCTAATTTAACTGATGAGCTCATGGGAGTGCTTGCAGCTGTACATGATTCCATACCAAATTTCTTCAACAATTCCTTAGTGTATTTGGTTTGACTGATAAAAGTTCCTGAATCCAGTTGCTTCACTTGTAAACCAAGGAAGAATGTCAGTTCACCCATCATGCTCATTGCGAACTTATCCTGCATTAACTTGGCAAATTTCTAGCATAATTTGGGGTTAGTTGACCCCAAAATAATGTCATCAACATAAATTTGAACGAGTAGAATATGATCATTGTTAGAAAATTTGAACAAGGTCTTATCAACTGATCCAACCAAGAAATCGTGATCAGTTAGAAATTTTGAAAGAGTTTCGTACCAAGATCTTGGAGCTTGTTTAAGACCGTATAAGGCTTTGTTCAAATGATATACATGATCAGGAAGGTAATGATTGATAAAACCTAGAGGTTGTTCAACGTAGACTTCTTCTTGCAACTGGCCATTCAGAAATGCACTCTTTACATCCATTTGATAGACTTTGAAGTTTTTGAATGAGGCATAGGCAAGGAATATTCTGATTGCTTCCAGTATTGCAACTGGTTCATATGTCTCATCATAGTCAATTCCTTCTTCCTGCCTATATCCTTGTGCTACTAGCCTTGCTTTGTTGCGCACAACTGAACCATCTTCGTTCAGTTTGTTCTTGTACACCCATTTTGTACCTATAACAGTTTTTCGAAATTGGTCTTGGAACTAAGTTCCAGACATTGTTATGGATAAACTGATTTAGCTCCTCTTGCATTGCATTTATCCAGTTTGGATTAGCAAGAGCTTCATCAGTCTTCTTGGGTTCTAGTTGTGATACGAAAGCTGAATGAATAAATAGATTGAGCATCTGATTTCTTGTTCTTACTGGATCAGATGGTTTACCTATTACCAACTCTGGAGGATGTGATTTCTTCCATCTGAGTTTTTGCATTTATTGCTTCTGAATCAGCAACTGCTTCTGTGGGTAACTGAACATTTTCAGTTTCAGTTGGAGCAGTTTCAGTTGGTAACTGAATGTCATTTGGTTGCTCTATTAATTGATCATTAGGAACAGCTTCTGGTTGATCCAATACTTCTGGTTCAGGTGTTTGGAGGTTGCTTTGATTGATATGGACGTCTTCTTAATCATCATCATCCAAGCTTATATCTGTAAATCTATCAGCTAGCTCAACTTGATCAGTTGGCTTATCAGTTAGTACAGTTTCATCAAAAACAACATGGATAGATTCCTCAACATTTAAAGTATTTTTGTTGAAGATTCTATAAGCTTTACTCACTGAAGAATAACCAAGAAATATTCCTTCTGCAGATTTAGCATCAAAGGCTTTTAAATGAGTTTTACCATTGACAAGTATA
This sequence comes from Primulina eburnea, assembly GCF_022965805.1. Taxonomy (NCBI): domain Eukaryota; kingdom Viridiplantae; phylum Streptophyta; class Magnoliopsida; order Lamiales; family Gesneriaceae; genus Primulina; species Primulina eburnea. The sequence goes on along the minus strand of NC_133109.1, from coordinate 12,185,807 downwards.
AAACATCTACAGCCGAATATTTTGAAGTAGGAAACCACACTTTTTCTTCCATGTCAGATCTCATAAGGTGTTTTCATATGAATCTTATTAATCATTGATCTGTTTTGAGTGTAGCACGCAGTGTTCACTGTTTTTGCCCAAAACCTTTGAGAGATACCAGAATCAGCAAGCATTGTTCTAGCAGCCTCTTTGAGGGTCCGATTTCTCCTTTCAGCTATACCATTTTGCTGAGCAGTTCTAGCTGCTGAAAGCTCATGCTTGATTCCGGCATTCTCTAAATAATTTGAAAGAATTTGATTGATAAACTCAGTTCCTCGATCGGATCTGATTCTATCAATTCCGACTGATTTTTCATTTAATAATCTTTTGAAAAACTTAATCAGTTGAGCAGCAGTTTCGTCTTTGGACTTGAGAAATATAACCCAAGTGAATCTTGAAAAATCATCTACAACCACCAAGGTGTATTTCATTCCCCCTAAGCTCATGACTGGTATTGGACCAAATAGATCCATATGTAACAGCTCTAAGCATCAAGAAGAAGATTTACGACCCTTGTTCTTAAAAGAAGATTTGATTTTTCTACCAAACTGACATGCTGAGCAAATTTTGTCTTTGATAAAATCCATTTTGGGCAGTCCAGTAACAAGATCGTGGTTACTCAAATATGCAATAGACTTGAAATTCAGGTGGTTTAATCTCTTATGCCGCAACCAGTTTTTAGAAGATTTTGAAGCAATAAAACATACTGGTGCATAAGGTTGATCATTCCAACTGACTTTGTAAGTGTTTCCACACCTTTTGCCAGTTAGGATGATCTCTTCAGTTGAGTTTTTGACTGAACAGGAATGTTTGTCAAACTGAACTGAGAATCCATTATCGCATAACTGACTGATTGTAATGCCCAAGATTTTATATCGTGTTAAATTACGATTATGGATTTTTAATCGAGACGATTATGAAAAGGCTAACCGAGACACGAAATGAGATCGCGTGTGAAAATTGATGTGCGAAGACAGTAGCATCGGCGCACATGCGCGACTATATGCGCGCACATGCGCGAGAGGTCCAGAAAGGTTGGCGCACATGCGCGACTTGGATTCGCGCACATGTGCGAGACAACCCGAGAGTTGCCAATTTTGAATATTGGTCTCGTGCATATGCGCCAATTAAGGGCGCGCATATGCGCGAGAGGCTGTGAAGGCACGCGCCTGGGCATATTGCTTCGCGCATATGCGCGGAGGAGGGTCGCGCAAATGCGCGAGACGTGCAATGCATAGATCGAGCCACCTAGCCTTCACATGCATGATATATATATCGAAGAATCGTATTTGGCCTCTGAATTTCGAAAATAAGAAAAGGGTCGAGGAAGTTTAAGAAAAATCCTTACGCCTTTTGTGAGAAATTCGTCCGTTAGATTTTAAATCCGACTTCGGTACTGTGTTCATAACAACGCAGGCAACTACAGGACGTAAGTTTTACTACGTTTTGACATGTTTTGAAATTATGATGTTGTTGGAATTGAATACACGTCATATATGTTGCTCTTGACATGTTAGACAGCGTAGAATCGAAGTCAGATTAAGAAACGACTGATTATGGAATTGTTTTCTGAAATTGACTAGAATTGATATCAGATTTGTACGGTGGTTGATTGTAAATTATGGGAATTAGTAGATACTGGTTTGGTATCACAGATATTGCAAGATTGTACTGTTGTACCGTCAGAATTTGATAAAACGGAGATGTCGTGATTTGATTAGAATATTGATACAGTATATTGATATTGTCATTGCCAGATTGAACAGTGACAGACTTTGAATCAAGACTGTGATTGTATCAGATCGACATCAAGAAAGGTATAAATAAATGTTGATTCGAGATTGCACAAATCGAGTTAGGTTTGACTTGAGTTTCCCAAAATCACATACTTTATTTTATTGCATTAATATTTGCAGATTATCAGATTGATATGTTTAGTCTATTGAATGATAGCAGAGCCAGAGTTTTGATTCTAGGGCAGATTAGCCTAGCTAGGGCAGAACCGCCGAGTCTTTGTCAGAACCGCTGAGACTCTAGACTTACGGTGTATCGATGAGCTTAGATGTAGATCGACGTCTATTGTAGACATTCGATACAGCATACCAAAGTCTAAATTATATCGGGATCCCTAGATTAGAAACGAGTCCTAGATTTAGGTACAGATTTGTATCGATTCATGTAGTCAGATTGGATGCATGTTTTTATGATTATTTATGCTTTTATATATGTTTTATATGATTGCATTGATACATTGTTTATACTGGGATATTTATATCTCACCGGAGTTATCCGACTGTTGTCTTGTCTGTATGTGTGCATGGCAGCAGGTGGGACAGGTTTAGGGTCACAGAGGTGAAGAAAGATCGAGTTAGAGTGGAGACTACGTACTTGGACTAGAGATATGGTTTAAACACTTGATAGTTAGTTGTTGAACCTGAGATGTGTATGATTGTATATTTTATCAGATTTATACTTTTATACTGATATGTATAGGAGTTTGATTCCATTACCTTCCGTATTTTAAAAAAAAAATTAGGCCATGTTTATTATAATTGATTAATTAGTCCCAATCACGATTAAAAAGATGATTAGCGTCCGGGTCCCCACATTGATGCTAATTAGATTATACTTGAGACTCTCAACTAATAATACATCATTAATAGTGAAGTTACCATGGATAAGCTTACCCTTACCCACAGTTTTACCTTTAGAATTATCTCAAAAACTGATGTTTGGTCCAGTGTAATTGACCAGTTGAGATAATAAATTTGAATCTCCTGTCGTGTGGCATGAACATCCACTATCCAAGTACCATATAGATTCAATGCTTGTACCTGTTACCTGCAATCACACACAAGATAAGATTCTAGTACCCTTTTTCTATTTGGGTCCAAAGTTGATTAGTCCCTTGGGAATCCAGACTTGGATCAGTCTAACTGACCGTTCAGTTGCTGTATTCCAGATGATCTTTCCCTGTTTGTGTGTGCTTGGTGTATGGTGTGCAGTAGATACAACATGTGATTTGCCCTTTTTCAACTGATTGTTCAGCCAGTATGTTTTCTGAACTGGCTTACTGTTGTAGTAATTTGAGTAGCCATTTGAGTAATTTTTGCTGAAAATTTTTGGTTGCTGACTTCGAGAGTCAGTCACAACTTTTGGGCTATAACCATTTCCACATCTTCTTCCCTTGTTCATACTTTGAGTTGGCTGTTCAATCAGTTTACTCGGCTCAGCTTGTTCTTGTACCATAACTGATTTTACAAAGTGAATGTATTTCCCTTTGTTTATATTCAGCTTTGGCTGAGTATCTTTGGAAGACGAATCATCTTTACTACAGAATCCTAAACCAGTTTTATCAGTAACTGATTTCTGAGAGTTCTGTAAATCAGTTAAAGCATCAGACGATTTGTTCCAAGCCTGAATAAGCTCAGTGTGCTTTGAATTTTCAAGCAATAACTTTTGAATCATTAATTGATCCCTGCTTCTTTCATTTCTGAGCTCAGCAATTTTCCTTCTCAGACTCAACATATCAATTGATTCATCAGTTTTTGTTTTATCGTCTTTGGGATCATTTTGCTTTGCTCTGACTTTTTCAAAAGATAAAGCAAGCTTTTGATACTCATTAACCATGTCATGAAGAGTCGAGATAAGTTCTTCTCTTGTAAAATCAGTTGAGCTAAAGTCAAATATCTGTTGACTGCTTGATTGATCTTCTGTGTCATCAGCCATCAGACACTTTACTTCTTCCTCATCTTCACTAGAGCTGCAAGAGGTTTCTGGTCCTGACTCTTTCGCTGTCAGTCTCTGTCCATTTGGCTTTGCTATCTTCATCTAGGAGTACTTCATGTTTCTTTCTGTGAGGCTTCTTGTCGTCCTTAGATCTCCTCTTGTGCTCATATACTTTCTTCTTTCTTTCAGTTGAGACTTGATTGTCCTTCTTAGGCTTGGGACAGTCAGCAATATAATGACCTGGTTTGCCACAGTTGTAGCAAGCATTTGACTCTTCTCTGGAGTTGTTTCTTTGATATTGCTTCTGAAAACTCCCTTGATTTTTCCTCATAAATCTTCCAAATTTCTTAATGAACAATGACATGGCGTCATTGCTTAGTTGATCAGCAGCTTTCTCAACTGAACCAGTTGGTTCTATTCTTACAGCAGTTAAGGCAGTAGTAGCTGCTGGAGTAGATGGTTCTTCTTCTCGAGTTTGTAGTTCGAATTCGTATGCTATCAAATCAGCAAATAGATCATGAAGCTCAACTTTGTTCAGATCCTTGGATTCCCTCATGGCCATGGTCTTCACATCCCACTCCTTGGGAAGACCTCTGATTATCTTCAATGCAACTTCTTTGTTTGAGTACACTTTTCCAAGTACATTTAGTTCATTGATGATGCAGCTGGTTCTTTCATCATAATCATGCATCGTTTTACCAACTTTCATTCTAATGTTGTCGAACTTCTGCATGGCAACAGAAAGTTTGGTTTCTTTGGTTTGTTCGTTGCCTTCGTAAAGCTGAATTAACTTCTCCCAAATCTTTTTGGTTGTCTTGCACATCTTGATTTTACTGAACGTTACTTTGTCCAGTGTTTTATACAATATGTTCTTTGCTACATTGTCTAGATTTGCTTTCCTCTTGTCCTCAGTAGTCCACTCATCTCTGGCCTTTTCTATACGATGAGGTGCCCCATCAGTAATGGCAATAGCTGTATTGGCTTTCAAAAGCTTCATGGTTCTGTCAGTTATAACGTACCACATATCATCATCTTGTGCAGCTAGGTGAGCCTGCATCCTGATCTTCCAATCGTCAAAGTCTTCTCTTGAGAACATAGGAATCTTGTTGAATGAAGACATAGTGAACAATATGAGTGTAGATAATCTCTGATAGGATATAACTCGCTCTGATACCACTTGAAAGGATCGGTTAATCGAGTAAAGAGTGTTTAGAAGGGGGGTCGGATAAACACTGCTCGAATTTAAATATTCTTCGACAATATGAGTTCAGTTTTGTTACAAACTGAAACTAGATATCCCGTCGGTCAATAACAATCAGCTAAACTGTATAAAACAGTTGTGGAAAAAGAACTGACTGCAAGATAGAGTATTTAACTGAAAATAACAGCTGAAGTAATGACACAATATGTTTCTGGATGTTCGGAGATGTTCGGAGACTTGAATAACTCCTACGTAACCCCTTCTATCACGAAGATAGGATATCCACTAAAAGACTTTGATCAAATACACGACACTGTACTGACCCACTTCAGTTTGGACTTATCACTTTGCCAAAACTGAAACTCTTAGTATACAACACTTTTATAGATCGTAACTGATCTCAGCACAACTTAGAAAATCTATCAACGATTACAAAGTGCTATTTAAGCTCGAGAATGTAGTCTTGAATACTACTGATATGACTGATAAGCGTGAGCTTTGATTTCTGAATGCAAGTAAATATTTCTACAGCGTAACAGCAAGTAGAATGATATAACTGAAAGTCGGGGGTTCTTTCTTCAGTTGTTGTCTTCGAATATTTATAGGCTCTCCTCTCAACGGTAACATTAAAGAGTGTTTGAATATTCTAACCGTTGATTGCCACGTCGATATATTCTGACAATCGTACTCTATTCATTCTATAATGCGTCGTTCCACTACTAGTTGCAGGTATATGTACTATTTTGTCGGTTGTCGCTTTCAACTGATGACGTGTACTGCGGAGAGATCAGCTGGTAAGGAATCAGTTGACGAGAATGAACTTCAGTTGTATCGATCAATTAACTAAGTTTAGCAGATTACGTGTTCAGTTGATGATCAGTTCAGTTGGTAAGTCTTTTTGTCAAAACACCGGAATTAAGTTTCCAACAGCATTACTATAAACTTATAGTGTCCATATCTTGTTCTGAAGCCTGTCTTCGGAATATCTTCTGTCTTGACCTTCAGTTGGTGGTAGCCTGACATTAAGTCGAGCTTGGAAAAGACTGCAGCGCTTTGAGTTGGTCAAATAGGTCATCTATCCTTGGAAACGGGTACTTATTCTTGATTGTGATCTTATTCATTTCTCTGTAATCAATACACAATCTCATGCTTCCGTCCTTTTTCTTCACAAACAGAACAAGAGCTCCCCTTGGAGATGCGCTTGGTCGGATTTGCTTCTTATCCAACAACTCTTGTAGTTGTTCTTTGAGTTCTTTCAACTCTGCTGGAGCCATTCGGTATGGTGCTTTTGAGATTGGTGTAGCATTGGGTACTAAATTAATCTCAAATTCCACTTCGCGGTCGGGAATTGTGCCAGGGAGTTCTTCAGGAAAGACATCCAGGAACTCTTTTACTACTGGAATCTCTTCTAGTGTAAGTGTGGTTTCTTTCTTTACCTCGCTTAGCATAGCAAGGTAAACTTCTTCTCCACTTTTCATGGCTTTCCAAGTCTGGCAATCAGAAAGAAAAGTCTTTCGTTCTTTTGTCTTACCATGAAATAAAAGTTTCTCTTGGCGTGGAGCTTGGATAGTTACCGTCTTTCCATGACAGTGTACTAAAGCATGATTCTTGGCTAACCAATCCATTCCAAGAATTAGATCGAATTCCACCATTTTTAGTTGGATTAGGTTTGTCTTGAAACTCTGATTATCTATGAGAACACCAATATCCCGATATAGAGTGCGAGTTAAAAAAAATCCGATTTGCAGGAGTTGCTACTCTATATGGTTCTTCTAAGTTATCAGGCTTAGTTCCTAACTTCTTGGCAAATCTCTTAGACATGAATGAATGTGTAGCACCACAATCAAATAACACATACGGAGGTGTATCATTGATTATTATGCTACCTGCTACGACATCATTTGAGTTGTCAGCCTCTTCTTGAGTAAAAGAATAAACTCGAGCATTTGTCATGTTTTCCTTAGGCTTGTTTGGAGTTGTTCCTCATGTTGGACCATTCCTTGGATTTGGCAGAGGGTATTGAGCAATACGATGGTCCATCTTTCCACAACAGAAACAAGCTCCAGAATTCCTACGACATTCACGAGTGTGAGTGAATCCACAAGTTTGGCACTTGACTCCCTCTTTCCTTGATTGAGAAGAAGTGGTTCCTTTGGATGGAGTATTGCTAAATTGGTTGCTTGAAAACCTAGGCTTCTTGAATTGTTGGCCTGATTGGTATTGGCTTGACTGAGGACATTTGAGTTTGTTCTCACATTCACGCCTATTCATGTCATTCTCATCTCTGATGGCGGCTCCCATCAATTCATCAAAACTATAGGGTTTGATAACAGTAAGGGCAGATTGAATGCGGCTGTTCAACCCTTTCTTGAAGCGATGTATCTTCAAGGCATCATCTCCCATGATGGTTGGGGAGTAAGTTCCCAATGAGTGGAACTTGGATGAATACTCCACCATTGTCATGTTTGGTTCTTGAACCAAGCTTTCAAATTCTGACATCTTCTGTACTCGAACTGCTATCAAGAAGTACTGCTTCAGAAATGCCTATTGGAACCTTTGCCAAGTGATAGGTCCCGTCCTTACCATAGTTGGTGAGACTCCTTCCCACCATTTGGCTGCATTATTCACAAGAAAAGGGGTAATCACATCGATCTTGATCCCTTGTGGAACCTCAAGTAGTCGAAAATGATTCTCCACCTCCTTCATCCAATTCTGTCCGACCTCAGGATCGGAGCTTCCATCGAAGTTCGGGACTCTAACTCTTCGAAGGGACTCATAATGCTGTTTAGTTCCATTCTGAGCTGGAGGTGGTGGCGGTGGCTGATTAGCATTAGGGTTGACAAACCCTTGCAGCGTGGTTGCCACAATCGTGGCTATAGCCATCAGGTCCTCCTAGCTGAGGCCAGCTGCTGGTGGTTGTTGATGTGCATCCTCATCATTGCGGTTGTTGTTGCGGTTACCTTAGCGAGGATTGCGATTGTTTCTCACTGGTCTTCCGTCCATTTCCTACGATATGAAAGTTCTAAGGTTTTTGGAAGCATATGGACTAAACAAAGGAAAAAAATGGTTGAGTAATTACTCAAGAATTAAATATGAAACCAATGGATAGAAATAAATTTTATTGATTCCCACGAAAGTTCAATTACAACTAAACATCAAAAATGCGAACAAAAATGTAAATGGAGCAAGTGTTATTACAAAGAACTACTACTGATGGTCTAATCTATCACTTCTCCTAATCCAAAATCCATAGGATCCTCTTCAACTTCTTGTTCTTCAGGATCCTTTTCAGGTTCGACTTCATGGTTGGCTATTACTGTTTCCAGATGTTCAATATGACCATGCAGAACTGCATTCTGGTCGCTAAGAACTTCAACAGTGCTCTGCAACTCATGAATCTGAGCATCAGCCTGCTCATCATACTGATTATGCTCGTGCACGAGTTGGTGATTCTGATCCTTAAGAACTTGGATCTTCTCAACCAAGTTATCACGTAACCCGATTAACTCTGCAATAGTCTCTTGGGAGGTTTCGAACTCTTCTTGAGCTCTCCTATTCCTCTCTTCTGCCTCATGCAGATAATGAGCATAACATTGAACATCATCTCTCAAGAAATCTTCTCTACGTTGTAATTCATCTTTGTCCAGCTCTAAGCAGTAGTTATTTTTCTTTAGTTTCTCCATCTTCTTCTCTAAGCTCTTAATGTAGCTACTCTGGTCAGCCATATCCTACATCCAAAATATGAGAGTGAAGGTTCAGAAATAATCTCAAGAATACAGGTCGAGTTATAGACAATTACTAGAATAAGCAAAATCAGTACTGCTTATGCATTTAATAGAAGAAATAGCTCAAAATTTTTTGATCTTAGAATTGCGTGAAAAATTTACTAAAAACCCTTCACATCAAGAACATGAAGTGTACCAAATTTTGTGCAAAAATAATGAGCCGTTTGGAAATGAAAATTCCTCAAAGTTTTGAAAATTTGGAAAATTTTACGGAAATGATGATATCACTATATAACGAAGGATTTTGGGGTTTTTCGGCTGTCCAGGTTCACATTAGGTTCTTCTCGTCAAGAGCTTTCCAACCGTATCTTTTAATAGTCAAAATTCCTCCTGGATCAAAAGTTATGGACGTTTGAAGTTGGCGCGAAAAACACCTCAACTTCCATGGCATTTTGCAAGGCCTACTGCATGCGCTTACTGGAATTAACTTCCTACTGCAATTCTGATGCTACTACAATCAAGTCCGCTGCTTTCCAACACTATTAAAACAAGTTTGCTGCATTCCGATCTATTGATTTCTATCTGCTGGTTCTGGTTTTAGACTACTTGTTTTGATGCTACTGTTTTTTGGTCATCTGATGGTTCCAGTCTACTGATTTTGGCCTACTGATTTTTTTTCCTACTCATTTCAATAGTCTATTACAGTAGTTTATTTTCATTAGTCTATTACAGTAGTTTATTTTCAGTAGTATATTACAGTAACTTTCAGAACTTATTTTCAGAAGTCTATCAGAGCTTATTATTTCTTATTCCTCCTCCCCAGATTAAGAAACCTGGTTTGCTCTGATACCACTTCAATGTCATGCCCCGGGACGTGGGTTGGTCGACACAGGTGTTGCCCTCAAATTTACATTTGAAAACAACAAGCCTCAGGTGTGCAAAATTCAGAACCAGTCTTTTTATTTATAATACTAAACAATCCATTATCTGTTACAACTCAAATGCTAATGTTTTACAGCGGAAATGTAAAACCATACCTAATAGTATCTTAACAGATGCAGCGTAAATAACATAAACTAGAATCGGAACTGAGAAATGACAGTCTTCTTCACCAGCCCCAAAACTGAATCTGCTCTTCTTCTTCTAATATTTCTTCCTCGTTCTTATCTGAGAAGGTTTTGGTGTGTGAGTGATATTATCATCACTCAATAAGCGGGGACGGGAATAACTTCCAGTTTTCGAAATCATTTTCAACAGAAACAGTAATACAAATAATATACAGAAAACTTCTTATTTTCAGAACATGAATCGGTATTCAGAACAGAAAGGCAAGTAAGTAAGCACTGAGCACGTTTGTGAATTTCATGGCTAACTGATATCAGTCTCATATATGTTATCTCCTCTAAGGGTTGAGGCCAGAATCAGAAATCAGAATTCAGAAATGTTCAGAATATATATTCCTACAATTAGTTCGCTAGGTTTCAATGCTTCAAAAATCAGAGATCAAAATACATATACTTTGTTTCAAAACAGAAAACATCAAACTGATTTCAAGATATTTATACATAATCCCACTTACCGTAATTTGCTATAAAGTTTCCGTTTAAGTCAGAAATCTGCTTGTTCTTGCTACTGGTTTCTACTGCTCGAAAATAAGCAGTCTCTTATCTCGAAAATTCAAGTGATAATCTCAAGATTTGTGCAACACCAATTCAGAGGTTTGAGGGTGTTATTTATAGGCAAAATTCTGACTTTTAGCCATAGACATAATATGACATCAATAGTCTTTATTCTATTTTAAATGCTTCAGTTACAAGCCATAAGCTGAATCAGTAACTGTATGCTGGAATCTCACTCTTCTGCTGCTAGATTTTACCTGTTGTATGCTGCTGGATTCTAATCTGCTGGAAAAATACCAGATTCTGCTGGAAATTTTGCATTGTTGTTGAATGCTGGAAATTCGGGTTATCACACCCTACGTTTCAAAAAAGACTCAATTCGCTTAACGGATGACTCGTTTACCACCATTTTCGCGTTTTCGGTTAAGCAAATGACCAAACTACCCTTCCGACTCGAACCAACCCGAGACCAGACCTTTACTATCATCCCAAGACTCAATATAAGCTTCTAGCAGTTCCCAAGCCCAAGCCAAAACCGAAACATGGATTAAATATCTAACCTAGGCTCAATTCGCCTCTTTTTTTATACATTCGGGCAATTTTGCGACCCCGAAGCCACGGCTCGAAACGACCTCGGACCAGGCCCTAGACCCCTTCCTTAGACCCTAACCAAGATCATGTCAGGCCTTTTGGACACAAACCCCAAGCCCTAAGCCCTAGACTCCATGTACCGGCAGCACACCATATGCACCCTTGCACAGCCGCGGCCCTCACACTCACCATCAGCTATTGCAGCCATTGGCTCGACCCTTGGCTAACTTCAGCCCCTCACCAAGATCCTAAGGCATGCCCCCAGCCCCTGGTCCAGCCATTGTGCTGACCCATTATCCCTAGGAAACCCACGCACCAAAAAAGCCTAACAAGTGCATGTTTGTGGAGTTTCGGTTCCAGCGCTAAACCAGCCTATACAAGCCCTGACCGAACCCTCCCTAGACCTTCCTAGGACCCTTATCCTTCCCTCAAGACCACAGATAGGTTCCCAATGCAGCACCCATGGCCGATAGAACCCAAGCCGCCCCCTTCCCCTTCACGGCCTGCACGTGTTGTGCATGCAGGTCTGGACAGCCCTATGCAGCCCTATGTTCTACCTTTTGTCTCTTCAAATCTCCTCTTAAACATCTAGACCAATACTTGAATCCCTTTTCGGCCACCTACAGTCCTCGTGGCTAGGGTTATTTAATTAATAAATCATTAAGTTGTTAAGTGGGCTTTAAGTGTAGTTAAAAGCCATAATTATCTTAGGCAAAAACTTGTGTGAGACGGTCTCACGAGTCGTATTAGTGAGACGGATCTCTTATTTGGATTACCCATGAAAAAGTATTACTTTTTATCCTAAGAGTATTACTTTTTATTGTGAATATGGGTAAAGTTGACCCGTCTCACAGATTATGATCCGTGAGACGGTCTCACATGAGACCCACTCATTATTTTAATTAAATCTTTATTAATCTGGGCCCATTAAAGAATTAATTAAACCCATAATTAATCCACTAAAAGTCCCAAAAATATTTGGTGTCCCTCGTTTCTACTATCGTAAACCCGAAAGTTCTTATTTTCTAGCAAAAATCTGCTACCTATTAAGTTCGTCCCTTGATATAAATAAATTTCTCTCTTTCTTAATTTGGATTACTAAGTCCAAGTTTATAAAAATAGAAACATTATAAAAAAACGTTCACGGTTCTCTCGTCTTTTGCCGTACATCGCATATTCGACTGTAGAAATTTTACGTTCATAACATTCGGTTAAATAACAATTAATTCATGTCAATACTTAAACATGCTTCTAGATCACTCATTTAAATAAATTTTCATTCATGTATGTGGTTAGTATGTTCGGATTTTCATGCGTTACATGACATCTATCCACTTGGCATTGACATTGCTTACATTAGCACTCTGATCAAAAAATATTAAATTCTAATAACATAAAAAACCAAAATAATAGTAGAGAAAATATTTACATACAAAAATTGCAATTAATTTTCCGTTCAACTAAATATTCGATTATGTGTGTAATTAAGTGCGATTGGTGGAGGTGACAAGTGGTGTGATCCAAATAATCAGTCGGCTTTACCTTTTTAGATTGTGATTTGTTTATATGCTGTATGGAATGTAATGAGGGAGTGATTGTACCGTACGTCTGATCGAATCTGCCTAAAAAGTATTCCTGAATGGATAAGGTGTTCCGTTCCATCGATGAGATCGAATCACCATCCAAAAAGATGAAAGAGGGAATAAAGTGTGTCATTTCTTCTTCTCTTCTATCGCTTTTCTTCTTTCGTATCGGGCATGGCTGGTATAATAATTGATTCAGAATGGTAAGAGTGTTGATGAGATTAATATTTTGTACGCAACAAAATCGCCTTGCATTTTTTAAATTTAATTTCTGAAATTTTACAAATTAATCAACCATGTATGGTAAATAGGAGCAGTGTTATGAAAAACGCGCTTAAATGAGCTTCACTTAAGCTTACTTAAGCTTGAAACTTGTAGTGACCCGTTCCAGAATCACCTACTAAGCAAGAACTAAGCATGCAATTAACCTAATTAACAATAATCAGAGATAACAGCGGAAAAGTCAACAAAATAATGGTTATACAACCCAATCGAAGTCTAGAATAACTCAAAATAAAATATCCAATACAACCATATCGAATCAAAACAATACCGATAAACTAAACCAACCAGCTACTCAACGTCCTCCTCCTGCTCCTCCTGAGCTGTCCAACCTGAGGCCTGCCCCGTGGGAATGGGGTGTCCAAGAATAAACAAAACCGAGGACGTGAGCGATAAGAACGCCCAGTACAAAAGTATGAGTATACAGACCTATATGAAATGCACATGCTATGATCATGATACCGGGGTAGTCAAGAAACAGGAGTCACAAAGGAAAGGATCTCAACAATGCTCAGTCTAGAGGCGCCAAGTGGATAGTGCCGCGCGGTACACCTCTGGGTCACTGCATCCACTACAAGACGGACGTGGACCTAAAATGTCCCGGACCACCGAAGCCCTCCCGACCCGTCGGCCACTGTGTACTCTCGGTGTCCATGCGTCCACAAGACAGGGCTGAGCGGCCCCAAGATATAGCTTATCTCGAAAGAGATACAGCTCAACAGCAAAGGCTATCTCGAAGGAGATACGGCTCAACATGAAATGCAATATGCATCATAACTCGTGACATAATAGAATGCATCATATGACATATAACAATGCAACAGATAATCATGCAACACATATATGAATGTATACTCAACCAGGATATCTCGGATAGTACTTTCGTACCTCTATCACTGCAATCCTAATCCACTGGAACAACCAGACAACAGGTCTAATCCAAGCCTATTCATCAAAAGCATACCCAATGAACAATACTACCATGCTCGGCTAGCAAAACCAGTACTCCCTAGTACTACCAAAGGTTTAGGGTTTACCTTCGTCCGTCGACAGCCCTTTGATGTCGATTGCCTCGAAACTCCGGCGCTGCTATGCTACCAATCCCGGCAGCTCTTGGCTATCGCTCGAACAACAACTAGCCCTAGAATCCTTCCAAAACTCTCAAAGAGGAGACTTAACTCAAGGAATGGCAAGTCACAAATGAGAAATCCGAGCACTATTTATAGGCCATGTTCGGATCCTCCGAACATCACTTCGGAATCGACAAAATGCTCCGTTTCGGAGAAAAAGAGAAAAAACGGTTAAATAGTTTGACCAAATTAAGCGTAATTAAAACGTTTAATTAAGTGTATTTAAACATAATTAATCACATCTATTTATTTTTTAATTTTTTATTTGAAGATATGTCTTTTATTTTAAAATAATAAATTAGGTTAATAATTTAAATGTGTTGTGAAAAAGTAAAAATTTATGGTAAAAAGTAAAAATCTCAAACTCTCAAAATTACCAAACTATACACTTTATAATATTTTTCTCTCTACTCAATTGTGAATTTCTTCACAAATGGTGAGGCTATTTATAAAATTTCTTTACAAATAATCCAAAAATAAAATACATCATTACCTACATCATCACACACTAATTTTTAATATTTACAACTCTTATTTTCAACATTCAAATATTCAATACACACATTTTAAATATATTTTTCAACACTCCCCCTTGTAATGATGATCATAATGATTGTCTTCATTACGTGTATTTATACTGCCTCGTTAAAACCTTACTAGGAAAAACCCATTGGGATAAAAACCATAGTAAGGGAAAAAAAGTGCAGTCACGTAAACTCCCCCTCATGTTGACACGGACAATTCTTCACAAATTTCGTAGATTGCGCATCCCAATATTATATATGTGTTTTCTGAATATTGTCGTAGGAAGTGCCTTTGTGAAGAGATCTGATGAGTTTTCACTTGATTGAATGTGACGAACATCAATACATTTATTCTTCTCAAGCTCCTTGGTGAATGCGAAAAACTTAGGAGGAATATGTTTTGTTCCGTCGCTATTTATGTATCTTTCTTTCATTTAAGCAACACATGCAGCATTATCTTCATATAGTATCACAAGCTTCTCGTCGAATGATAATCCGCATGAGATTTGGATATGTTGGGTCATTGATTTTAACCATACACATTCACGACTTGCTTCATGTAGTGCAATAATCTCGTCATGATTTGATTAAGTTGTTACTAGCGTTTGTTTCTGTGAACGCCAAGAAATTGCAGTGCCTCCATGAGTAAATACATATCCAGTTTGGGAACGTGCCTTGTGTAGATCAGATAATTATCCAGCATCGGCATAACCAATTATACTTAGATTAGCATCTTTTGAATACAAAAGTCTAAAGTCTGTCGTTTCTCGTAGATAACGGAATATATGTTTAATTATGTCCCAGTGTCTCTTTGTTGGATATGTGCTAAATCTTGCCAACAAATTTACGGCAAAAGATATATCAGGCCTTGTACAATTTGTAAGATACATAAGGGCACCGATAGCACTTAGATATGGTACTTCTGGACCAAGAATATCTTCATCATCTTCACATGGACGGAATGGATCATTTTCTATGTTTAATGATCTAACAACCATTGGAGTACTTAAAGGATATGATTTATCCATATTAAAACGTTTAAGGATCTTTTCTGTATAATTTGTCTGGTGAACAAACATTCCGCATTCTTTTTGTTCAATTTGTAAACCCAGACAATACTTGATTTTTCCAAGATCCTTCATTTCAAATTCTTCCTTCAAGTAAGACATAACTTCTTGAATTTCCTTATTTGTTCCAATGATGTTTAAATCATCAATATATACAGCAATAATTACGCATCCGGATATTGTTTTCTTAATGAAAACACAAGAGCATATTGAATTATTTACATATCCTTTTTTCATCAAGTGATCACTAAGTCGATTATACCACATTCGACCGGATTGCTTCAATCCATATAATGATCTTTGTAATTTCACAGAATAACATTCTCTGGGTTTTGAAATTTGCGCTTCAGGCATCTTAAATCCTTCAGGGATTTTCATATATATATTACTATCAAGTGATCCATATAAGTAAGCTGTAACAACATCCATAAGACGCATTTCTAAATTTTCAGATACTGCCAAGCTAATCAAATACCGAAACGTAATTGCATCCATCACGGGAGAATACGTTTCTTCATAATCAATTCCACGTCTTTGAGAAAAACCTTGTGCAACAAGTCGAGCTTTATATCTTACAATTTCATTTTTCTCATTTCGCTTTCGAATAAAAACCCATTTGTATGCAACAGGTTTTACACATTCAGGTGTAAGGACTATAGGTCCAAAAATATTACATTTATTTAGCGAATCCGATTCAACCTGGATGGCTTCTTTCCATTTTATCCAATCCTGTCGATTTTTACATTCACCAAAATATTTTGGTTCATGATCTTCTTTATCATTTATGATGTCGATTGCCACATTATAAGAAAATATATCATCAATTTCTTCTATATCTTTTCGGTTCCATATTTTTCCAGTATTAATGTAATTGATAGAGATTTCATGATTCTCGTCAGTTTGTGGTTCTGACAGAACATTTTCATCATCATGTGTTTCTTTAGGAACATTAGTCTCTATTTTGTGATCATCATGTGTTTCTTCAGGAACATCATTCTTTATTTTGTGATCATTGTTTTTCTCTATGAATTTTCTTTTCGAGGATTTTTATCTTTGGAACCTACTGGCCTTCCACGCTTCAGGCGTTTAATGACATCATGAGTGTCTTCAATTTGTTTCTTTGGAATTTCAATTCGAGCAGGGACATTTGCAGCATGTATATATGATTTAGTTACCCTTTTTGTGTCTGCAAATGCATCTGGTATTTGATTTGCTATTCTTTGCAAGTGTACAATTTGCTGTACATTTTTTCACATTGTTTTGTTCTTGGATCCAGATGTAACCATGATGATACATACCATGTAATTTTCTTTTCGGTATGTTTCTGTTCTCCCCCTAACATTGGGAAGATTTCCTCATTAAAATGAGAATCAGCAAAATGTGCTGTGAACACGTCGTTTGTCTGAGGTTCAAGATATCGAATGATTGATGGACTATCATAATCGATATAAATTCCAACCTTTTTTTGAGGTCCCATTTTCTTTCGTTGCAGTAATGCTATAGGCACATATACCATACATCCAAAAATTCTCAGATGAGAAATGTCGGGTTCTTTACCAAATGCAAGCTGCAATGGGGAGTATTTATTATATGCACTTGGTCTGATGCGAATTAATGAAGCAGCATGTAAAATTGCATGTCCCCATATCGAAATAGGGAGATTTGTTTTCATAATCATTGGTCTAGCAATCATTTGCAGACGTTTAATCAATGATTCAGCCAATCCATTCTGTGTATGTACATGAGCAACATGATGTTCAACAATGATTCTCATTGACATACAATAATCATTGAAATTCTGGGAAGTAAATTCACCAGCATTATCAAGTCTAATTTTCTTGATTGTATAATCGGGAAATTGATTCCTCAATTTTATTATTTGAGCAAGTAATCTTGCAAATGCAACATTTCGAGTTGACAATAAACATACATGTGACCATCTACTACAGGCATCAATCAATACCATAAATTATCTGAATGGTCCACATAGTGGATGAATTGGTCCACAAATATCACCCTGAATACGTTCAAGAAACATTGGTGATTCAGTTTGGATTTTGGCTGGTGATGGGTCTTATAATAAGTTTTCTAAGAGAACATGCTTTACATTGAAACTTATTATTCTGAAAGATCTTCTGGTCTTTCAATGGATGACCATGTGTATTTTCTATAATTCTTCGCATCATTGTTGAACCAGGATGTCCTAATCGATCATGACAATTGATCAGTGAAGAATTATCAACTACCATGTTTGATTCAATTGGACTTATATATGTATAATGCAATCCAGTAGGGAGCCTTGATAGTTTTTCAATCACATATTTCTTTCCTGATTTATATGTGATAAGACACATATATTTCTCATTCCCTTCATTCATTGTTTGAGTATCATACCCATGGGAATATATATCATTAAAACTCAACAAATTTCTTTTCGATTGTGGTGAATATAAAGCATCATTGATCAAAAATTTTGTACTATTAGGTAACAAAAATTGTGTTTTACCACATCCTTTAATCAAGTCTACAGGACCTGATGTTGTATTCAACGTTGTTTTTGTTGGTTTTAGTTCCAAGAAATATCTTTTATCTCGGAGGATAGTGTGCGTTGTACCACTATCGGGTATGCAAACTTCAGCTTTGCTCATAGCATTTTCCATTTTTGAACTTCAAAAAATATGCAATGAAATAAAATTACTGGCAATATATATTTAAATATAACACATATCATAATTATATAATAAAACATTATTATATGAATACATGAAAATTAAATTATTGTACATTTATATTCTACTACTATATTGTTCATTTTCAGAGAAATCATTGAGAAAATCTGCAGCATCAATATTGTTCATTTATATCACACCAACATATTGATCATTTCCAGAGAAATCATTCATAAAATCACCAGCATCAAAATGAGTTGAATCACTCAAACGGTCACTGCGTTCAGTTAAGTTGGTCTCCTTTTCTTTCCCCTTTAATGATTCTTTATAAAGTTTACAAATATGCTCAGGGGCTCGACAAATACGGGACCAATGTCCTGGAGTACCACGTCTGAAACAAGAACTTTCATATCTTTTTTAGTGATTCTCATTAACACTTGTATTCTCATGATGCCTTTTTGGTGGATGGTTTTGGACGCTCTTTTGAGATGAGTTATAAAAATAACTATCTCTATTGTTTTCAAAACCACGGCCTCGACCACGACCACGGTCAATTCCACGTCCACGACCTCGACCTCGACCAAAATCTTGTCTTTGAATTTGATTTTGGTTTCGAGGTTTAAATTCATTTTTACTTACAGCATTTACTTTTGGAAATGATGTTGATCCCGTGGGTCGGGACTGATGATTTCTCATTAATAGCTCGTTGTTTTTTTCCGCCACAAGAAGACAGGCGATGAGTTCAGAATATCTCGCAAATCCACGTACTCTATATTGTTGTTGTAGAGTAATATTTGATGCATGAACCGTGGAAAATGTTTTTTCAAGCATTTCCGATTTTGTGACCTCATGTCCACACAATTTTAGCTGCGAGATTATTCGATACATCGCTGAATTATAATCACTGACTTTCTTAAAATCTTGGAATCTTAACATATTTCATTCATCACGGGCGGTCGGAAGTATAACTTCCCTTATATGTTCAAATCCTTCTTTCAATCCTTTCCACAAAGCCATCGGATCTTTTTCAATTAAATATTCACATTTCAATCCCTCGTCGAGATGTCGACGCAAAAATATAATGGCTTTTGCCTTTTCTTGTGATGTCGATATGTCATTTTCTTTTATGGTCTCACTTAGACCCAATGACTCAAGATGCATTTCTACATCGAGAGTCCATGGCATATAATTTTTCCCCGTGATGTCGAGCGTAACAAATTCGAGCTTTGTCAAATTTGACATGGTGGTACTAAAGAAATTACGATGCATTTTATTAGTTAATGAATATTGCAATACAAAGTAATGGATAAACAACAAGTACAAGCATTTGTAAAAATAAAGAAAACACACGAGGAAGATATTCTCCGATAAATAAAAGACTCGTGAGTATGATAACCAAAATAATTAAAAATAACCTTGAGAAAGTCATCTTCTTTTTTTCTTCGAAAATTTTAATGAAAAATAATTTTTAGAGAAGAAGAGAAAGTTGGAGTGATTGAATGTGTTTGTGAGATCATATTTATAGGACAAAAACTAGCCGTTTTGTTACCATTTATGACCGTTGGTGTACAAAAAATAAAGGTATGTATTTGTATAATTTTATGGTAATAATATGGTGTATATAATATTAGTCATGTTTAAATAGTTATGTATATCATATCATATTATTATAATGTTGTGTCATAAGTTATTTTGTTTAAAAATCTTATAGGCTTTTATACTTATCGTATCCCTTACCGGGAGTGTGAGATGTCGTCTTAACATCCTCTCAGGATTTATAACAAGTTTTCGAATTTTTTTTTATAATTATTTCTAATAATAACATTATATTATATATTAAATATTTACACAATAAATAAATAACAGTAAAATAAATATTAATACTTTTGTTAACTTTTTCTTCTGTTTGGAGCTTGGAAAAGTATGGAAGACTTTTAGAGCTTCGTGCTGATAACGTGTTGTGAAAAAATAAAAATTTATGGTAAAAAATAAAAATCTCAAACTCTCAAAATTTACTAAACTACACACTTTATAATATTTTTCTCTCTACTCAATTGTGAATTTCTTCACAAATGGTGAGGCTATTTATAGAATTTATTTACAAATAATCCAAAAATAAAATACATCATTACATACATCATCGCACACTAATTTTCAATATTTACAACTCTTATTTTCAACATTCAAATATTCAATACACATTTTAAATATATTTTTCAACAAAATGTTTATTTTTTAATTTTAATTATGTTTAAACATGTCTGATAATAATTTGACAAATATTTACATTTTTTAATGTGGTCTAGTTGCAAAAATAAATAAAGATTGCAATTTTGAGATTTTTATGCTTTTATAAATATGAGAATTAATGCATAAGACTTAAATTTATCATATTTATGTATAATTTTATAATTTATTGATTTGAGATAACTACAATTATACTAAAAAAAAAAAAGTTTGTTCGCGCTTAAGCATGTGCTAATCTCACTTAAGTTTGAAAGGCTTGGAGCTCGACATCCGCGCTTCGAGACGCTTCACACTTGTTTAGAACCTTGAATAGAAGTGGCTTTAATTCATTGTTTCACACCTTGAAACAAATCACTGCCTTGCCTCCTCGTATACTCACGCACGATATATTTTTATGGGAGATTCTATTAGGGGTGTAAACGAACTGAACACGTTCACGAACTTTTCGAGCCGGTTCGAATAATATTTGGAGAGATGCCGAACTCGAACATGTTCGAATATTTTTCGAATTGAATTCGAGCTAAAATTATATTGTTCGAACTCGAACTCGAGCCTCGGTTCGAATCGAGTTCGAATTGAAAATAATAAAAGTTCGATTTTCGAATCGAGCTTCGAATATGTTAATTCAGATTCGAGCTCGAATACTGAAAATATCTTAAAATTCGATTCGATTCGTTTACAGCCTTAGATTCTAACCACCAGGCACCACATGTGCTTGGGTAGATTTTCACCATTCATTGGGTGTGGGGACTTTCAACCAAGGCACAGTGGATTCCAAGCACACCGGGTATATGGTATAGAATCTCCCTACTTTTTACCTAGTCTTTTTATCTATTAAACCTGGTGATAAAAACGAGATCAAGGCACTCCAACAGTGTCTCAAGTGGATTACATAATTTCATCCCAAAAATCAAATTGGTTATACAACTCGAGGTTCCAAGAGCTCATCAGATCATCTCGATTCATCGCTACATTTTATATCAAACCAGCATTGTAACCCTTGGTGCTTCGTTAAGTTTCAGAAGAATCAAATTTCTTCTATTTAGCACAACTTCTTTCGAGAAGCAGTGAGTTAGACGCCTTGAGACAAGTAGCTTATCACATAATAAATCACAAGCATTCAAAAAAAAAAAAACCTACTTACCCAAAAAAGTAAATAAGCACCACACCTCCTTCATATATCGTAAAACAGTTCTGACTTGTAGAAACATTCAGATAGACATGACAATTCTCGTCAATTAAACTGATAGTGTCACGTGAAAAAAGATACACAAGCACACAATTTCAAGAACTCAAAACTTAAAAACATCTAGACGATAGCATTGGCAGCACTAGCAATCCTAGGCCAAAGATCAGCACACTCCTTTCCAATTGGGCCAGTGATGGCAGAACCTATCACATAATGATAGAATTGATATATCAAAGTTATAGCAAAATGGGAAGACAGGATTTTTAGTTTTATAAACAATACAAATGATCGATCAATACCTTTCATTTCACCTTTGGGATTCACTATAACCCCAGCATTATCTGTGAAGCCAAACACAATCATGAGTATAGTATACATGTTGATCTTCATGTATAATCAATCAAGATCAGCATCTCACAATGTTCTCTTACATCTATACATGGATGAAATGAATTGGTTTTTTATTCTGGATATTAAAGAACTCACACGCAAATATAAATACATATATGTTAGTGATAAAGAACGGTACCATTTACCCTATCCACATGTACCAAGCTGAAGAATGCGGATCATGAGCCAACTTCTAATGCCGTAAATGTTAAGATTGGAACTTTGACCTAACTCAGCCCCAAAAGCTAGTTCAAAAGGGGAGGAATAGGATTTGTCCAAACCCATATATGCAACTTTCAGGAATTTTGTCCAACCGATACGAGACAACAAACACACCCTCCTCACATTCAGGAATGAAATCTAGAACGTGAAGTTTACAAATGACCCAAATATGGACAGAACGAATGATCCAACTATGAGCAATCAAACATTTAACAGTAGCTCCTGAGCTCTGATACCATGTTAAAATTGAAACTTGAACCTAACTTAATCTCAAAAACTAACTCAATAGGGGAGGATTGTCTAAACTCATACATACAACTCTCAAAAATTTTATCTAACCGATGTTAGACAACTAATAGTAAATGTATTATCAAGTTCTGTGCAAGGTAAAATATACACAAAAAGGGCAATACGGTAGACATATAAAATGCCACTAGTAAATGCACAAGGTCAAATCTTTGAGTGTCATTTTATTTTTTAGCTTTTGAGCATGCTGAATTTCATTCTTCACTGTTGGAGCATTTTCTTAACCTGAATCATTCAAACGAGCAACCAATAAACAATTTCTGTGCGGTTTTGCATCCTTCCCAAAAACCAATTGATCACAGGATTTTCTCAACTAATTCAGTAAACAACAACGGGACCACACATTGGCGTCCAGAGATAGAAAAAATAGAGTAAGCATCTACGTGTAGCATAAGAATGCACTCAAAACAAGAGCTTTCGTAAAAAATAATCAAGAAAAATGCTGAAAAACTAAAATATCACTCCTATGACATAAAAATCAGAGTTTAGGAAACACAGAAAAATCAAGAAACCTAAGCAACAAATCCACTCATAAGCAAAGAGTAGATAAAGACAAAAAAATGCATTAGCCAGCGCAAAATACCTTCAAAGTACATGAAGACACCGTCCTTTCGACGCCATGGTTTGCGTTGGCGAACAATAACAGCGGGCATGACCTTCTTACGGAGATCTGGCTTTCCCTTCTTCACGGTAGCCATAACCATGTCTCCAACGCAAGCTGAGGGAAGCCTGTTTAGTCTTCCCTTGATTCCCTTCACCGATATAATATACAGATTCTTCGCTCCCGTATTGTCCGCACAGTTCACCGTCGCCGCCACCGGCAAACCAAGCGACATCCTGAACTTGTTCCCCGCCGATCCTCCACGTCCTGTACATGCACAGATAATCGATAAGGCCAGTAAAGATTACAGTTTTGATCAGCTAGAGTTCAGAGATCTCACCTCGCTTCGACATTTTGCCAATTCTTCCCAGTCGCACATACGGAGTATATATAGTTGTGGGCTAGGGTTTTATCAGCACTAAAACTTAAATGGGCTTCTAATTTTTCGGTAAGGCCCAATATATATATATATATATATATATATATATATATATATATATATATATATATATATATATATATATATATATATACCAACTAACTGTTATTTTTCAACATTCAAATATACCAACTAGCTGTTATTTTTCAACAATTTTCAAATATTTTGTTTGTTGGTGGTGGGTCAATTATCCCGATTGGATGATCAATATTGGGCCTTACCAAAAATTAGAAGCCCATTTAAGTTTTAGTGCTTATAAAACCCTAGCCTACAACTATAAAAAGTACAGTTGTCTGCTATATTTTGTAATTTTCCACCTAAATAGACATTCTAAAAAAGGAAATAATGGACAAATGTTATTATAATAAATGATTAAAGATATTTAATTCATTATTAAATTTGTATATTAATGTATGTGTGTATAACAACTTGAAAATTGAATCTTTTATAGGAATTACAACCAAATTAAATTACATTTCAAATTTCAAATCCAAAAATTAAATTCCCTTCTGGGAATTACAAACCTAATACAAGTAAGAATTAAAAAACAAATACAAATCAAAATATACATTTGAATTCTGAAATTTGACACATGTTCCAAAAAAATTTCTTTGTTCAAACTTTACATCTGGATTCTGAAACTTGACACATGTTCCAAAAAAATTTGATTCGTTCAAAAATTTACATATGAATTCTCAATTTGACACATGTTCCAAAAATTTTGCTTCTTTTGAAATCGTTTTATTAATTTTAAATTAATGTTTTTTAATTTATAAATACATATATAAATTTTCTTGATATATTATCATCACACGCAACAACTAGATTACAAAACCTTTGCCCGTGCTCAAATTCATTTTGTAATCAATAAGTCTTTTATACCCTAAAAGCCCCTTTATTCAGTTATGTTCGTGAAGTGGAACCTTCAACCTGGCATTAGGCGTTGAAACTAAGGTTGATTCGTTGTTATCATCTTCCTCAATATGGAAACAGTGGACCTACTTTCGAATGCATCTTTCATTATCAGGAGGTAACAAATTTTCTTATATTTGGCTATCAAAATCCTCTAAACACACAAGTATAATATATAGATTTTTTCTATATTTTCAGGGTTCGCGCATACATGCAACGATAAAAGAAGGCCTCATATAGAAAATGAAATCAATTCTCAAAGAAGGTCATCCTTTTGCAATTAAAAATGTAATTGCTGCAGATAATCGTCTGAAATACAAGACAACAACACATTAATACAAACTCATGTTTATGAATAAAAACTAATGTCTGCGAGATTTTCGATGATTCTTTTTCATCAAGTATGTTTGAATTCAAAAGCTTTAAAGATTTGAAGAATGCAGATGTCATTAATGAGAATGGACTTTTTGGTAATTTGATTTTTTATTTATTTACTTAGGGATCTATCATTTTTTTTTTATTTTTATGTTTACTTAAAAGTTTTTTTTATTTATTTCTAGATGTCATTGGAAAAAATAATAGCAAGAGACTCACCTCAAAATAAAGAGATTAATGGACGTGCAACAAAACTTCTCGACTTGGTCATTGAAGAGTTAGAGTAACCACCATTTATCTTATTTTCATATTTTATGTGCGAACTAATTTTTGGCATTTCAAATTATATATTTATTATTTGTTAGAAACAACAAATTACCATGTACTTTGTGGGGAAACTTTGTTGATGAAATCATGGCATATTTGGGCTCTGTCGGTGATGAATCAGTTGTTGTGATTCTTCAAATCTGTCGTGCAAGACGATTTAGGGGTGAAATGCGAGTTCAAAGTACATTTTTTGTCACCAAAATGATAATAAATGGAAACTTAGATGACTTTCTTGAATTTCGAAACATATATTTTAAATTTACGTCTTTCTGTTTTTGATTTAATTTATTTTTTGACATATTATGAATTCTTTTAACATTTCTAATTTTGGATGAATTCTGATTGTAAGACCCCAAAAATTCGATTAGCACCATTTCAATGAAATCTGCCCCAAATATCATGGAAGAATTTTCGAATGCGAAGGACATTTTCAGGACCATAGAACAAGTTTCAGAAAATAATAAGGTATTTATATTTTTTTTTATTTATAAGAGTTTCACTAAATTTTTTGTTCATTTCAGTATATACAATTGATACTTGCTTAAATTATTTTGTCTATTTCCTGGTGGGGAGTTTCTGGGCTTATGCAAGAATTGTATCTGTTGAATCTCATGGAAGTTGGTGGTATTTGTCATGTAAATAATGTCCAAGAAGATGATTGTGGTGGGTGATAAATTGTACTGTGAAAAGTGTGACAAATTTGATACTATAGGAAATATTATTTATGTTATATGTACAAGGGACTTTGCTTCTTTATTTTATTTTTTTCTGATTTATTTACCTAAAATATTTTTAAAAAATTGTTTTCCAGGTTTAAGATTCAAGTTAAAGTTGTAGATAGTACTGGAAATCCAATTTTCATACTTTGGGATAGAGAGTCTATTCAACTTATTAAAAAAACTGCACTGGAATTGAAGACTGAAATGGAATATCAAGTTATCTTTCTTGGCTTTTAGTGATATACTTTAATTTTTTTATATCAATTATTAATCATCCATATAATATTTCAGGGTACGAAATCGGTAGAAATTCCGAAAGATTTTGAAAATATAGTAGATCAAAATATTTTGTTTAAAGTTCAAGTTAGATCCAATCAGAATTCGGGGATTTAATGGGACATACACTGTCATTAAATTGATTTCTGACCCTAATGTTGTTGAAAATTACTCTAGAGAATTTCTTGAAAGCCAGGTATTATATTGTCTATTATGTTGATGTCCTTATTTAAATTTTAATATATGGTTGGTTAAAAATTTTCGTTTGCTACAGGAATCTGATTTGTTCTCAAAACTCAACAACACTGACACAAGAGATGTTGAGGTAAATATCACGACAATAAATATATATTCTGTAATAGCCGAGCCCGGTGTACGCGTTTCAGATCGATTTTGGTTGCATTGTTTTGTTTCTTGGCCGTGACCAGAGTGCACCCGCGCTCTTAGTAGGAGTGCCCCCGCGGTGTACTGTTCATGATTTTTGAGTTGGTGAGCCGTAGCATCACCGCACCCGCGTTGGCATTGGACCGCACCCGCGGTGAAGACCGCACCCGCGGTATTAGCAGCGCCGCACCCGCGGTAGTAGTGTTTCAGAATTTGGTGGTTTTGCCGTGAGCATGGCGCACCCGCGGTGCTTGTTTGAGCGCACCCGCGGTCATGCATTATTGAGGTATGGGCGAGATATTTAGTAGCTTTTTGGATAAGATGACTTCACTTTTTCCCATCCCTTTCCTCTCAATCTCGTTTTTCTCTCTTCAAGCAAGGGTTTTCCTCCATTTCTTTCATTTCCTATCTTCAATCCAAGCTTCTAGTTGGATTTTCGAGTAGAGATCGAAGTTCTCCTTGGTGCTAGGAAGCTAAGGTAAGCTTTTGGTTGTGTTATCTCTTGATTTTGGAAAAGAGATATTGTAGGTTGGTTGTGTTTATGGATTTATGGATTATTTGGCATAAGTTCTTGGATATGGAGTTGATGTTGGTGTTATTTATGGATTATTGTTGTAGGTGGTGTATCAAGAGCATAGATTGAGGTGTTCTTGTGGTTCGTAAGTGGAATTTCATCCCTTGTGCTCACATGATAGTATATGTATTGTGTTTCAAAGATTTTAATGTGTTATTCCCTTCATTGGCTTCGTAACTATGTATTGATTCAATTGTATATATATTGGAGACATTGTATGTCTCAATTGTATTGAAAAGGGAATACAAAGAGTATAGACTTCAAAGTGATTGATTAAATGCCAAGAGAGAGTTTCAAATGTTTTATTGGATTGATAGATACATAGTCAGAGATTGCATGCAATTAGTTGATCAACGACCATAGGCTTATATCCCTCAGAGTTATCGGTTTATATCGATTGGGATACGAGCACCACAGACAGAGTTACTATTGATATCAATCTAACCAGAGTAAAGAGAAATACCATCTCATTGTTATTGCTATTGCTATGATATTCATGTTTCAGAGTTGATGGTATTTAATGATTTCAAAGCTATGTTTCACAGAGTATGATATGTTCATTGTTATGTAAGAGTTCCACTTGCTGAGTTTTATACTCATTTCAGTTATTTTCATGTGATGCAGATAAGAGCGACGGGCCAGGACGTTGACTGTGGATTGGGGTCATATGCATACGAAGATTGGAAGGAAGTAGTTTGTTTTGCAAGCAATGTTTTGTACATGATCATTAAAATGATGTTTTGTATTTTGATGTATCATTTAGTTGATCATGTTAATACTTTTGATGATATTTGGAAATGTATTTTGAAACTCCTTTCAGTTGTATGAAAATTTTGAATTCCGATGTATTTTTAATTGTAACGGGTCAGGGTGTCACATTTAGTGGTATCAGAGTACCGTTCTTCGAACCAATGTATATGACTTCGTCTACTTTCAACTGTCCGGGTATGTTTTCTTTGCATCTATTCATTGTTATCTATTGATTGGTGTTTTGTGAGCACATTGTAGAGTATGCCACCTAAGAGGAAAGCAGTAGAGGGTGAGGATAGTTCTTCCTCGAGAGTTGTCGACGAGTTCGGCAAGTTGCTTAAGGAGCAGGCCAAAGTCCACAGTGAGCAGATTCAGCAGCTGCTTCGATTGCAAGGAACAGGACAGGGTAGAGGCCAAGTGAGAGGCCAAGTAGCTCAGGTAGTTGGCACTGATGCCGTCTTTTCTGCTTTCAAGAGGATGGATCCACCGGAATTCGCAGGTAGCACTGATCCTTTAGTTGCAGTGGAGTGGATCAAGGCTCTAGAGGCGATCTTCGATCATCTCCAGTACGAAGATAAAGACAGGATCAGCTGTGCAGTATTCATGTTGGTAAAGGCTGCACGTATCTGGTGGAATGCCACGAAGGTTGGTGTTGATGTTTCAGCGTTGAAGTGGTCAGAGTTCACTGATTTGTTCTATGACAAGTACTTCCCAGATGCACTTCGAGCGAGGAAGGTTACGGAGTTCTTGGAGCTTCGACAGGGGAGCTTGAACGTTGACGAATACATTCTCAAGTTTGAGGAGGGTTGTTTATTTGCTCCATATATTGCTTCAAACGACAAGGACAAAGGCGCTCACTTCATTCGAGGCCTTAGAGCAGAGATTCGGAGGGACATTAACATGTCCAAGGCTGTGACTTTCAAGGAGATCGTGTCCAAGGCTTTGTTGGCTGAGCAAGATGAGAAAGATATCGCCAGAGAGAGGCAGGAGAGGCATCAAGCTATTGCTCAGAGAGGCCAGGGCTTGAATCAGAGAGGCAAAGATCGTTTCAAAGGGAAGGGCAAGATGGAGTCGAGTCCTAGGCCACCGCCAGTACCAGTTGATCCTGAGAAGCCTTTGTGTCCTAAGTGCAGCAGGCATCACCGGGGAGAGTGCAGATTTGGCACTCATAGTTGTTATCATTGTGGCACGGCATGCCACATTTCCAGAGATTGTCCGAAGGGAGCGAGCAAGGATAAAGTGCAGGGTCGTATCTTTTCGATGACCAAGGAAGGTATTAACCATGATTCTTCTGTGATCTCTAGCACTATTTTGATTTCAGGCAGAGTAGCTACGACTTTGATTGATACTGGTGCTACTCATTCTTTTATGTCTGAATTGTTTTTGAGATCTTTGGGTATAGTTCCTTCCATTCTTCCCCTCCAGCTTAATGTTGTTTTGCCTTCGGGGGACGTGTTGTGCCCGACGTTTATTGTTTATGCATGCCCTGTTCATATTGAGGAGCGAGTTGTTTTTGCTGATTTGATTGTTATCCCGATGGTTGCCTTTGATGTTATTCTTGGCATGGATTGGCTGTCGACCTATCGTGCTGTTATTGATTGCGTTGCTAAGACGGTGACCTTTGCAGATGATAGCATTAAGGGAGGAGTTCTCGCCAGTGCAGGTACTTCGCTGGTCCTTCCTTTTATTTCTTGTCTTGAGGCTGAGAAGTTGATGTGTAGAGGTTGTGATGTGTTTCTGGCTTCGATTGTGGATGTGGATAGATTGATTAAGTTGAATATTGATGATATCGATGTTGTGAGGGCGCCGATGTGTTTGAGGATGATGTGCCGGGTTTGCCGCCGGATAGAGATGTTGAGTTTGTTATTGATCTAGCTCCAGGTACGGTTCCTATTTCTAAGGCTCCGTACCGAATGGCCCCTACTGAGATGAAGGAGTTGAAGACGCAGTTGCAGGATCTTTTGGACAAGGGTTTTATTCGTCCGAGTTCTTCGCCTTGGGGAGCTCCGGTTCTTTTCGTTAAGAAGAAAGATGGGTCTTTACAGCTGTGTATCGACTATAGGGAGCTCAACAAAGTGACGATCAAGAACAAGTATCCATTGCCACGGATTGACGATCTATTTGACCAACTTCATGGTGCTACTGTATTTTCGAAGATTGATCTTCGGTCTGGCTACTATCAGTTGAAGGTTAGGGAGTCCGATATCCCTAAGACAGCGTTCCGGACCAGGTACGGTCACTATGAGTTTCTTGTGATGTCTTTTGGTCTGACCAATGCTCTTTTAGTTTTCATGGACCTGATGAACCGTGTGTTCAAGCCTTATTTGGATAGTTTCGTCATTGTTTTTATCGATGACATCTTGATCTATTCCAAGACCAGAGAGCTTCATGCAGAGCATCTCAGAGTTGTTCTCCGATTGTTGAGGGAGAAGAGGTTGTTTGCTAAACTGAAGAAGTGTGAATTTTGGTTGGATCGGATTTCTTTTCTAGGCCATGTTGTTTCGAAAGATGGCATAGCTGTTGATCCAGTGAAGATAGAGGCTGTTCAGAGATGGCCTATTCCTACTACTGTTTCAGAGGTACGCAGTTTCCTTGGTTTGGCGGGTTATTATCGTCGCTTTATTTCAGATTTCTCCAAGATTGCCTTGCCATTGACCAATTTGACGAGGAAGACTGTGAAGTTCGAGTGGTCCATTGATTGCCAGAGTGCATTTCAAGAGTTGAAGGATAGATTGACGACATCTCCTGTTCTTTCATTGCCATGTGGTTCAGAGGATTTCGTTGTGTATACCGATGCGTCGAAGAAGGGTCTCGGTGCAGTGCTGATGCAGCGAGGTAAGGTTATAGCCTATGCTTCTCGCCAGTTGAAAGACTATGAGAAGAATTATCCGACGCATGATTTAGAGCTGGCAGCTGTGGTTTTCGCCTTGAAGATTTGGAGACATTATTTGTATGGCGAAAAGTGTGAGATCTTCACAGACCACAAGAGTTTGAAGTATCTGTTTTCCCAGAAAGAGCTCAACATGCGGCAGAGGAGGTGGTTAGAGCTTGTCAAAGACTATGATGTGACGATTAGTTACCACCCAGGGAAAGCGAATGTTGTGGCTGATGCTTTGAGCCGTAAGTCGAGTTCTTCTTTGAGTTCTTTGATTCAGAGACCATTGTTGATGGATTTGCAGAGAGAGGAGATTTCTTTGGTAGTTCCGGGGACCATTGGTCGCTTTTCAGCGTTGGTCATTCGGGCTACATTGACGGACAGGATCCGTAGAGAGCAGACTGTTGATGTTCAGTTGACAGAGTTGAGAGCTAGAGCAGAGGAGAGAGGTAACTCTGAGTTTGCGTTGAATGTGATGGTTTGGTGACTTTCAGAGGCCGTATTTGTGTTCCCGTTGGTGATGATATTCGACGAGACGTCTTGACAGAGGCTCATACCGCGCCATATTCGATACATCCAGGCAGCACCAAGATGTATCAGGATCTTCGTCGACTTTACTGGTGGCCAGGTATGAAGAAAGATATTGCCGTATTTATCTCTCAGTGCCTAACTTGTCAGCAGGTGAAGATTGAGCAACAGAGACCTGCTGGGACATTGCTATCTTTGCCGATTCCTCAGTGGAAGTGGGAGCATATTACGATGGATTTTGTGACTGGTCTTCCCAAGACGCAGAAAGGTTTCAATTCCATTTGGGTTATTGTTGATCGATTGACCAAGTCAGCGCACTTTCTTCCAGTCAAGACGACGTATTCCATGAACCAGTATGCCGAGGATTACATAGCAGAGATTGTTAGACTTCACGGTGTCCCTGTGTCGATTGTGTCTGATCGTGACCCTAGATTTACCTCAGAGTTTTGGAAGAGTTTGCACAGAGCTATGGGTTCACGGTTAGCATTCAGTACAGCTTATCACCCTCAGAGCGACGGTCAGTCAGAGAGAGTCATTCAGATTCTAGAGGATATGCTCAGAGCTTGTACTATCGATTATTCTGGTAGTTGGGATTCTAAGTTGCCTCTTGTGGAGTTCACTACAACAATAGCTACCAAGCGACGATTGGGATGGCACCGTATGAGGCACTTTATGGCAGGAAGAGTAGATCTCCCTTGTATTGGGATGAGGTTGGTGAGAGGAAGATGTTGGGTCCAGAGTTGGTCCAACAGACTGCGGATGTTGTTGCTGTTATCCGTGAGAGGATGAAGACTGCGCAGTCGAGACAGAAGAGCTATGCAGATGTTCGTCGTAGACCTTTGCAGTTTGAGGTTGGCGACCACGTGTTCTTGAAGATTGCACCTCTCAAGGGTGTGATGCGGTTTGGCAAGAAGGGTAAGTTGAGCCCGAGGTTTATTGGTCCCTTTGAGATCTTGGTCAGAGTTGGTGATCGAGCCTACAGATTAGCCCTACCGCCAGATCTTGACAGAGTTCACAATGTTTTTCACGTATCGATGCTCAAGAAGTATATTGCGAATCCTTCCCATGTTCTTCGCCACGAGCCATTGGACTTGACGCCGAATTTGACCTACCAAGAGATTCCGGTCCAGATTTTGGATCGCAAAGTTAGAGTTTTGAGGAACAAAGATCGGCATCGTTAAAGTCCTTTGGAGGAACCATTTGATCGTAGAGGCTACGTGGGAACCAGAGGATGAGATGAGAGAGAAGTATCCTGAGTTGTTCGTGCAGTGACGTCAATTTCGAGGACGAAATTCCCTTAAGGAGGGAAGATTGTAATAGCCGAGCCCGGTGTACGTGTTTTGGATCGATTTTGGTTGCATTGTTTTGTTTCTTGGCCGTGACCAGAGTGCACCCGCGCTCTTAGTAGGAGTGCCCCCGCGGTGTACTGTTCATGATTTTTGAGTTGGTGAGCCGTAGCATCACCGCACCCGCGTTGGCATGGGACCGCACCCCGCGGTGTAGACCTCACCCGCGGTATTAGCAGCGCCGCACCCGCGGTAGTAGTGTTTCAGAATTTGGTGGTTTTGCCGTGAGCATGGCGCACCCGCGGTGCTTGTTTGAGCGCACCCGCGGTCATGCATTATTGAGGTATGGGCGAGATATTTAGTAGCTTTTTGGATAAGATGACTTCACTTTTTCCCATCCTTTTCCTCTCAATCTCGTTTTTCTCTCTTCAAGCAAGGGTTTTCCTCCATTTCTTTCATTTCCTATCTTCAATCCAAGCTTCTAGTTGGATTTTCGAGTAGAGATCGAAGTTCTCCTTGGTGCTAGGAAGCTAAGGTAAGCTTTTGGTTGTGTTATCTCTTGATTTTGGAAAAGAGATATTGTAGGTTGGTTGTGTTTATGGATTTATGGATTATTTGGCATAAGTTCTTGGATATGGAGTTGATGTTGGTGTTATTTATGGATTATTGTTGTAGGTGGTGTATCAAGAGCATAGATTGAGGTGTTCTTGTGGTTCGTAAGTGGAATTTCATCCCTTGTGCTCACATGATAGTATATGTATTGTGTTTCAAAGATTTTAATGTGTTATTCCCTTCATTGGCTTCGTAACTATGTATTGATTCAATTGTATATATATTGGAGACATTGTATGTCTCAATTGTATTGAAAAGGGAATACAAAGAGTATAGACTTCAAAGTGATTGATTAAATGCCAAGAGAGAGTTTCAAATGTTTTATTGGATTGATAGATACATAGTCAGAGATTGCATGCAATTAGTTGATCAACGACCATAGGCTTATATCCCTCAGAGTTATCGGTTTATATCGATTGGGATACGAGCACCACAGACAGAGTTACTATTGATATCAATCTAACCAGAGTAAAGAGAAATACCATCTCATTGTTATTGCTATTGCTATGATATTCATGTTTCAGAGTTGATGGTATTTAATGATTTCAAAGCTATGTTTTACAGAGTATGATATGTTCATTGTTATGTAAGAGTTCCACTTGCTGAGTTTTATACTCATTTCAGTTATTTTCATGTGATGCAGATAAGAGCGACGGGCCAGGACGTTGACTGTGGATTGGGGTCATATGCATACGAAGATTGGAAGGAAGTAGTTTGTTTTGCAAGCAATGTTTTGTACATGATCATTAAAATGATGTTTTGTATTTTGATGTATCATTTAGTTGATCATGTTAATACTTTTGATGATATTTGGAAATGTATTTTGAAACTCCTTTCAGTTGTATGAAAATTTTGATTTCCGCTGTATTTTTAATTGTAACGGGTCAGGGTGTCACATATTCTATATGAATTTAGTACAAAACCAAATTATATTATTCTTTTTAGGTTCTTTCGTCTGGAGATGAAGTCCCTACAGCTATAAAGTCTACCAGCAAGGAAGTTTCATCAAAAGATGTATTAAATGATTCTACATTGAAGAGAAACCTTATGGATCAGTTCTCATCAATTGTACTAGATAAAAAGTTTAAAGCTATCATCAAGCAAGAGAAAGACTGAAATATGTTTTTTATAATACTATGAGTTATATCATTCTAAGTATTATTTAAGAATTAAGATTTCATGAGATATTTTTATCTTGGTTTCCAACTTTTGTTTTGGTTAAATTTTAGTTATATTGTTATTGTCTACTTTATTAGTACAATGAAGTTTCATTGTGACTACAATCTATCAAAAGACAGTACAATTCATGATCATAATTTATGTTATATTAAAAATGTTAAATACTAAAATTTAGATATACTTGAGTATATATTGAAAAATGAAACACGACCAGCAAACCTAAAATTGTTGAAGGATTTAGTGCAGAGCACCTTGAGGTACTTCAAACAAAATATTCTCCAAGAGCTGTAATAGCTCGTATTCTAAGAATGTATACACCGATGAATTAGATCGAGTTTTTTATAGAATCAGGCGGAAAACACTCTAAATAATTATTCGTTAAGAAACACTGATATATTTATATATCTTGTGTAACTGAATAACCAAAAGACTAAATTAGTTTTTGCGTTCATTAGTTCAGTTATGATGAGAACTGAACTAACAGATGCTCTAACTAGTTAAATAAGTCTGAAAACAATAGTTAAAAAGTTAAATACATAAGATATGTTTATGGATATTCGGAGACTTCAACTGCTCCTACATCACCCCTTCTACCACCTCGGGTAGGATTCACTAGAAGACTTTGATCTATGCAACAACTTGTACAAACCCACCCAGCTTAGGAGTTACCCATTGCCTTAACTGAACTCATAGACTAGACTGAAGGTAGCACCTTCCAGTCAACACTTCTTTAACATCTATGCGAGAAAGACTACATACACAAGTTTAACATCTTTGTGCAAGACTGTATTTGAGTGGTGGTGTGTGTGTGTGAGAACTGATCTCTGAAAACTACCCGAAAGTGTTCTCACACACTGAGAAAAATATGCTTCTAATCTAAAGCTGATAACACGTTTAAATGTTCCCTCGATTGGGCTGAATGCTTCTCTCTTAAGCTGATATGACTTTGAAGCGTGTCCTTTTCTTTTCTCTCTAGTGTTGTATATTTCTTCATTGATCTTCACCTTCTTCTTATAGGCGCGAAGTTTAATCGTACAGTGAGACTCGATTATTGTATCCGTTGTATTTTGAATCTGTTCCTCGAAATTTTTCTTGTTCTTTCTAGAACACTTTTGTCTTTAAGCTCTGATGCAACGTCCATTATTGTACTTTGATTGGACAAATATTTTGTACCTTTGTGCACATCTGGATTCCACTTATATCAGCTTGTCTTGATTTGCAACTGATTGCTCCTAACTGATGTTCTGAACTGATCAATTGAACTGGTCTTCAGTTGGGCTGATGAAATCAGTTGACTCGTCAGTTGAACTGATTTCACTCTTGTTCAGTTGAATTGATCTTCAGTTGGGCTCTTCATCAGTTAAACACTCCTTCAGTTGGCCGGGCTTCTGAGGTTCTTCTGTTGAACCACCTATCAACTGAACAATCAGTTGAACTCATTTACGACACATCAGTTGAACTGGTTCAGTTTGGTTGATCAGTTGATGCTTTCAGTTGGTGTCTTCGACAGCTTCAGTTTTGGCTCGTAACTGATTATTTCAGTTTCAGCTATCTGTGTACTAAGGTAGATTATTAAAAACAAACAAACAAGTTTTGTTAATATCAAAATTAAGATTGCGAACATGAAATGTTCCAACAATCTTCCCCTTTTTGATGATCACAAAACTTTAACAATTAAAGCTAAAAAGAAATTCTCCCCAATGAGAGAATCAAACAAATAAAGAAAAGATTTTTAAAGAAAAGTTTTTCAGTTCGAGGAATAGTGAAAGAAACACTCCCCCTCAACAACTGAATGAAATAATTTTAAAACAGTTTTTCAGTTCGAGGGATAATTCTAAACAAAACTCCCACTCATAAATTGAATGAAAAAATCCCCTTCAAAAATATAATTATTTACGAGATTAATGAAGTTTTGGTATCAATCAAGCACTTTAGCAACAAATCTTAAAATAGCAGTTCAGTTATGTAAAGGCTAACAGGATGAACAAGATGTTTATTTAATCAAATAAGCGTCCCTTGTATTATACATCTGCGCATATCAACCAATGTAAGGGAAATTGCTACTCCACTAGCAAACTTTAAATAACATCAAACATCGGTTAATTTACAGATAATAGAACTGAATATACTAACAACTGGTCGCATTGAATGCTACAAAGATTTTGAGTTTCTTTTTCCATAAGATCAGCTAATTTGTCTTTGGACTTGATCTCTGTGCTGGCTAACTGGTCGAGCTGACTCAAAATGGACTCAACTGGTGCTGAACCGCATTGATCATCTATATTTGATCTGATATGGCAATTAAGCGGCGGCACTTCTGATGATTAAGATCCACTTAATTCATTAGTTTCAGCTGGTAGTTGGGTTTTGTTTGTTGATCAGTTGGACTTGTAGACTTGCAACTGAAATATTGTCCTTTGAGCTGTTTAGTTGAACTGCTGTCAGTTGAACTCTAAACCCTGCAAGCTACTTAAAACAACAAAGTTAATGAGTCGAAAGAAGTGGCTACAATTGTAGTTGCTGAGCCAGGAACCTTCTCTCTCCTCATAACAAACGCATAAAATATTTAAGTGGATTTTGAAATCCATTTTAAATAACATTTTGAAACATATTTTAAAATATTATTTTTCAAATGTCTTCTTAGAAAAACTAGCTCTGATACCAATTGAAGGATCTAGTGCAGAGCACCTTGAGGTGCTTCAAACAAAATATTCTCCAAGAGCTGCAATAGCTCGTGTTCTAAGAATGTATACACCGTGGAATTATTGAGTTTGGTATAGAACCAAGCGAAAAACACTCGAAATAATCTTTCTTTAAGAAACACTGATATATTTGTATATCTTGTGTAACTGAATAACCAAAAGACTAGATTAGTTTTTGCATTCATTAGTTCAGTTATGATGAGAACTGAACTAACGGATGCTTTAACTAGTTAAATCAGTTTGAAAACAATAGTTAGAAAGTTAAATACAGAAGATATGTTTATGGATGTTCGGAGACTTCAACTTCTCTTACGTCACCTCTTATACCACCTCGGGTAGGATTCACTAAAAGACTTTGATCCATACAACAACTTGTACAAACCCACCCAGCTTAGGACTTACCCACTATCTTAAGTGAACTCCTAGACTAGACTGAAGGCAGCACCTTCCAGTCAACACTTCTTTAACATCTATGTGAGAAAGACTACATACACAAGTTTAACATCTTTGTGCAAGACTGTATTTGAGTGGTGGTGTGTGTGTGTGAGAACTGATCTCTGAAAACTACCCGAAAGTGTTCTCACACACTGAGGGAAATATGCTTCTAATCTAAAGCTGATAACACGTTTAAGCGTTCCCTCGACTGGGCTGAATACTTCTCTCTTAAGCTGATATGACTTTGAAGCGTGCCCTTTTCTTTTCTCTCTAGTGTTGTGTATTTCTTCACTGATCTTCACCCTCTTCTCATAGGCGCGGAGTTTGATCGTACAATGAGGCTCAATTATTGTATCCGTTGTATTTTGAATATGTTCCTCGAAATTTGTCTTGTTCTTTCTGGAACACTTATGTTTTTAAACTCTGATGCAACGTCCATTATTGTCCTTTGACTGGACAAATGTTTTGTACATTTGCGCACATCTGGATGCCACTTAGATCAGCTTGTCTTGATCTACAATTGATTGCTCCTAACTGATGTTATGAACTGGTCAGTTGAAATAGTCTTCAGTTGGGCTGGAGAAATCAATTGACTCGTCAGTTGAACTGATTTCACTCTTGTTCAGTTGAACTGATCTTCAGTTGGGCTCTTCATCAGTTGAACACTCCTTCAGCTGGCCGGGCTTCTGAGGTTTTCCTGTTGAATCACCTATCAACTGAACAATCATTTGAACTCATTTATGACACATCAATTGAACTGGTTCAGTTTGGTTGAGCAGCTGATGCTTTCAGTTGGTGTCTTCGACAGCTTCAGTTTTGCCTTGTAACTGATTATTAAGTTTCAGCTATCTACGCACTAAGGTAGATTATGAAAAACAAACAAACATGTTTTGTTAATATCAAAATTAAGATTGCGAACATGAAATATTCCAACAATTGTGCATGTGTTTAAATAAAGATTGATGTCACCCAAAAAACATACATTAATATTTTTTTTGAAAAATGGTTCCACAATCAACCCATATTCCAAAACATATTAAATACTTTTTTTCACATATAACCAATAAATATATTATCAATTAAGGCATTAGGTCGATGCTTAAACACATGTTGAAAAAACAAAAAGGCGAGTAAAAATATAATGGTGAACAAATTTCAATTAAGATTGATATCAAATAAATCGAACATAAATATAAAAAATCATGCCAAACAATCAAATTTATCCTTATTCCAAAAATTAGATTCTTGAAATTTAATGTACTACATTAACTAATATTTGCATTTTCAAAATAGAGGCTTAAATATTCAAAAATTAAAATATAAAACTGCATTTAGAGTTTCAAAAGAGCCACTAATGATAAAAAAAAAACTAATTAATGCCATTTGAATTAACTCAAAACAATTCTCTAAGATACAAATATCATATTTTAACTTCTAGCATATCAATCAATTTCCTATTTAACTAATAATTGATTTATAAAAATAAAATCTCTTAATAAAGAAAACTTAATTATATACTGCATCAACTAAAACATTTTCTCAAAACAAAATTCTTAAAATTTTGAAATCTCTAATAATTTATTTTTCAATATCGATAATTAAAACAAAAAAATGACAAGTAAATCCAATTGTTTCATTATTACCAAAACTAATTTCAAGTTTCAAAATATAGACATTAATGAGAGATGCTTGATTGTTGCTTTTATAATAAATTCAAAACTATACTACAAGATTTATGTATACTTATAATTGTTTGAATTTTCCAACAGAAATCCAATTTATTCAAAACACAATCACAAATCCTATCCACTCACGCTATGTTTGGTAGGATGAATTATGGGAGGATTAAGGAACGAATCACATATTATCCGTTGTTTGACTCGTCTTTTAGCTTACATTTGATAACTTCTGGCCCGTGATTAAAACACTGTACGAGACTGAAAACAAGAGAAATTTGTCCCAACTTTTTGGTGGTATAGTGAATCCTGAAGTGAACAGTAGTTGATATTTATGCTTCTCGTTCCCAATTTGGGTGACATACTTTTCTTTCTTCTGTAGCAGTTTTTGGAAGCATCCGTGTCTGGAGGTAACTGATGGAAGATGGATGGAAGATAAACCAAATCGTATGGGACCTGTAATTGATGGAAGATAAATTAAATGGAGGTATGAAAAAAAAAATTGTAAAATTTACTATGCAAGATATTCACCAATTCAGTCGTCCTTACTACACCCAATTTTGCGAGGCAACGATGACGAAATCAGAAATCGGTATGAGATTCCCACAGCAACGGAGGAGGTAAGGGTTGGGATTTCGGTTGACGAAGAAATTCTGGTGCCTCCCAATTTTTACGAATTACATTTGTGTTATTTTTAGTAAATATATATTGTAAAGTTAATTATTTAATTATATATACAAAAAAACTAAAAATATTATTTTAATTAGAACTGAGGGTATTTAGGTCATTACATTAAATTGTGAAGAAATAATCCCCCATTTTAAATTCATACCAAACATGTTATTTATCCGACCATATTATTAATCCATATATTTCATTCTTTAATCCCTTTGATTATTAATCATTCACTTATATCATCACTCGTACTAAACGTAGCCTCATAGTTTTAACAATCAAACACATACTTTCAAAATATTTCATACAAAAGTTGAATTTCGAAGGCTCGAACCAACAATGAAGCAACCGACAAAATATATTATCCCATGAACCAGATCTATAGATTATTTTAACAACAAAAAAAACAGTGTTATTTGACAAAAAAGCTTTTCAGATCTAAGCGTTTTTTTTATCAATATTGCGAGATCCGAAAATAATTATTCTGAAAAAAATTTCGAAGGGATGTCAAAAGTTAAGAAAAAAAGCATAAAATTGTAGGAAATATTTTATCAGAAAACTTGATAGTAGATCTAAATAAATTAGTCACTGTATCCATTTTTTCTGAGGTAGAGAAATACAAACCATGAAGATCTGGGTGATGCTTTAAAAAACATGTTCTGAAGCATTCCTATTTCGGTGTGAAGATTAAAAAATTCGAGTATGCATATGTACATCCAAATAAAATTGTAGGGAATATTTTATCAGAAAACTTGATAGTAGATCAAAATAAATTAGTCACCGTATCCATTTCTTCTGAGATAGAGAAATAAAAACCATGAAGATCTGGGTGGAACATCACCAGATCTAAACAGATCTTGTGCCCCAGAAACATATCTTTAGATCCTTTTCGAAAAAGATGAATAATGCTTTAGAAAACATGTTTTAAAGCATTCCTATTTCGGCGTGAAGATTAAAAAATCCGAGTATACATCTGTACACGCCATGAGTTTCGGCGTGAGATTAAAAACTCGAAAAATATGAAAAAATATTTAGATCTAAAAAATTACATGTCCATCAATAGATCTATTATCTCGAAATCCTGAAAAAAAAATCCATGACTGAAATATAAATCCAAAAACAAAAAAAAAATCAAAATGTAAACATTCTTCATGAATAAAAAAAACCAAAAAATAAAAACACAAAAACCATGATTTCGGTACAAAACAAAAACTTAGAAGAAAGAAAATGAAAATATTTTGGTTTGAGATAAAATATACAAAGAAATAATGGGATACCAAAAGTCACCCCTTTAGCCATTTATTTTATGTGAAAAAAAATGAGTGCAAATCTAGAAACATTCACATATATATATATATATATAGACTCGATTTAGGGTTTCTTTAGTTGGGTTGAGCTATTTTAATGTTTATTTAATTAGGTTGAGCTACTTCAATATTTATTTTGTTGGGTTGTTTATTTGTTGTCTTCAAAATTGTGAGGAAAATTAATGAGCCATTTCAATACAATGACACTTATGTATAAATTTAAGTTTATTATAAGATGTAATTGTATAGGCACTGCATCCGTGTCTTCAAAACTGTGAGGAAAATAAATGGGCTATTTCATAAAAAAATGGGCTGATTTTAAATTTTATTTTATTTTTTAGGTCTGATATATTTAGTTCCATGACAGTATGAAATCATAATTTTCTTTTCAATTTATCAACTTTAATCCTATACAAAAAATTCACCAATTAATTTAGATTTAGATGAATAAAATATAATCGTAACTATAAACTAAAATAATATAAACAAGGAAAAATGATTAATTAAAATATTTAGAATTAAAATATATATATGGAATTTAACATACCAAAAAGGCTAATTTTTTTAGTTAAATTAATTCAAGGCCAAAATTGATTATGGTATTGTATAGTAGGCTATTATTAATAATCCTTATTAAATAAAATTATAGTAAATACCAATATCTATTTTGTTATATTTGAATACATTTATCTTGTGAATTATCGTTATAATTGTTCTTTTAGAATTTGTTCCATTTATTTTAAATGTTTTATGTTGTAAATATTTAAACAGAAAATAAGGATTTGAAAGCCAGATTATCTCAACAATTTAGTTTTCATGGTTCAATCAAGATGCTGATTTCAACATCAATATCTCTGTTAAGTGAGATTACAAATGGTATGATTTTTTAATTCAATAATGTATTTTTTTAGATTTTTTTCTGATATTTATCATTTTTTGTGCAGTTAATCCATCAAATCGAATGGTCAGAAATGTTTCTTTTGAAATATCTAGCAGCAACAAATGGTGATGATTTTCCTATCTCTTAAGTTAGGATTGTTCATAAATTGAAGTACGTTTGTCAAAGTAGATATTTAATGTGAATATTTTTTAACATTATTATTAATGTTGAAAATATACGTTAAGATATTCTAATAATTAAATAATTTTTTTTTAAAATTCTCATTTTCATTCTTCATTTAATAATATTAGAAAATTAAAATATATTTTCTTACATATTTATTGCATTATGTCAATAATATTTATTTTTTTTCAGTTGAAAAATCTAGTTCAATTCATATTAATTCAATTTCCATATCAGATATTCAACACGATTGCAATAATGTAACACCCCGAAAATTTAAGTTCCACGCGAACCACATGCATTTGAATTATTAAATTATCATGTATTTTAATTGTATGAATTAATTATATGTAGTGCATATTTACATGTCTAAAATATATTTTTCTACATGGTTGCATTAAAATGTATTTTTAAAGTTATTCGAGTTGCGATCGAGGAACGGAGACAGATAGCTGAGTAAGAGAAAATGTTTTTATTAAATAATTACTTTTAATTGTTTAAAATATGGGTGTTGGTTTTTCATATTTTCGAAAATAAGGAGTTTTGAGGTGATTTTATACACCAGGACGTAATTTTTATCGGTGTTAGATTTTCAACAAAAAACGAACCTTTTGGCAACCCGGCTAATAAACTCACAAACTTTTCTAAGCAAAATAATTTTTAAAATTTTAATTAAGCACTAATGGGTAATTTGGGCCTAATTAACTTTCTTATTGTGTCTAAGACTTGTTAGGGGTTTATTTAGTATTTAAAATACAAACCACCCCCATAATACACACACATCACACGCCTCCCTCACCCATCAAACTACTAGGACTCTTCTTTTCACACCATACACGCCACACACAATATCTTTGAAAAAGAAACTTTCGAAGGATGCTAAGAAAATCAAGCCAAGGATCGTCGGGTTGTCGTTCTTCGATTCGTCAACGTATATTCGTGCGTTTAATATGCAAAAGCACTCCATATTCTCCTTTTTCTCATCATTCACACCATAGTATTTATTTAAATGTGTTTTGCATGAAAAATAAGTTGCATCATGTTATATTTTCGGAATTGCATCATAGGTGATTTTTAAGGCTTGTGTTTTCATCCAAAAAACTTGTTTAATATGTGTTAAGGGGCTGCCATGGCTAGTGTATTGATTAATGACGTTTTTCGCAAGTTTTAGGGTCCTAATAACACACCCAAACACACTGCATCATGATAGAAAACAAACTGTTGCCATCTTTATGTTATGGAAGAGTTGGGTTCAGTTTTATGGGGTGTGTGGCTGGGCTTGGGTTCGGTTGGGGCTATGGCTGAAGAATTTAAGTAGTCCTTGAAGACAAAGTCTTCTTGAGGACTCCAACCCGTGAGTGCAAGGGAAGTTGCGCAGGTTGGCAGCTGGTGCGGGGGAGAAGGGGCTCGGCCTGGGGGCTTTGGGCTAGGTTAGGTCCTCAAGGTCCTAGAATGGTGCTGGAGGGGTCAGATCAGGGCCTCGTTGGGTTGGCTAGGTCCAAGCAACAGGAACAAGAGTCCTTGTCAAAGTGGGTTTCTCGGCTGGTTCTTGTAGCTGCTGTTGTAGCTTCAGTTTCAGGGGCTGGGGTCGATTCGTTAGGTTCTAAGGGTCCAGTAGGGTCCATAGGGGGTCTGGGTCAAGGTTGGATCAAGAGGGTTCAAGATTGGCTCAGGGAAAAACGAGTTTGGCTCAAGGGTGCCTAGGTGTATTTTTGGGGCTGTTTCTGCAGCTCATGTGTTGCTTTGTTTTTTGAGCTTAGGGTCAAGTCCAATGGGTTATAATGGTTCTGTAGGGTCCCTAGTTGGGTTGGCTAGGGTTTGGCTCAAGGTGGCTCGGATGCGGCTCGAGTAAATTAGGATATGGCTCGGGTGGTTCAATTAAGTGTCAAAAACAAACATTAAAGAATAAAAATTGAATCCATGGGTCAACGGGTTTGGCTCATGACTTGGAAGGGTAGAATAAATAATAAAAATGCTATGTTTAAAATTTGGGATCAAAATAATGATGTTTTAGACTTAATAGGGATTTTATTGCCTCACGAAACGCTAATTAACGAGTTAATTGAAACACCTAGTTTAAGCTTTATAAAATTATGCAAAAATATATTTAAGCTTAAATAATTATTAAAAGTTTATATTTTTAATTTGGGAATTTTATATTAAGTTTTGGTTTAATTCGGGATTAAAACGTATTAATACGTCTTATTTAAAGATTAAAGTAAAATTCCAAGATTTAAGCTAAATAAAAATATGAGAAAATTCATGTAAGCTTAAATATTTATTTGAGATGTTAGAGTCAATGAAATTAAGAGAACATCAAAAACGTGAAATTTTACGTCTAGGGGTAAAACGGTCATTTTACACCTAGAAATTAGTAAACGTCATGGCAGTATCCTGAATGCTATTTTATAGGCTAATATGATTATTTGGAATGTTTATGAATTTTATATGTTCAAATATTATTTTTAATATTCATGGATATGTATATGTTAAAATGTTATTTTAAATGTTCATGGATATTTATATGTTAAAATGTTATTTTTAAAACGTTTATGGATTTTATAGTTTAATTATGGACATTTAAAAGACATGTTGCATGCTTGATTTAAAAGAAAAATGGTATATGAATGTTTAAATTTTTAAAGTGATGATAATATGAA
Source organism: Primulina eburnea (assembly GCF_022965805.1). Classification (NCBI taxonomy): domain Eukaryota; kingdom Viridiplantae; phylum Streptophyta; class Magnoliopsida; order Lamiales; family Gesneriaceae; genus Primulina; species Primulina eburnea. The sequence goes on along the minus strand of NC_133109.1, from coordinate 12,140,939 downwards.
ACGTTGAAGGAAGTGAAGTAATTGTGACTAATACGATGACATGTTGGAAATTTCTTGAGGGTTATGGTCCCAGTGAGAGCCGACGATCGTGTTTCCTTGGATACGGATATGAATATGTATATGTACATGTATATGATGATATGTTAATACGTAAGGCCAGAGCCCAGTTAACCGGTGAAAGTGTTGCTGGTGTCTCCCGCCGTCCAGTACTGTGGTTACATGTAGATGGATCCATCGCCCAACACGTAGACGTATACGTAGATGAACACGAAAAGTCACAATTAACGATCTGAATTCAACGTAAGGAAAAATGAATACGTATATGTAGATGATGATATGTATATGAATATCTTGAGGATGACATGAATATGTTTATGAAAAAAGATTATGAAAATGTTTTTAAAGTTTATACATCATGAAAATATTTATGAAAATGGTTATGTTTAATCTTTATGCATCTTCATGAAAACAATATTTTAAGTACAAGTATTTTTCACTGTTATATGTTAATTGTATTACGTATTACTCGTTATCAAGGATATGACGTGTTGAGTCTTTGGAATCACTAGGTGTGATTGATGCATGTGATTATGATGATTATGTTTATGGAGGTCTTGATGGTTGATCTGACTGGACTGAAGGTGCACATAACCCGAGGACCGACGCTAGTTTTCCGCACTATTTATGATTTATGATTTCAAGTTATGTTAAAAATATTTTACGACTTTTTATTTATGTTTTGAGAGGTTTTTGCGAGATTATAGCATGGGCTGTATTTTTCAAATATATAGTTGGTTGTTTTATTTTAAAATGATGTCCAAAATATTTTATGTAATTTTTGGTGGTTAGGCCGATGCTAGAGGGGTTTAAAAAAAAATCTAGTACTTTTAAAACAATAAAAAAGATAGACGTTTCAAATATTCATGACAAAAGAATCTAAATAACATCAATCGGTACAGTTAAATTTTATGTTTTTATATAATTTTCAATGAGAATAATTTAAATTTTGTTATGTTATGTTATTTATTTAACAATGTCCTTTTATATATAGATTAATGGGATATAGGAGATCTGTAAGGCCCAAGAATTACAGAATGGATAACCAAGATTATCAATCTTCATTAACGTGAGACTCCGAAGATATGAGAATGTATGACATGCGATGATGGAAGAAAAGACATGAGAAAATAGGGTTTGCAAGACCGCACCCACGCTTAGAACAGGAGTGCACCCGCGGTCACGTAATAATGGAATTTTGAAGGTGAGGCCGAAGCATCACCGCACCCACGGTGCAACCAAGACCGCACCCGCGGTGCATGGACAGAAAGTTGGCAAATTTTATTCGAGGCGACACCGCACCCGCGGTAAGAACAAGACCGCACCCGCGGTGGTGGTACCGCACCCGCGGTCTAAGATGTACCGCACCCGCGGTGGTGAATTTCAGAAAATGAGGATAATGCCGAAGCATGAGCGCACCCGCGCTCCTTGCACGACCGCACCCGCGGTCATACGTGTTGCTTGAAAAATGAGGCCACGTTTCAGAAGTTGCATGCAGTATATATAGGTTCGAATGACGCGTCTGTTTCTCAGAAAAATCAGAATAAGGTCGAGGTTTTGGGGAGAAAATCCTTACGCCTTTTAAACTCGCGATTGTGAGAAATCCGTCTATCAGAATTCAAATCCGACTTCAGTTTTGAGCTTCTCTCGACTTGAGCTACACAAGGACGTAAGTTTCGTTACGTTTTGAGATGTTTTGAGAATATGATGTTGCTAGAATTGCATGTGATTCAGATATGGTGTTTCTACTACCGTAGACAATGTAGAATTGAAGACAGATTAAAGAAAAGACTGTCTCTGTATTTGTTAGGTTTTTCAGAGTTGAGTTGACTGAGATTTCATATCAGATTTGTATTGTTATTGAGATTATGACTAGTATTGTTATTGATTATGAAGTCTGATATTATATTTATGATGTTTAGACTGACGGGGTATCGAGACTGTGTTGTTATGCCGTTTAAACATCAGTTGATTTAGATTGATCAGATTCAGATATGATGTCGATTAGATTGGGATATTATTGATATGACTCAGATTGTATCTTGTTCAGACATTGATCAGATTGTATACTGAATTCAGTATTGATCAGAACAGATTGTATATTGAGTTATTCACTGATACAATGTATTCGATATTGTCATTTCAGATTGATATGGACAGATTTGAATACAGATCATCGTCTTCGTCAGACCGGGACGACAAAGGTATAATTCATGTGATATTCGGGAAGACACAACTCAATTGATATCCCATTTGAGTTTCCCAACAAAATCACATACTAAAATTATTGCTGTCTATTTTATTATATGATTATGATGTGTTTATAGATGATATATTCATATCTTTTGAGATGATTATGCTTTGTTTACAGATTGTTATTCATTGCATTTAAGATAGGGAGTCTTGACAGAACAGTCAAACTTCTAGACGTTCGGTGATATCACAGCTTAGGGGAAGATCAGTCTCCTATCGTAGATGTGGATACAGATCAGGCCGAAGTCTAGGAATAAGACGTACAGTCACCCCGATTGAGAGGGTAGGTGATAGATTGTCTTATTCACACCGGGATCCCTAGAGTTATAGTTGAGTCGAGTCTAGACAGGATTTGACTAGAACTGCATGCGTTTATGGATGTGGTTTCATAGACTATGAAACCCATTTTTATTGCTTTCAGTCACGATAGCATGTTTTTATGATTTGATTTGAGTAGCATGGTTATCTGATTTGAGTTACATGCTTATTTGATTTATTTCATAGATGATGACATATATTGGGTTCTACATGATCGCATGTTTTATGAATTAGTTGGTTTATATACATGCTTACCATGTTTTATACTGGGATTTATTCTCACCGGAGTTATCTGGCTGATGTCTTGTTTGTATGTGTGCATGACATCAGGGGAGGCAGGATCGGGGTCACGAAGATGATGAGAGAAGACGAGTTTAGCGTGGTGATTCCGGACTTACAGTAGATTGGATTTTACTACTAGAATTTTAGTAGTGAACCTTAGATTAGAATGTTGTACATTATTGTATTTTTAATACTGAATTGTATTTTATATACAGACATGTATAGTATTTAGATTGCATTACCTTCCGCAGTTATATAATTTAAAAAGAAAAATTTTAGACCCTGTTTATCAGAACAGATAATTAAATCCCAACGATGATTAAGAAGTTGATTAGCGTCCGGGTCCCCACAAGATCCAATGTACAGATGTGATTTTTGTGGTGCAATGTTTTGGTATGAAGAGAGGTTATGTCGAACTTATAAACATAGAAATCCTAAGTACATTCTATGTTGTATGCAAGGAAAGATACAACTTCCTACTCTAAAAAACCTCCTCAAGTATTGCATAATTTATTGAACGGACCGAGTCATAAGAGCAAACATTTTCTAGAGAGCATTCGATTATACAATAATATGTTTTGCTTCACGTCGATGGGAGAGAAGATAGATTCAAGTTTAAATTGAGGCGGCTCCCCTCCAATTTTTAAACTTCATGGTCATAATTATCATTTAATCGGAAGCCTACTTCCATGTGAAGGTTCATCCTCGAATTTTGCTCAGCTGTATATTTACGACACAAAAAACGAAATTCCTAATCGGATTTCTGTTGTTAGGTATATCTTAAAATCTATTTATTATATTGAATATACCATATTTTCTATTTTTTGTTCTAGAAATTAATTTTTATTCAATTGAAATATTTTTTCAGACAAAATAACGACACAAATAATCTGCGTTTAGAGATAGTTTCTGATTTGAAGGCAATGCTAGATGAAAACAATGTTTTGGTCAAGTGTTTTAGGATGACCAAAGAAAGAATGATGGTGGAAGGACGATCTGATGTGAAATTAAAGTTGATTGGTAGAAGATATGGGGACAGAAGGAGATATAATCTTCCTTCTACTTCTGAGGTTGCTGCATTAATTGTGGGAGATTTCGATGAGTCTTTTGGCAAATGAGATATTTTAGTAGAAACTCAAACAGGGCAACTTAAACGTATCAATGAGTTGAATCCTGCGTATCTTGCTCTCCAAAATCCTATACTTTTCCATATGGTGAGGATGGTTATAAAGAAGATATTCCATTTTCAGAATCTAAGTCAAGTGCTGGAAGAAGAAAAAAAGTGAGTCTAAGAGAATTTTTTACTTATCGACTGCATGAAGAGATTTTGAATCTTCGAGTATTTTGTTTTCGAGAAGATTATTTCAACATTTCTGTAACGTATTGTACTTTTTACTACTTGAAACTTGCGGAAGAATTAAAAATTTTCTTAAATAAATCATGAACATCAAACTTTGATAAAGTAGAACAAAAAACTTGGACGGTCCTCAGGTCTAGCCTCCTGCTCAGTCCAAGCATGCCTCTTGGTCACCACCCCTAGTATCCTAATAATCATCCTCACTTGCATCGATCAAGTCTAGTGAGTCTAAAGACTCAACACGTATAAATTGGAAGTAACGAATAATATGTAATAGAACCACATGCAACTTCAAAATAGGGCGTACATACTTAAACATAAAACATCTTGTTTGGAAGCAAGAAACACGAGAATTCGTTCCCAAAAAACAGAGATTTTCCATCGGACGCATTTTTTACGTTCCTCCTGGTTGTGGGGAAATGTACTATTTAAGATTTCTTCTCAATGTAAACCGTGGCGCCACGTGCTATGATGATATAACTTTTGTTAACGGTGTTCAATACCGTTCATTTCGCGATGCTTGCTATGCATTAGGATTGTTGAGTGATGACAAGGAGTATATCGATGGCATTATTGAGGCAAGTCATTGGGCTTCAGCACAATCTCTGAGAGTTTTAATTGCTACTCTATTATCATCGAATTGTATCAGCCGACCTGAAGTTGTTTGGGAGTCATGTTGGACATATTTATCTGATGATATTTTATATAAACGACGTAACTTGCTGCAACACCAAGGTATGCATGAACGAATAATTTTTTTATATATGTGTTTTTTTCAATATATATATATATATATATATATATATATATATATATATATATATATTAATTTGTATATAATTTTTTTTGTAGAATTGGAATTAAACGAGGATGAAATTAGAAGTTATGCATTGGTTGATATTGAAAAGCTATTGCAAAGCTATGGAAAGAGTTTACGTGAATTTTAATCAATGCCTTTTCCCAGTGATCAATATTTTCAGTCTTCACCAAATAGACTAATATATCATGAGTTGCGGTTTGACAGAAGATCTTTGTCGCAAGAACATGATAAACTCATTAATAATTTGAACTCCGAGCAACGTTGTGTATATGATACAATAATGAAAGCAGTTGTTTCAAATAAGGAGGAGTATCCTTTGTATATGGATATGGAGGTACTAGAAAAAAATTGTCTAGAAGACTCTGTCTGCATACTTGAGATCGAAGGGGGACATTGTCTTTAATGTGGCATCCAGTGGTATATCATCTCTTTTACTGCCTGGTGAAAGAACTGCTCATTTCCGTTTTGCAGTTCCATTAATCCCAATGAAGAATCAACATGCAATATCAAACAAGGGAGTCATCTTGCAGAGCTTATTGTAAAACCTAAACTTATCATTTGCGTTGAGGCTCCAATGACGCATAAGTTTTGTTTTGAAGCTTTGGATAAAAACATGAAATATAAAATGAGATTTGTCAATCCTTCAAGCCTTCATTTGCCTTTTGGAGGCAAAACGGTTGTTTTTGGTAACGATTTTTGACAAATATTTCTTGTTATTCCAAATGGCAGTAGACAAGATATAATTCACGTCACTATCAATTCTTCATATCTTTGGAGACATTATATAGTTTTGAGATTGACGAAAATATGCGATTACAGAATTTAGGTTCTGATGAAGAATGTGCTAAAATAAAATAAAAATCAGATTGGATTGCTGATTTAGGAGATGGAAAAATTGGAGAACATAATGACAGTTATGCGACAATAGATATTCCTGATGAACTTTTGATCAAAGATGGCGATGATTCTATTGCAACAATAGTTGAAATTACGTATCCGTCATTAGATAACAATATCAACAATAATGCATATTTTCAGCAAAGAGCTATTTTGGCACCAACGCTATGTCGTTCAATCCATAAATGAATACATGATACCTCTAAACCATTCAGAGGGAAGGTTGTATTTAAGTTCTGATACGACGTGTCAGTCAGATAGAAATGTTGATTTGCTGAATGATGTGCATACCTCTGAATTCTTAAATAGAATAAGATGTTCTGGAGTACCGAATCACGAGTTAAATTTGAAGATTGGAACTCCGGTTATGTGGCTGCGGAATATAGATAATTCTCTTGGATAATGCAATGGCACTAGATTGATCGTGACAAGGCTCGGAAACCATGTTTTGGAAAGATACATTATAACTGAAAGTAATGCAGGTCATAAAGTATTTATTCCAAAAATGTCATTGACGCCTTCTGATCCAAGACTTCTTTTTAAATTTCAACGAAGACAGTATCCTTTGGTTGTATCATACGAAATGACAATAAACAAAAGTCAGGGGCAATCATTGTCTCATGTAGGACTTTTTCTGAAGAACCCTGTTTTTATTCATGGTCAATTGTACGTTGTTGTATCCAGAATTACGAATTCTAAAGGTCTAAATTTTTTTGATATGTGATAGTGTTAGCAACCAGAAAAAATCAACGACAAATATTGTATTTAAGGAAGTTTTTTAAATTTGTAATTTGTTTTTGTTTTCTAATTGTATGATCTATAATCTATTTAGTTTATTAGTATTTTAATTTTAATTATTTTTTCAAATGTGCCTTCTTAATAATTTTAATATTTAATTATATAAACTAACATCTCATGTCAATTCAGTAAAATCCTCCCAAACGAATTTGTTGAATGAGAAAATTAGGTATAATGTAAGTATTCGTTTAACATATTAAATGTTCGATAAAATATATAATTTATATATTATTGTACCAATTTATAATAAACATGTTATTGTATCATGTCAATTCGATGACTTTTCAAATTTCAAATTTGAATATGACCCTTTATTTAAATTAAAACCCCATTATTTTTATTATAGTTACTGTTTTGTACATAATACATAAATTTATATGTATTATGATATAACTGATAAACACATTATGTCATTCACTATCTAATACAAGTATGATATTATTTTTCAGCCGAAATACAAAAATATTAATGGAACTTAAAAACATATTTTAAATAAAACAAAGATATATCATTTAGTAGTTTTTTGTTCACATCCTTAAAAAAATAAATTAGTTCTAAAATCATTAAATCATATTTTCTATAACGTTGAAATTTAATTCTGTTAAACACTAAACATACTCTAGGTCAGGAATTAAATTAGTAACCAATTACATATATATATATATATATATATATAAATAAAGATATATCATTTAGTAGTTTTTTGTTCACATCCTTAGAAAATATACACTTTATAAATAACTGCATTAATTAGCAATATTTTGAAAATTTTATTAATTTGGAAATCAAAAATATTTATAGCTTCTTAATTTATCTTACCTTTTTTTTATATGCTAGTAGTTCTATTTTACATAAGATATATAGCATATCAAGATTTTCGTGATTAATAAAATATCAAGTCTGGAATTTAAGCCCAAATCCACTTCTTTCATAAAATATGATGAAAAACTTCATCCCAAAACTTCTCAAGTTAAATCAAGCTGTTCTCTTAACCAAAAGTTGAGTGACACCAAAAACAAAATAAGGAAAAGTTGGGATGAAGCCCTCCTCCATGGCTAGTGTTTTTTGCTACATAATACGTCACAAAAAACTTAGAACTAGATATGACAAAAGCCCTAGTAAAAGGGTAGGGAAAATACACCCCTCGGCGGCGTCTTCTTGAGCTAGATCCTACGGTCCATAACCTGCTGGTAAGAAGCACAAATGGCAAGTAAGAAAATCAATAAGCAATTAGTGTCATGAAATCAAATTAATCTGTCAATACCAGTTGAGTATGACATCCAATATAAACACGTATTGGAAAAATAAATTGAGGTCACGGTTGACCTCCAATTCGAAACATAGATCATCACTTGTTAAGTTTTTTTAACACATTACAAGAAAGTAACATGCAGAAATTGGAAAGCCAAGATGTTAGGGTACCCTACAGTAAAAGGTCAAACTGAAGATGGACAGTGAGAAATAAAGTGGAGCCTTTTTTTGTACTTACCAGTCAAACGCTTGATACTGCGGCAGAACTTACTGCCGCAAAGACATTGGAATGCTTCAATTGGATGGTCATTGTCATCAAAATCCATGCGATAGTCCTGCATTTTCAAACATGTGAAACTTCTCAGCAAAAAGCCCATTTACTTCTAAAAATTGAGATTAACATAGTAACGGGTGGTAGAAAACAAAAACGAGATCAGCATCATTGTAGCCACATTAAGGAAAACAAGCATGCATTAAAATAATGGTCAGTTAGGAAAGACTACATATAAAAAACTGGAGCATCTGGCAAAACTTAAACCGAAAATTGGGTGATAAAATATAACTTACTTGATGGATGACAAATGATTTTAGCAGAAACTTAAACTTAATTTATCCCCTATTGTTTTTCTTCTTTCTCTGATTGTCCATAACTTTGTACTAGGATACTTAATCTTACGTTTCCTCTTCAACTCCGAGGAATTTATGGCATCCAGTCAACAAACCAGTTTTTTAATCGGTCAAGCTACAGGATTGAATTATCATCTGATTCTAGGACTAGATTCAAATAGAATTTTAACCAGAACAATCTGGCTGTTAAAACAAGAAGACTTTCCTTTCGTATTCCTGATATAAAATGCTACACAGTATTCCACACAAATGTTCAGAACCACCAATCCAATATTCAATCATCAAAACAAAGTAATTTTATCTTACATAATTCCTCATATAATATGCTACATACATAACATTCAAACTTCGCCTTCTACGACAATGGAAATCAGATTTGTACACTGCAGATACACAAAACATAACCTACTTACGCAAGTGAGTTCTTCCAAAGCTTTCACATTTCTTGTAGCGAATAAAGCAAGCTGTGTTTGGTCACCAAAAAAATAACATTTTAATAATGCGGACTAAGATCCGTGACTCCATAAACTGTGGAACAGGAGAGAGTTAAAAGACGCCACAAAAATAAGAGATCTGATACATGGTAATAGTGGTGGTCAGGAGTCTCCACTTCAACTGGTATCGACACCAAGTTTGAGTCATAGCATCTAACATTATCAGAAAAAGGGCAGAAAATGATGTCAGGAACACTTCTTGTCTTTGAGAAGTGTGAAAGAAAGATAACGTAATTTGAGAACGCATGCCAACACCAGCATTTATAGCATAATAGAAAGGAGCACCAAGCTTAACTATTTACATCATGGTGTAACAAGAAAAAAGTTTCAAAAGGCGTATGAAGCCTTTCATGAACCAAGTCCATAGAGCTGCTTACATAAATCCAAACTTAGATACCTAAATCTATCTCCCACAGATCACAGAGATGGAAGATCCACCAGTATAACTAAAGAGAAAACGAAAATGGAATACATCAACAGATCAACTGCAATATATCAAACGAAGTTACCTATGATTAATAAACCTTGCCACATTCCCATAACATGTCGAGTCTAAATAAAGAGCTTCTTCATCTTTAAGCACTCCTTTAGAACCCCAATCGGCATCAAGAAGAACAGGATATGAATGTTTCATTCCTTGAGGACTCCGTGAAACGCGATCAAAGAGCTCCGAGTTGGTTAAAACCTCTCCAACATATTCACAAACAAATGCACCTTTTGGAATGTCTTCCAGAGTGCGTAGACCCCACCCTTTTCCTTCGGCAGTCATAAACACCTAAAATGAATGATAAGAAAAACAAATGGAAATATCAGGCTACTTCTATAAAAAAATTGCCAACAATGGTAGGTGGGTTGTGGGAGAGGGGGGAACTCAAGACCCAGCCACACTAATACCTGTATCCGGTAAGTTATTCCTCTCTGTACCACTCGATTGCCACATTGTTTATTACAGCCACATTTCCACCAGCATTCTTTGATGAATTTCCTCATGAGATGACCTTTGCAAGGTTCAGTAACATCTTGATTTATTGATTTCTGAAGAGGACACAGCTTACAGAAAAATTGGCAGTGTTTCTTCATATCTCGACTCATGGAAATACACTCACTAAGAAAATTTTCCTTAACGAGGCCATCCAAAGTGTATGCAAACTCACCTCCGGTTTCAAGCCCACAAGCACAGGGTGTAGACGATGATAGGCAATCACCAAAACAAGTCGAACAACACTTGTTTTCTCCTATACGAGCTAAAGCAAAATTTACATGCGCGTTTTGGAAAACAGCATTTTGTGTTATGTAGCAGAAAGATGGTGTGCACTCATTATTGAATCCATTTACCAGTGTAATTGCCACTTTTTCTTGTCCCTTGGATATGTCAATAGCATCATAAAAAAACATGATCCCTTCACGAGTCAACAAGCACTCCTTACCAACCATCAAACTAGCCTCGCCTTCGATATCATTGTCTTGAAGTTCTCCATTTGTTCCATGATCCTCGCCACTACCCATCTCGTTAGGCCGTAAACCTTCGCCAAGGCCATCATAAGATGGAAGAGCTAGTAACATTTTGGGCAGAATAATTTCAGCATCAAACTGAGAATCAACAATTCCAGAAGAATTCTTCAATAAGTCGCTAGCGGGTGTCACACCAGTGGCTTCTGGTGACGCATTAGTGGATTCAGTTCCAAATCTAAAAAAACATTCACACATTTCTTGCATAAGGTTCCTCACGAAATTTTTTGGGTCCACGGTTTTGTATGATCCCAGAAAATTATCCTCCACAGATTTTAGAACAGCTTCAAGACAAGGCATATGGAAGTCAGGCTTTCTAAGAGCCAAGTCACAGTTCAACAATATTTTTACCTCTCCACAAGGTGAGGAAGCAATCTCAAGGTTAGAAGAGTGTACATCTGAGATCATTGCATGATTGCCATTTTCTGCCCTTTCATATGGTGGAAATTGTCCAATAGCTGAATCACTTTCACCTGTCAATTGAAATGCTGAGATATATCAAAACCACCATTTTAACTGAATGTAACCATCGTACTAGATAACAGTGCAGCCCATTGATCTGTAATCCATAGAACAATAGTTCCTTTATTCAAAGTAAACTTGTAGCAGATAACCTTATACAGATGTGTCAAGCATGAGCTACAAATTAAATGCAACAAATAAATAAAGTAGAGAAACCACCATATCACAATCAAGAGATTTTAAAAATTGATCTACATTGGGACAAAAAATATATCGAATAATAGGCCACTAGCCATGCAATGATTAAAGCATAAACCAATAAAACTAGTAATAACCAGAATCTCTGAGAAAGGCAAAAGAATATCACTGATCCAAAATCTTCGGCAGAAAACCATTGTACGTACAAAATGAATCATAGAAGCTAGATCAAAACAATCTAATCCAATTAATCAAAAAAACAATGTGCCTACAACAAAAGAAAAGGACATACTTGGATGGCAGGTAATTAAAGCATGATTTTCAATGTTTTTCCTTTTGAGCGTCTGAAAAGTATCAGGATCGATATTTGGCTCCTGGAGATGCACCGTGACCATCGAATTATCAGAGGCTGAACACTTCTCAGGAATTGGAGAAAGAGAGCCCTTTCCTTTGTCTAGTAGCTGCATTGGATGAGAAGGAGATTCGAATTCAATTCTCAAGGGGGTATTTTTACAACGTCCTTGGGAGTCACTGGGCCGGCTGGGATCACAACTCTCGTGGACCATTAATGAATTGGGAGAAACTGGCTGCTTTCCTTTATTTTTACCAAGTGACTGGAACATTCCAGCTTGTGATTTAAATATTGGGTTTGCAGGGGTAGGCTGAGATGACTCCACCTTGCTTTGTGACTGATTTAGATTCAGAGCCTGGTTCTCTGGTAGTACATCTGGTTCTTCTTTAGGTATGATTAATGGAGTTACAGGCACACTAGAGTTATTGATAGAGGATGTTAGACCTTCTTGGTATCTTAGTCGCAATCTTTTCAAAGGCCGTTCAGGCTCTTCAGTAGCATCTTCCTCCAAGTAGTCCTCTTTCTGTGTAGGTTAATCAAGCAAGTACAGCGTCATAATGTTTAATCAAAATTAAGGTAATAGAAGTTAACAGTATGAGTACAACTATTATTGCGACTTTCAAGATGAAGCACATTTTCTCTTGCAAATAAATTCCATACTTCGTTCACATTCTTCTTTGAGTGCTCTGCAGCCTGACAGATGACACAAATCATTATATTAGCACCATTAATCACCCTATCCACATGGGAAATCCTATGTTGGATGGATACGGGTACGAGTAACCTATCGAATACGATACGGATACGGTGACACGTCAAATTTTGAAAATATAAGACACGATACGGTTAGGATACGACAATCATTAAAATATACATAAATATTACATATATTTATATTCATATAAATTTAGTATTGAAAAGTAAAAATTATAGATATAGATGTAATATTTCATTAATCATAATATTTTAAGTACAAAATATTAAATGCAAAATCCATCTTAAGCAAGTAAAAAGAAATCAAACATCCATATCGGTTGAATTGAGAGCCGCTTGAGCAGAAATGAAATGAAAGAGATAGACAAATGTATTTAGGGATTTAAAAACTCAGCCCAATTTATTTTAAATTATTTTCCTTTTAGTCCCTAGAAATTTTAATTTTTTTTAATTAACCCCTAAAACTTTTAAATATTTGCAATTTTGCCCGAACGTATCCGAAAAACGTATCCACGCCGTATCCATAGCGTGTCATCGCCGTGTCCAAAACGTATCCGGCTGGTCAGCCCTAAACAAAGTCAACGAAAAGAATTTTGAGGTATCCGACACGCGTATCCGCATGTCGTATCCGTATCCGTATCCGTGCCGTATCCGTATCCGATACTTCAAAAAAAAAAATTAAGTTATCTGTGCTACATAGAGGAAATCTGACAAATTTAGAGTCATAAAATAGAAGTAAAATGAGTGGAACACGGATATTTATTTACAGTACAACTAGTGATTGTCAATTAAGTATAACACATGAAAAAAGATATCATACTTCATTGTTTGCCAGCTTTTCTGCATGCCTTGATCTTGATGTCTGAAATAATAAAAAATCGAAATGAAAAAATTGAAGGGCATAGAAACACTAGAAACAAAACAGGCAGAAATAAATTATTTGGACTGAGTCCACATACATACTTCTGCTTCCTCACTCTCAAATATAGCATCAGCAAGGGCTCTATAATTCTCAGCTTCAATAAGCTCCCAGTTCTTATCATACAATTTCAGCAAATTCTTTAATACAGGCTTCACCTTATCTGCAGGGATCCCAAGATTCTTCATAGCATCAAAGGCACCTGCAACTTTCTTTTTTGTTTCCTTGCTCATTTGAAGATATTTTGTGTCCCAAGTTTTAGCTTTCCGAATTTTCCCTAATCAAGGAACCTTTAAAACCAACCAGAAAAACAGAAAACATTACTCGTTTTAAGGAACCTTTAAAACCAACCAGAAATACAGAAAACAGTACATCAACAATTCATTCAGTTTGATGAGAATTATAACCGTTTCACTTATAACTACAATCAAAAGCCAAATCCTGGATCTCTGCACCATTTTTTCCAATAATTAAATGCATGCATGGTTTTCACTTTTCAGTGAAGCATGTGTAAATTTTCAATATCAGGCCCAGGATACTGAATATGGACGTTAATTCCCTAACATAGAACACTAATTCTCCACCATCAACGAGAATGCGGGTAAAATAATTACAACACCAAAAAATCTGCTGCAGATATACTGGCTCTTCATTATATTTTGCCAATGCATACAAATTTTTTAAAAAACAAAAAAACTTATGTCACCATATCGACCATATGACCGTTTGACTCTAAAGGTTTTTCATTTTCACTTGGCCTTTTAAGATCTAAATTTATGGTGACCAGGATTCACAATTGAAATAGGTTCTTAAATTTCTAAACAAGTATCAGAGATCTAACATTTAAGGAATAAAGATGTGCCGGAGAAACAGTTATTTGGGGCGCAAGGCGCACTAAAGCGCTAGAGTGTCTTGGAGCCTGAGGCGTGAGGCGCGAGGCGAAGCGCACGCTTTATCGAAGTAAAGCGCACGCTTTATCGAAGTAAAGCGCATTTGACACAAATTTTAAAATTCAACATATATAAAGTATTTTATACTACTTAAATTAAATACTTATTCACAAAAATAACAAATAATATAAATAAAAATCAATTAACAGATAATGTAGCACACTAGAACAGAGAGAGACGAACAGAAACAGAGTTTGAGACGTAGAGAGGCCGCAGCGCATACACAGAAAAAATTTCACAGACCGGCACATGTAGATTGTAGGGCTCTTTAAAACGTTAAACATGGCTTTTGTTTGTTATTGGGCTTTTAACTTTATTGGGCTTGAGTTATATATATTGAAATAATTGAAACAAATCATATTATACAAAAGCGCACAAGCGCACGCCTTTCTGCAGGCGCAACGTCGTGCGCCTGGGTTATAACCCAGGCGCAACAGGTGCGCCTGGCTGCGCCTGTCGCCTAGGCCGGCGCAGCCAGGCGCTCGCCTTTCATAACTATGGTTTGGAACTGCAAGAACTTTTTAACACTCAATTAAGTACCCAAAATGTAAATATTACAGATGGAAAGAAAATTAGTGTCGGGAAACTTCGGAGCTAGTGTCGAGTGTCGACTCGAGTAAGGGTCGGTGAATTGTAACACGTAGATCGAGATGTCATCCGTTGAAGCATGTTTAGCAATTCTGGATATGGCATGATAGTGATTTCAATATGTTGGTATTGTCTAGTTTCAGACGAGTAAACTTTCACTCAAATTGTTTTAGTGAGATACGTGATGTACTGACTGAGATATCCAAGCATTATATATACGCTTATATGATGCATATTTATCTGCTGCATAATACATGTTTTACTGTTTTGACATATTATATACCTCGTTTGTTGGGGCCGCTCAGCCTTGTTCTGTATTGTGGATGGTTGGGTATCGAGAGTGACAATGTCAAACGGGACTTGCGGGTTCTGATGACCTTGGACATTGTAGGTCCGCGTCTTGATGATGAGTGCGGGAGCCAAAACATATCAAAGACTACACACTCAGACGTCTCTAGTCTGAGCATGAGATTCTTGATTTGATCCTTGATATCCGAGCATATTGCATTTCACATTCATTATATCAGTTTGTATACTCGTACATTCTCGTATTGGGCGATTGTCGCTCACGTCTTTGTTTTCAACTTGGACACCCCCCATTCCAATGGGCAAGTCTTAAGTTGGACGGTTCGTAAGGTCAGGACAGTGGCTAGAGCAGTTGGGTTTTCTGTGGTGATCCGTTGGAGGTTTTATTTAGTTTCTTGTATTCTCGTGCATGATTGTGATTTCGATTTGGTTGTATTGCCGATTTAGATTGAGATTATTGTACTGTTTTCGTTTGTGTTATAAGATGATTAAGTTATTTGGCTTCCGCTGTTTAATTGTTGTTATCAAGTTTAATTATGCATGCTTAACAGCCTGTATATTTAGTAGTGACTCGGGTGATGACGTTACAGTAATGCTGAGAGCTCAAATAACACCTAAGATAAGCCAAGATATGTTCCTCACTATGAAAATAGTATAGCAGAAACTGATCAAAGACTTAGACTCGTGAATAGACTGAGAATGATTTATCAGTACTACACATTGTTGGTTTCCAGACAACATCCAATTAAGATGGCTGTAGAAATTGACCCTTCAAGCTATAAAACCTAATAAAAAACTGAAAAGTTTCAGCTCCAATACCTAAGTTGAGTGAACAGTGGCTACTATTTCAGCGTGCAGTAATCAATATGTAATATCCAGAAGCAAGGAACAAAGGTGATCAACAATAACTGTTGACACATGAAATTGACTGTGCTCTAAGCCGAGATTTATTCCTCAGAATGATAAGGACCAGAAACTTCTCAAAAAAGGTTTCAAAACGCTTGAATAGGCTGATAATGATTTCCTGCAAACTGTTAGTTTGTACTTTTAAGACAACAGATATAAGATAAGATTAGTAGCCAAATTGAACCTTAATTTAGTCATTGGACCTCATAAGAAATTTAAAATTTTCAAATTTAACACCTTAGTAAAAAACAATTTCCACAATTTGAAGGAGGCAGTGCCTTGAATCCCCAGATATTTGAAGGTGGGAAAAAGGAATCTTTGTCTAGAGTTGGTCAGATAATAAGATTCCAAATATCTATAGCAGAAACAAAATATATGCTCACAGACGGGTGAATGAAAAAATTTGTTGTCATATAACCTACAACAGTGATGAAAAAAACATGGTGTAAAAAAGTACACTAATTAAAAATGCAGATAGAGTGGATTAAGTTCCCTCACAACTGAAGGCAAAGAAATGTGGCCGCCATAACCCCTAATATTAAATAAACTTGTAGAGATTAACCACGATATAGTAGCAATAGACCCAACAAGAACGCCTGAAAAGCAAAAACTAAAAGAGAAAAGAAGACAAGTTTCATGGCAAGAAAAGGCAGAAAGGCGAAACACATGCATTTAAAAACAATGTAGTCGCCGTAAACCCTCAAAACCCTTAAAAATTGAAACACAAAATTTTAAGAAAAAAGTTAAAAGACTAAAGATTTTAAATTTTATTAATCTCCAGAACAAGATTCAAGTCAACCCATGCCGGAAATGACAGCATTTCACCGGAACGATAATCATCATGCACGAAAAGGGAATAAAATTGAATTAAAAAATCCAAAGAGAGAGAGAGAGTGAGAATTTTCAACACAAGTATTTACCAATAGAGGGGAAAACATATGAAAATCTCACCAGCATTCACAAACTCTTCCGAGGGCTTACGCTGCGCGATAGTTAAATTTTTGGGAGCTCTGCAGTCTACAGTGATGTGTAGGGGAGAGGGAAGAAATTTAATCATTACATCAGCATGCCACGATATATCATTACATCTCAGAGCCAAAACACTCTGGCCACATACATACGGTTTTTTTATAATAATAATAATAATAATAATAATAATTAATATAAAAATATTGCACTTTCAAAACTCATACAAAAATCGTTTTCAGATTTGTATTTATTTACTTTTTTAAAAAAATTAATTTTAATTGAAAAATCCACGTGGCAGACATACGGATAAATAACACAACACATTTGTGCTATATATTTGAGAGTTGTGAGCAAGTATTGGGCTGTATAATTGAGAATTGCGAGTTTGTTTGTATAAATTGTGGGCAAGCATTGGTATAGTTGAGCAAGCAGCATTGGTTTGTTTTTTATAATTTACATGCAAGATATTTATTATATTTTTATGAATATTGAACTGATTTTTTTTGTAATACTCTGATTATAGTTTTCATTAATTTATCTTTATCTATAGGTGAGTAATGATTACTCGATTACAATACATTGACTCATACGTATTTCGGGACTTCACCTAACCTATCCACCAGATAACCCTCAATAGAGTCGGTAAATGAAACAAAGTCTAGCACTAGAACTTAGACCTCTGTGTTGTCCCAGATCAAAGGACTAATGATGCACAATCATAACCGTTGACTAATTCACAATCATAACTACTTGTAAAGTATGAGGAAGGGTTGTTCAGTCACTCATCCAATAAACACTCATCTGTATGAATGAACATCTACATGCCCTCACTAATGAAATATGACGTTTACATCACATATGCTAATCTCGAGCTCTAGTAATCTTTATCCTTATTTTAAGCGTCTGAATAGACTAGAAACTAATTTAGAATATACGGTACACTTCCTAATGAATTTCATAATCTACGTTTATTAATTCATTGTATATTCAAGGGATTTATCTTTGCAACTTTCATAGGTATAAAGATAAACCGAAAATCCAAACCGAAAAAACCGAACACCGAACCGAACCGAACCGAAAGCAGAATTTTGTAATTCGGATACAAATGTTATAACCGAAGTTTATTTGGTTCAGTTTGGATTATATATGTCAAAACCGAAAAAACCGAAATTTCATTAAATTAATAATTTTTTTATATTTTTATTTATATTATATATTTTGATATGATATTTAGTGAATGAAAAACCATTTTGGATAATTTTTAGTTGATTGTTGTTGTTTAATTAATTTATACCTTATATTTAAATATTTTATTAAGAAAACATATAGAAAGTTAACGTATTATATTTTACAATATATTTATATTATTAATATAAATAATTATACCAAAACCGAAATAATCGGCCGAAATAACCGAATCGTTTTGGTAGAAAACCGAACCGAACCGAACCGAAGAAAAATGACTCGAATTCGGATTATATATTTCTAAAACCGAAAACCGAAATAAAAAACCGAAAACCGAACTGAACCGAACCGACCGATGAACACCCCTACACAGATCACTTATTGTGTACATTTTATATCACAACAAACAACTCAGGTAGATGGAATTAGGTCGAGAATAGGTATTGAGTCTATTGACCCGTCACGAAGGTTCAACCCATGTAACTTACCTGTCCCATTAGCAGCTTAGTTTTCACTTAATTTTAAGTGATCATGTTGGTTAATGCGGTTGAGAGTTAGTTTGTGACTTGGAGTTAGTTTCTATAGACAATATAAAGCCATAAACATGTACTCAAAATACATTGATATTCATTCTTCATTGTCGAATAGAAAATGAGCTCTCTTTTATATTCCTTTATGATTTTTGCTCTATTGATGGAGATTTATCGATGAACTGTATGAATTTTAACAAGAAATATAGGTGTACACTAAAAATAATGTTTTTAAAGGCCATAGTAAACCTTTCTTTTCGAAACAGAACGTCAAGATTGTCATCATAAATGGCACGTCTTTACAAAAATCTTATGTCGAATGCTCAAAAGGCATCTCGCTAAAAGGTTTTAGAAATAAAACTTTAAGATGGAAGTGTTGTAATAATTAGCCTTGATAAAATAAATCAACGAATCGTTTATGTCGGATTATCGAGACTCGATAATTGCAAAAATTTTAGTGCACCGTTTTCTCGCAACCAATGCGCAATGGAGGTTTAAAATTTTTTGTTTCGATATTCGAAATAGTCCTTGGGCGTCGTATGTTTAAAACCATTCATAAGGCGTATAGATGTTATACATGTGCGTATACAACGCTTGGCTCCAAACTATTCCGATTTTTAAGCGGAGATAGCCTTATATCCCTACGAACGGATATGCGCCTTTTGATCATCTAATCAGGCCCACGATCAGAAAATATGTTGCTCGCCTGGATTGCACTAGAAATCACAAGCGATTTATGCGTTGAGACTATGACGTCCGAATTTCTAAAATCCGGAGTTGGTGCCGTGTTGGAGTCACGACGACAGAAGACAAGTGCTAGCTGAAATTTTCACCAATTATTTGTGAAGTGGCCGAAGGTTTGCAGTGAAGAGGGGAGATGTTTTCTTGAATTTTTTGTGCAAAAATTATGTTATGAATGATTACCCCTCATGGTATATTTATAGAGTACGACTCATAATCTCATCAGAAGCCCCTCTCCCATAAGGATTCCTAATCATTGTCTCACCGGGACTCTATTATTTCATTCTTTTAAAATTCTCGTAGTATTATTATTATTATTATTATTATTATTATTATATCATGTATTTATCAATTTTTGATAATGTGTTATATTAATAATATATATATATATATATATATATATCCATATAAAATGTATAAATAAATATTATTATATTTACACATGCACTTTTAATACATGCAAAGACATATTCATTATTTAATTTATAGAATTAACTCAATAGTTAATTAATTCTAGAACCATCTAGAACATTTTATGAGAATTTGTATAGTTAGAAGTCACCACTACTAACATCATCATTTAATTAATAAATTCTCAATTTACTAAATAAATGAATCCGAACTCGTTATAACCTCGATCGACGATTCAATGACGCCGATGTATCAAGGATACAAGTATTCTTCATATAATGAAGCTCGAAATTTTTGAAAATTTACCATATTTGGCAGCTGCCAATTTAGTGGACTCTTTCATTAAAACAGACAGTTCCACTATCCTTCCTCAATTAGCAATTAAGCTAACTTCCATTTTTACATCCTATGGAACCAGCTTATAAATCTCCATCAAACTATAGTTGTCAAAATTCAAGGAGTTGAATTTTGACTTTCTCAACGAGAACACAGAATCTGATACTTGTGTGACCCTCAATGGTTCATGGATACAACTATCTGTGAGTTCACATTTACATGTGATTTATAATAATATTTATTCTTATTCGGGCTTACCTTAGTTAGTCTCATTCTTTCATCAACTCCTTGATCAAGAATGTCAGAACTCATTTCTGATTTCATCCATTGGATCATGGTAAGAGTGTCTAGTAGCATCTCCCCATGATCCCCTATGTATCACAGATAGTGCCTAGAAGAACCTTAAATCATGGTTAACCTACAATACGGACCCTTCAACACATATATCCTAATAGAATCTGCAATCATTGGTATATAGATAGTAGCATGTGAATTCGATAACGATGTGATTTATCTTTGAGTACTAATAGTGACATGGTAATTGCAACTAGGAAAACACCTTTTTCTAAAGCACATTTTTTGCTCTGGCTAGAAACTCTTTGCACTATTAACTCATAAGATCACATATGATATCTTCACCTGTATGCAGACAGTGAATTCCTGATTATAATAATTTTTCTTCTACGTATTTCAAAACTACACCCAACCTGGCCACCTGATGACCCTCAAAAGAAGTCGTAAACAGATCAAAGTACATTGTCTCGGGTCAAAGGAATAATGATGTACAACCATAATCACAGACTATTCCACTTGATAAGTGAGAAAAACTTGGACAGTCCAAGGGAGGGTTGTTCAGTGCATCATCATATGATTACCCATTTGTATGAATGGACATCTTCATACATTTTCCAATGAAATATGGGGTTTACATAACACATGCTAGTCTCAAGCTCAAACGACCATTTTCCTTATTTTAAATGGCTGATTCGACTAAAAACCTATTTAGAATATACGGTACACTTCCTAATGAGATTCATGATCTTACGTTGTTAAGAAGATCTCATGGTACATATTGTATATTTAAGAACTTTATCTATGCAGCTTGCATGGGTATATAGATAAAACATAATGCCATAAGCAAATAAAATAGAAAAATAATATTAAATAAATATTGTTTTACGTTAAAGTCAACAAATCATAAGTCAAAAATTGATCTGCTGGGCACCTACTCTAACAAAAATAACACGGAAGCATCACTGAATACATTTTCTTGGGAAATCCGAAGTGGTATGAAACTTCCAAACTGTGACACCTCTATCCCGTAACAATAAAAATACGAAGCGGAAATAATTTTTTTTTTTTTAAATATGGAAGGAGTTTCAAAATACATATCATAAAAATGTTTACAAAATAGCAATACATGATCATTTAAATGACATAACAAAATACAAAATATCATTCCTATGATCATGCCAAAATCTTCCTTCCAACGGTGTATGCATATGACCCCTATCCACAGTCAACGTCCAGGGCCTCCACTCTGATCTGCATCACATGAAATAACTGAAATGAGAATAAATCTCAGCAAGTGGAACTCTACATAGCAATGATACATAGTATACTCTGTAAAACATGACTTTGAAATCATAAATACCATCAACTCTGAAACATGAATACTGTAGCAATAACTGTAGCAATAGCATATCAATAAGATAGCAATAAGATGGTATTCTCTTTTCTCTGGTTGGATTGATATCAATAGTATCTCTGCTCTGGTGCTAATATCCCTATCGATATAAACCGATAACTCTGAGGGATAAAAGCCTATGGTCGTTGATCAAATAATTGCATGCAATGCTCTGACTATGATTAATCAATCCAATAAAACATTTGAACTCTGAATAGCATTTAAAGCCGTCGTTTCACAATCTCTTATTTTCTCTTGTATTCCCTTTGAACAATAATTGAGACATCAATTGTCTCCAATGAACATAGCAATATAATTAATACATAACAATGAATCAATTGAAGGGAATATCACTTTGAAACCTTTAAAACACAATACATATAACATCATGTGAGCAAAGGAATGAAATTCCACTTACAACCAATAGAACACCTCCAAACTATACTCTTGGTACACCACCTACAACAATAATCCATAAACAACACCAAAATCAACTCTATATCCAAAAATACAAGTTAAATAATCCATTAAACCAACAAAACATCAAACCTAAGTCAACTCTTAACTCATAACCTTAATAGAATCGCACCAAAAACTTACCTAAGCTTCCTAGCACCAAGGAGAACGTCGATCTCAAGTCGAAAATCCAAACAAATCCAAGAATCAAAGGTAGGAAGTAAAAGAAATGGATGAAAACCCTTGCTAGAAGAGAGAAATTTCGAAATGAAGGGGAAAAGATAAGATAAGGTATGGCCAACAACTCCAAAAAGTAACTTAAAAACTCGCCCATACCTATACCGCGGGTGCGACAACACAAGGGCCGCGGGTGCGCTGAGCTCTCGGCACAACAAAATAAATCCATGCACGATGACCGCGGGTGCGGTGCTACAATTACCGCGGGTGCGGTGCTTACACTGCCGCGGGTGCGGTGATGCCACGGCCTTCCAAAACCAAAATGATGAATAGTACACCGCAGGGGCACTCCTCTAAGAGCGCGGGTGCACTCTTGCTACAGCAATGATCAAAAATCAACGCAACTAAAATCGATCCGAAACTCTGAAACGAACAACCAACAACTTCTAACACCTCAATAACAATAATAACCAATAATACTATAGCCCAAAACACAATTCGAAACATCTAATCACATAACCCAAATAACATACGAAACTTAAATCGTACCGTACACCGGGCTCGGCTATTACACAAACGATGGAGCACTTCATTATGGATTCCTCGGTTAAATCTATAGAAGAAATATATTTTCTATGTATTGTTGTGTGTAATGCATGCTCCATGTTTGGGGATCATAACTCTACTTATAATAAAATAAGTGTCTTTTATTTTCAATTCGGCCACTCAACAAATTGAAAATCTCCTAATGGTTTCTATACATTTAAATTCATGACTGGATAATGATATCCTTTTAATCCAAAATTTTAACATTGGTAGATCACTTTAATTATATTATCTGATGACAAATATGCAACTTTAATTTGAATACACTAATTCAAAATAATCCTAAGAATCTCCCACTTGAACTGCATAACCGAACATTTGTGCATTACCTTATGCGCCAAAACCTTACTGTCATATATAGGATCATCCTTTAACAATCTTGTCTGTTGATCATACAAGTAAATGACTAAAGAGGTATTCATCACTTTATGTGTAAATTCTACTACTAGAATTTTTTTCGTAAGCTATTTTCGAAAATTACTCAAACACATACATTTAAAAAGAATCATTCAACTACTTAATAAAAATACTGTAATTAAATAATTTAACCTAGTAAAATTCCTAAACTAATGTTTTAAAAGAACTCAAATGTAACAGTCAAAACCCTGCCAAACCATCAATATATAAAAAGATGTAAAATGTATCGATTGAACAATGTTTCATCATGACTCATAAACATATAGTGCGAAAAATGTAAGGTCTTCGTGTTAGCGTGTGCACTCCCAGCTCCGTCTACTCAGTCTTCGGCGCCTCCAGTCTCCACATCAACATATTCATCAGCATCAATCATACCTAGTGAGTTTAAAGACTCAACACATCTAAACCATTACAACAAGTACATATACATAACATACAACAGTAAAAGTTCTGTAATTAAAATACATATCATGATCTTAAAAGTATGAACTTAAACATAACATGTCAAAGCATAAATGTAATGCCCGAGATTTTTAACTGTTAATCTACGATTATTGATTTATGATTAGACGATATGATGAAGGGGCATACCGAGACACGAAATGAGATTGCAAATGAGAAGGTATGTGCGAGGACAGTACCCCTCGCGCATATGCGCGGCACTGATGCGCGCATATGCGCGAGACAGGCAGAGGACCTTGCGCATATGCGCAAGATAGGGCGCGCTTATGCGCGAGGTGGTGTGGTTACAAATGTTAAGTCCAGAGAGCCTCGCGCATATGCGCGGAAGAAGTGCGCGCATATGCGCGAGCTGCGGAGACTACATGCGCTGAGACATACTGTCTCGTGCATATGCGCCGAGTAGGGTCGCACATATGCGCGAAACGTGCTGCTCAAACATGTAGCCACTTGGTCTTTGGCATGCATACTTAATATACAAAACCTCTTCACTCCTTCATTTCAGCAGCAATAACTGAGAGTAAAGTTCAGAAATTCTCAAGTTTGCTCTTAGCTTGATTTTGTGCTTACGAATGATCAGACCGTTCAATTATCGATACGAGCTCAGATTTGTGGTCCTCTTGTCATCGGCTACGAAACGACGTAATTTTTATTGATTCCCAACATGATTCAGATTTTATATGTTGAAGGAATTGTGATATGCTTGAAAATATGTGTTTTTGAGTTTACGGTAAACGTAGAATCGAAACCGGATCGAAGAAATGTTATCGTATGCGATTGTTATGAATTTTCAGCATATATGTGAGGGGATTATACAGATTTTGTGATTTGTGTATATTATTGGTTGATGATGATGAGTTGTGACATTGAATCTATTGATGATTGAGTTGTCGGTATGTCAAGACTACGTCGTTATGCCGTTGAAATGTATATCGGGATTTAGTATTGAACGTTACACATCTTACTTGAGTTGTACGTTGACATAGTGCGTATCAAACATGTTATTTCAGATTAGTATTGAAGGTTTCGAAGATTGAGATTGATTTCATCCAACCAAACACCGAACAAAGAAAGGTATAAATCAATGTTGAACCGGGAGATACGACTCAAGTCAGATTAAACTGGAGTTTCCCTAAACCACATACTAGATTGTTTATATTTTGTTGTGTTATACTTTGTCTATTGAGTTATAGAAATGCACTTGAGATAGATGAGTCATTGGAAGAGTTGCCAAGTTACTAGATTTTCGATGGTATCGATGTGCGTAGGAGAAGATTGACTCCTATTGTAGATATTCGATACAGAGAGGACCGAAGTCTAGGAATAAGACGTACCGCCACCCCGATTAGGAGAGTAGGTGGGAGATTTGTTACGTCTTATTCACACCGGGATCCCTAGAACTAGATGTGAGTTGAGTCAAAGAGTTTTATCTGTATTTACCAAATTGTCATAGATTATGATTTATTCTTTTATACATGGTTTATGCTTTTGTATATGAGTTTATGCATTGCATGTATACATGTTTTATATTGGGATTTATTCTCACCGGAGTTTCCGGCTGTTGTCGTGTTTGTATGTGTGCATGGCAACAGGTGGGGCGGGATCAGCATCGAGAAGAGCTTGAACGAGTGATGATTAGCGTGGTGATCCGGGCTTAGACAAGACAGTGTTGGTCTATTCCTAGACTTGTAGTAAAGAACAATAAACACTAGTTATGTGAATTGTATTTGGAATAAATTTGTTTGTGGATCTTGTGTTGTAGACTTTACCTTTGATCTTGTATAATAAAGAAGTTTAACTTATTGTATGCTTGTATATATTTTGGCTAGCCATGCTTTGATATAAGAAATTTTTTTTATCAAGTATCATACACAATTGATCCAATTAGTCCCAAAGAACGATTAAGAAGAAGAGTTAGCACCCGGGTCCCCCACAACAGGTGGTATCAGACCTATAGGTTCTGTAAACTGAGATAGAAGAGGGTGAGCGTGGTAGATTGAGTCTTTTTCCTTGCTTACTTATTGATACTAGCATGAGAATATGGTATTGTTATTATACTTATGTTTTATGTTAGCATGAAAGCATGTTTTGTTGCTTTGAAAGTACATGTTTGCTTGATTTATTTAATGGATGAAATGTGTACTGGTAAAGAATGAATCAGAACCGATTTTGGATCAGTGATAAGATGATCAGAGGAGGATTGAGACAGATTATATGTATTGGAAAACTAATCCTTTTGATAATCAGATATGCCTCCTCGACGAGCAGCAGTCAGGGCGCCAGAACAGGGCAGTAGATCCAATGATCCTATGGATGTGACAGCTACACCAATGGAAACCTTGCTGAAACGGTTTCAGTCATTCAGACCACCGACACTGAAAGGCACCGAGAACTCTGTTGACTGTGAGAGCTGGTTACATGATATCAAAATGTTGTTTGATTCACTCGACTACACAGATGAACGAAGAGTGAAACTGATTGGGCATCAATTACAAGAAGTTGCAAAGAATTGGTGGATTACAACCAAGAGAGCATTGGAACAGAGAGGTACAGAAATTACTTGGAAAATGTTTAAAACTGAGTTTTATCAGCGTTTCTTTCAAGTGTCATACCGGAAGGACAAGGGGTCAGAATTTTCAAACTTGAGACAAGGGCAGTTGAACATCGAAGAATATGTTGTCAAATTATCCACATTGCTACGTTTTGCTCCACACGTGGCAGAGAATGACGAAGCTATTACTGATCAGTTTATCAACGGCTTAAATCCTGATATTTTTACTTTGGTGAATACGGGATGACGAAACAACTTTGCTGACGCTTTGAACAGGGCGAAAGGTGCTGAAGCTGGCTTGATTAAACAGCGAGGAGCGTCGTATGTTGCTCAGACTCCGAGACCTCCACAGCCTACCGCACAGTTTTCACAACCTCCTCCTAGATTCGAGAGTGGTGGTAGCAGCGGTGGTAAGAAAGATTGGTTGAAAGCCAGAGGGAAACAGTTCAAGAAATCTGGCAGTAGTTCATCCAACTCCAGTGGCCCGAAACAGAGTGGTCCTAGCCAGAGTTACACCGGTGTGTATTGCACTACTTGCGGTGGAAGGCATCCCACAGATCAGTGCCAAGGAGTGGCGGGTAGATGCAATGTCTGCAAACAACCGGGACATTTCGCTAGAGTCTGCCCACAAAGAGGTGCACAATGATCTCAGAGTGTGGGATCATCTGGTTCAGTAGCTCAGGTGGAGAGACATGCATCTTCTGTACATTCTTTTCAGCCCGCACCTGATAATGT
The DNA here is from genome assembly GCF_022965805.1 of Primulina eburnea. Taxonomy (NCBI): domain Eukaryota; kingdom Viridiplantae; phylum Streptophyta; class Magnoliopsida; order Lamiales; family Gesneriaceae; genus Primulina; species Primulina eburnea. Next base: position 12,113,621 of record NC_133109.1, on the reverse strand, counting down.
TATTGCAGGTAACTGTTTTCTCTGTGGTTACCCTGCTTATTTATTGATAGATACTGGTGCATCCCATACATTTATAGTTGAATGATTTGCATTGATGCATGCCTTGCCTGTTGAATCATTATCTATTGTAGTCTCTATTTCTTCTCTTTTGTGGAGTGGTTTAATATCAGTGACTTCTGTTAGAAATTGTATGCTACAGTTCGAGGATAATGAGATTGAGTTAGATTGTATTGTACTTGGGTTGTCTGATTTTGATTGTATTATCGGTATTGATATGCTGACCAAGTACAGAGCAACCGTAGACTGTTTTCACAAGATTGTCAGATTCAGACCGAAAATGGCTGATGAGTGCAAATTCTATGGTAAGGTTTCCAGATCTCAGATTCCTTTGATATCGGTAATATCTATGTCTCGATGGTTACAGAAAGGAGCAGAAGAATTTCTTGTATACTCAGTAGATGTGCTGAAAACGAGTCCTTCATTGGCAGATTTGCCAGTGGTGTGTGAGTTTGCCGACGTTTTCCCCGACGTGATTCCAGATTGCCTCCAGCTCGAAAGATAGATTTTAGTATTGATCTTATACCAGGTACCGTTCCTATATCCAGAGCTCCGTACAGAATGGCGCCAATTGAACTGAAAGAATTAAAGACTCAGTTAGAAGATCTTTTGATCAAGGGATACATCAGACCGAGTGTTTCTACTTGGGGAGCTCCGGTACTGTTTGTTAGAAAGAAAGACGGTTCCATGAGCCTCTGTATAGATTACCGGAAACTGAACAAAGCTACAGTAAAGAATAAATACCCTTTGCCTCGGATAGATGATTATTTGATCAGTTGCAGGGTTCTGCTGTCTATTCAAAGATCGATCTGAGATCTGGGTATCATCAGCTGAGAGTTCGAGATTCTGACATATCAAAGACAGGGTTCAGAACCAGGTATGAACATTAGGAGTTTATTGTCATGCCGTTCGGTTTAACTAATGCTCCAGCTGTATTTATGGGTCAGATGAACCGTGTCTTTCAGAAGTATTTAGATGATTTCGTGATTATATTTATCGATGATATTCTGATATATTCAAAGAATCTGATTGAGCATGATGAACATTTGAGAACTGTGTTTCGATTTTTAAGAGATGAGAAATTATAAGCTAAACTATCGAAATGTGAGTTTTGGCTGAGACAGGTTGTACTTCTGGGTCATATCATATCCGGAGATGGTATATTATTTGATCCCAGCAAGGTTGAAGCAGTGATTTCGTGGCCGAGACCGACATCCGTACCAGAGATTCGTAGTTTTATGGGTTTGGCCGGATACTATCGACGGTTTATTAAAGATTTCTCCAGTATTGCGGAGCCGATTGCACATCTAACTCAGAAGAATGCTCTGTTTGTTTGGTCTAATGAATGTGAGTCCAGTTTCCTTGAATTGAAGAAGAGATTGACCAGTGCACCGATATTGACTATCCCCTCAGGTACTGATGATTTTGTTGTTTATTGTGATGCTTCTCACAGAGGAATGGGTTGCGTGTTGATGCAATGAAGTCATGTTATCGCTTATGCCTCACGACAACTGAAGCCACACGAGACTCGCTATCCAATTCATGATCTTGAATTGGCAGCCATCGTCTTTGCACTGAAGATATGGCGACACTATTTATACAGTGAGAAGTTCGAGATTTATTCTGATAATAAAAGCATGAAATATTTGTTTTCACAGTCTGAGTTGAATATGAGACAGCGAAAATGACTTGATTTATTAAAGGATTTCGATTGTGAAATCAAATACTATCCAGGAAAGTCCAATGCCGCAGCTGATGCATTAAATCGTAAGGTATATTCTTTATCCTTATCAACTATTAGCGTTTCAAGTTTGATAGAAGATTGCTGTTTTTCTGGGTTAGTGTTTGAGACAGATCGTAGACCATTGCGATTATATGTTGTTAAAGTTGAACCAGAGTTGATTGTGAAAATTAAAGAAGCACATAAAAGTGATAAGAATATTCAGAAGTGATCAGAATATTCAGAAGTCGATTGAAATGGTCAGATGAGGGCATCAGTCTGAATATCAGGTTCGTGATCTTGTGTTATATGTGAATAACCGTCTTGTGGTGCCAGATGTTTCAGATTTGAAACGACAGATATTAACAGAAGAACACTGTAGTCGGTTTAGTATTCATCCTGGTGGTAGAAAGATGTACAATGATCTGAAGAAACAGTTTTGGTGGAAAAAGATGGAGTCAGACATTGCAGGATTGTGTCTAGATGTTTGAATTGCCAACAGGTTAAAACAGAAAGGAAGAAATCCGAGGGTTTATTACAGAGCTTGTCGGTTCCCGAATGGAAATGAGATCACATTTCCATGGATTTCGTTACGAAACTACCACGTTCTTCCCGAGGTTGTGATTAACAGATTGACCAAATCAGCATGCTTTATTCCGTATAAAATGACGTACAGATATGACCAGATGACAGATATTTATGTCCGAGAGGTGGTCAGATTGCATGATGTTCCGAAGTCTATCGTATCAGATCGTGATCCACGATTTATTTCACATTTCTGGCAGATTTTACAGCAAGCTCTAGTTACGAAGTTACATCTGAGTACCGCATATCACCCACAGACCGATGGACAGTCAGAGCGGACTATCCAGACACTGAAGGATATGCTTAGAGCTATAGTGCTAGATTTTGGCACTAGTTGGCAAGATTCATGACCTCTTTGTGAATTCTCGTACAATAATAGCTATCAGAAGAGCATAGAGATGGCACCATTTGAAGCGTTGTATGACAAGAAGTGCAGATCTCCTCTGTATTGGGATGATATCTCCGAGGTACCTGATATTGGGCCTGATATGATTAGAAATATGACGGAAAAAGTAAAGCTGATTCAGCAGAGAATGAAAACGACTCAAGATCGACAAGCAAATATGCAAAAATTCGACGTAGACCGTTAGAGTTTGAGCAGGGAGATAGAGTATTCTTAAAGATTTCTCTATTTAGAGGCGCTGTCAGATTTGGCAAGCAAGGAAAGTTATCTCCTCGTTATATCGGTCCGTACGAGACTCTGGAGAAAATAGGTGATCGTGCCTATCGACTTGCCCTTCCGCCTTCTCTATCCGGAATACATGATTGTTTTCATGTATCAATGTTGCGGAAGTATCTCTCTGATGATTCGCATATTATTCATCCAGATGAGGCAAAACTCGACAACACTCTGAGTTATATTGAAAAACCGATTCAGATTCTTGATTGTAAGGAAAAACAGCTCAGAACAAAGACTATTCTGCTTGTGAAAGTTCAGTGGAGTCGTCATGGCATTGAGGAAGCTACCTGGTAGACTGAGTCAGACATAAGGCAGAGATTTCCAGAATTATTCCATTGATGTGAGTTTTCTATGTAGTTTCTTCTGTTATACCTTCTTATTGATATGATTTGATTCCCTGTGATTTCGGGGAAGAAATCGTATCTTAGGGGGTGAGAAATGTAATGCCCCGGATTTTTATCTGTTAATCTACGATTATTGATTTATGATTAGACGTGAGGATTAAGGGGCCAACCGAGACACGAAATGAGATTGCATATGAAAGGGTATGTGCGAGGACAGTACCCCTCGCGCATATGCGCGGCACTGATGCGCGCATATGCGCGAGGCAGGCAGAGGACCTCACGCATATGCGCGAGATAGGGCGAACATATGCACGAGGTGGTGTGGTTACAAATGTTAAGTCCAGAGAGCCTCGCGCATATGCACAGAAGAAGTGCGCGCATATGCGCGAGCTGACGAGACTACACGCGCTGAGACATACTGTCTCGCGCATATGCGCCGAGTAGGGTCGCGCATATGCGCGAGACGTGCTGCTCAAACATGAAGCCACTTGGTCTTTGGCATGCATACTTAATATACAAACCTCTTCACTCTTTCATTTCAGCAGAAATAACCGAGAGTAAAGTTCAGAAATTCTCAAGTTTCCTCTTAGCTTGATTTTGTGCTTACAAACGATCAGACCTTTCAATTATCGATCCGAGCTAAGATTTGTGGTCCTCTTGTCATCGGATACGAAAGGACGAAAGTTTTATTGATTCCCAACATGATTCAGATTTTATATGTTGAAGGATTTGTGATATGCTTGAAAATATGTGTTTTTGAGTTTACGGTAAACGTAGGATCGAAACCGGATCGAAGAAATGTTATCGTATGCGATTGTTATGAATTTTTTGCATATATGTGAGGGGATTATACAGATTTTGTGACTTGTGTATATTATTGGTTGATGATGATGAGTTGTGACATTGAATCTATTGATGATTGAGTTGTCAGTATGTCAAGAATATGCCGTTATGCCGTTGAAATGTATTTCAGGATTTAGTATTGAACGTTACACATCTTACAACTCGAGTCAGATTGGACTGGAGTTTTCCTAAACCACATACTAGATTTTTTATGTTTTGTTGTGTTATACTTTGTCTATTGAGTTATAGAAATGCACTTGAGATAGATGAGTCATTGGCAGAGTTGCCAAGTTACCAGATGCTCGGTGGTATCGATGTGCGTAGGAGAAGATTGACTCCTATTGTAGATATTCGATACAGAGAGGACCGAAGTCTAGGAATAAGACGTACCGTCACCCCGATTGGGAGAGTAGGTGGGAGATTTGTTACGTCTTATTCACACGGGTCCCTAGACCTAGATGTGAGTCGAGTCAAAGAGCTTTATCTGTATTTACCAAATTGTCATAGATTATGATTTATATTCTTTGATACATGGTTTATGCTTTTGTATATGAGTTTATGCATTGCATGTATACATGTTTTATACTGAGATTTATTCTCACCGGAGTTTCTGGCTGTTGTCGTGTTTGTATGTGTGCATGGCAACAGGTGGGATGGGATCAGCACCGAGAACAGCTTGAACGAGTGATGATTAGCGTGGTGATCCGGGCTTAGATAAGACAATGTTGGTCTATTCCTAGACTTGTAGTAAAGAACAATAAACACTAGTTATGTGAATTGTATTTGGAATAAATTTGTACGTAGATCATGTGTTGTAGACTTTACCTTTGATCTTGTATAATAAAGAAGTTTAACTTATTGTATGCTTGTATATATTTTGGCTAGTCATGCTTTGATATAAGAAATTTTTTTTATCAAGTAGCATACACAATTGATCCAATTAGTCCCAAAGAATGATTAAGAAGAAGAGTTAGCACCCGGGTCCCCCACAATAAACGTATCCATAATGTATCTCGTCATATCAACATATAATCTTTCATTTTATTTATTGATCTCAAATCATTAGTTGTGACTTTCGTATCAACTCTAATTCAATAGATCCATCTACGTATAACCGCGGTATCTGGCAGCGGGGACATCAGCGACAGGTTTACCCATCCACTGAGCCTTGGCCTTATATGTTCATGTTCATATTCGTATTAGTCACAACCAGCTCCCCTTCTTCAAAAACATGTCATCGTATTCATCATTTATAAAAAATTGCATATACGTACATTTTCTTAAAACAAAGCATGCAACGTATTTTCCATATTTTTATAAAAATTCATATTCATAATAAGCATAAACATTTTAATCATGCAATTTAATTATCAGGACGCTGCCAGAACCGCTAACTCGATCCAGGTGCAAAATGACCATTTTGCCCCTAGAAACCTTTATTGACCATTTCTTAGACGTAAACTCGAGCTCATGCAAGAACTTCTATAACTCGCTTAACACTTAGACCAGAGTCCCTGTTTTAGTCCGTAATTAACCAAATTAAACCAAATTTCAAAGGCTCCTAACCAAACGATGTAAGACCCAAATAAACCGTCAACAACCTTGCACACAGTGCCATAACAACACCCAAAACGAACCATGCTCATCAAAATCAATTACTCTCAACTGCATGAATAGTGCCTAGGCGCTGGCTGAGTAGCACTGCAACGCTTGTAACCTCATAGGCGCGATGAATCAGCGCTGCGGCGCTACAAGAGCCGAAGCTCAAGCACTGCGGCGTTAATCTTGCGGGCAAAAACAGAAAATTTCCAACTCAAATCCAACCCATCCTACGCTCACCCGGCATGGACTAGGCTCGAACCACCCCTTCCTAGACCACAATCAGACCCTCTTGAATTGCCCTAGCCATGATCCTCAAACCCACGCTCTCGAATACACGAGACACAACCGAACAATTCAAAGACGAGCCCTATCCATGTCTAGCTTCCTAGATTTGATCCTAGCCCGAGACCAGCTGTGTTTGAGCCACTCCAAGTCGTGTCTCAGACTCACCAGGGTCTACTCCACGTCTCGGGACAGCCCTTGCACCGCTGCACCCCTTGGAACAACCGATCCAACCAAAACCCTAACCCGAAACATGTATGTCTGATCGATCCTTACATGAACATGATCCCGCTTCGATCTCAACCTCTAGACGCCAACACTCAGACGTAGTTGAGTACTCTACCAATCGTTCCAGGCAGCCCCTTCAACCAAAGCCAAAAACGTGAGAAGCATGATTACAAAAATGTGTATTTTCGTGTAAAAATTCACATAAAACCGGTTTGTAACACCATAACCACAATATATCATGAAAATACATTTCTAAACACACATTATGATGTGATAAATGCAAAAAGAAGGAAATCGGGCATGCCTTTGCTTATTTACGCTCGTAAATTTTAATACAAACGCGTAGAACGGACAACAGAGAGACATGGAAGAGTTCCCTTGAAAAACCTTGAGAAAACTAAGTGGACAAGCTGCTGAAATTCGAGAGGTTGCTGCTGAACGTGGGGAGAGGGGTAACCGAAGATGAATAAAGGGTAGGGTTAATTATAACAAGATTGTATTATGGGCCCTTAATTAAAAATAATTAGGGTGCAAGAGTTTAGGCCCAATAACACTTAAAGTAGGCCCATTAAGTCCAAAAACTCCTTCGCAAAATATTTCGTTTAAATAGGTTTTTTAATTATTTCTCGAACCTTCAAAAAATCCTCCGTTTTTGCTAAAAATTGCATACAGCTTTAAAATATGACTCGTTGAGTAAAAATACCCTACCAAGGCCCATTTTCAAAAAATCACACATATTTACACCATATATTAAATAATTAAAAATAATTAATAAAAATATTTTTTCTTAATTGTCTCTGGTCTCCGTTCCTCGTTCAAGTGTGAAACTGCTAAAAACCCTTATAGATGAAATCTTAACGAACAATGAAATAAAAACACCTATCCATGTCATGATAATGAATTTAATGCATTAAAAATATTTAAACACATGTTTTAGCAAAACCCTAGATTGCATGCAGTCAAGTTACATAGTTCGAATTTCCTAGACATTTCAATTCCTCCACACTTATAATGAATTTCATCCTCGAAATTTAATACGTGCTAAATAACTCCGGGTAGCGACTCTTCATCTCTGACTCAATCTCCCAAGTAGCCTTCTCCTCGGAATGATTCAACCACTTGAATTTGACCATCTAGATCACCTTGTTCCGGAGCCTCCTCTCCTGCCTAATCAAAATCCAGGTGGGTCTCTCATCGAAAGACAGGTTCGGCGTCAGCTACAGAGGCTCATAGTTCATCACATGCGAAGGATTCGACATGTACTTCCACAGCATCCTGACGTGGAACACATTATGAACTCCCTCTAAATTCGACGGTAATGCGACTTTGTAAGCTAGTGTCCCAACTCTCTCTAGGATCTCAAATGGTCCTATGAATTTAGGACTGAGTTTGTCCTTTTTCCAGAATTTCATCACACCCTTAATTGGTGCGACCTTCACGAATACATGATCGCACACTGCAAACTTTATAAGATCCCTGCTCTGCCGATCTGCGTAACTATTCTGTCGGCTCTGAGCGGTCTTCATCATGTCCAGAATCTTGAACACTAGCTTTGCACTCTGTCTGATAATGTCTGACCCCAACTCTGTTCTTTCCCCTACTACATCCCAATAAACTAGTGACATACACTTCCTCCCATAAATTTCCTCACATGGAACCATACCAATAGATGACTATTAACTTTTGTTGTACGTGAACTCCACAAGAGGTAACTTCGGCTCCCAGCTGTGCTGGAAGTTGATTATGCATGCTCTGAGTAGGTCCTCCAATATCTGAATCACTCTCTCAGACTGACCGTCGATCTGAGGATGGAAGGCTGTACTGAATAGCAACTTAGTACACAATGCCTGATGCAGACTCTTCAAGAAAGTAGACGTGAATCTCGGATCCTAGCCTGACACGATGGACACTGGAATCCCATGCGGTCTGATTATCTCTCTGATATACAGCTCTGCGTACTGAGTCATTGTAAAAGTCTTCTTGATCGGTAGAAAATGTGCTGACTTTGTAAGCCGATCAACTATCATCCAAATGAAATTATATCCTCCAGCTGTCCTCGGTAGCCCTGTCACGAAATCCATGGTAATTTTCTTCCATTTCCACTCGGGAATCGGGAGTTATCAGTTTCCATGTAGGTCTCTGATGCTCGGCCTTGACCTGGTCTCGCTTAATGCCTGACCACCAATATAGAGACTGCAGATCCTTATACATCTTTTTACTCCTTGGATGAATGGAGTACGGGGTGTTGTGGGCCTCTTTCATGATATCTGATCTCAGAGAATCAATGCTAGGAACATATGGTCGGTCACAATATCTTACTGTCATCCTCAACTGAATGCAAACTCAGGCCCGTAGACTCATCCCTCTATCTCCAGTTCTTTACATGATCGTAAGAATTCTGCCCTGCTCAAATATTGTCCCTCAGTGTTAACTGTATTGTCAGGGTAGAAAATTTAGAAGCTTCATCCCTGGCATAAACTGCAAGCTAAAACCTCTGAATCTCTGCTTGCAATGGCCTTCGTACCAACAACTAAGCAATCAATGCATGCCTCCAGGTCAGGGCATCCGCGACCACATTAGCCTTACCCAAATGGTAGCTAATGTCCCAGTCATAATACTTCACTTGCTCCAGCCATCTCTGCTGTCTTATATTCAGCTCTTTCTACATGAAGAAGTACTTCATGCTCTTGTGTTCATGTAAAATCTTGCACTTCTCCCCACACAGATAGTGCTTCTACATCTTCAGGGAGAATACCACTGCTGCTAGCTCGAGGTCATGAGTCGAGTAATTATTCTCATGGACCTTCAACTTCCAGGATGCGTAGGCTATAAATCTTTCATGCTGCATCAAAACTACACCCAAACCGAACATTGAAGCGTGTGTATAAATCGCGTACTCTCCTTTCCCTGATGGCATAGCTATAATTGGCGCTGAAGTCAACGCTTTCTTTTGCTTTTCAAAATCTCGTGGCACTCTGATCCCAAATGAATTTGACATTCTTCTTCGTCAAGGCGATCATGGGAACCGGGATTGAAAAAAAGCCATGAATAAACTTCTTGTAGTGCCAAGCAAATCCCAAAGGGCTACGGATCTCGGTCACACTTTTAGGCACTGGCCAATCTCTGACTTGCCTCAACTTTGCTGGGATCGACCTCAACTCTATCTCGGGATATGATGTGGCCAAAGAATGCCACATCTTCTAGCCAGAACTCACACTTAGTGAACTTGAAAAACAATCATCTATCCTGTAAAGTCTGTAGCACGGTCCTCAAATGTTGGCTGTGCTCCTCTTTGCTCTTCGAATAGATCAGAATGTCGTCTATGAAAACTATGAAGAACTAATTCAAATACGGCTAAAACACGCGATTCATCAGATCCATGAAGGTCGATGGTGCGTTCTTTAGTCCGAAGGGCATCACCATAAACTCATAGTGACAATAACGCATCCTGAAAGCCGTCTTATACACGTCACCTTTAGCTGGTGGTATCCTGATAGGAAATCTATCTTCGAAAACAGTGATGCTCCCTGAAGCTGATCCAATAAATCATCGATCCTGGGTAGCGGATACTTATTCTTGACCGTCACCATGTTCAGTTCTCTGTAATCAATGCAGATCCGCATGCTGTCGTCTTTCTTTTTCACAAACAGTACCGGTGCGCCCCATGGAGAGAAACTAGGGCGGATGAAATCCTTGTCCAGCAAGTCATGTATCTGATCCTTCAAATCTTTCATCTCTACAGGTGATAGATGATAGGGTGTCTTAAAGATCAGCACTATACCTGGCATCAGCTCGACAGAAAAATCAACCTCTCTGTCTGGTGGAATTCCTGAAACATCTTCCTGGAAAACACTGAGAAAATCCCTGACCACCTCGAATTCCTCTAGCATTTGGCTGACTGTAGCTCAATCGCTGTCACAATACTCGCAAAAAATGCTTGGCGGCCTCTCCTCATGAGTTTTCTTGCATAGATTTAAGAAATGAAGAGCGGGATCAGCTGTGTCTGGCTGCCTAAAAAATAAATGTTTTTCCGCTAGGCGGTCAGACATATACCGACTTCCATCGAAAATCTATAGCAGCTCTGTTCGAAGAAAGCCAGTCCATACCCAGAATAATGTCAAACTCCGGCAACGGTAGCACAATCAAATCTGCCTGCACCGCATTTTTCTATAACCGAAGCTTCAAACTCTTCACTATCTGCGAGGTAACCATCTGATCTTCGGACAGAATAGAAACCCTGAATCCCAAATGCATATCCTCTGGTATGATTCCTAGTCGCTTGACAAATGATTCGGATATAAATGAATGTGTAGCTCCGGAATCTAGCAATACATACGTTGCTACACTTGAAATATATATCCTTCATTCGACAAAACATATCATCAAATCTGATTGTATCAAAACTTAAGAAATTTTCCTAACATTAATTATCCCAAAATTCTCGAAAAATCACCAATTTAGTCCGAGGGTTCTTTCGGAATTTACCAAATTTACCCTTAAAAATTTCGGAAATTGCAAACTCACACCTAAGGTTTCGAATTTCTCAAATTTAACCCCTTCAAAATTTTGAAAATTGCATCTTAGCTCGCAAAAATTTGAATCTACTCAATTTAGGCCTTAAAATTTTCGAAAATTATTAAATTGATCAAAAAAATGCGAAAACAACCCCTCAACTTATGAATTTTGCAATTTGGTCTCTATACTCTAGTTATTACATTTTGGTCCCTAAAACTCATAATCAAGTCGATTCAATCCTAAAGTCCACTTATTTAGAACATGCAACCTATTTTATTCCATGTTTTCATTCAAAAAAATAATCCTAGAAAACAACATAACATTCCATGCAATCGAGGTGATAAATAAAAATTTTAAACATAAAGTGATGAGATGGGATGTATACTGACCTTTATTCATTTCTGCAATCTGTGTGGTCAATGCAGACACTTGTGCAGTAAGTGATGGGATGAGATCCACTGCATAAACTCTAACAGTCTTCTTTGTTCCAGCTCTAGCACTAGGATAGTGGCAGTTGTTGAGGTTCATCTGCTCAAGCAACTCGCAAGCTTGCTTAGGGGACTATTAAATGTCGTGTCACTAGCAGCTGCATCAACAGTTCCTCTTGTTTGCTAGTTCAAACTATCATGGAACATTTAAATTTGCACTCAATCTTCATAACCATCGTTTGAGCATCTTTAGATCCTTGTAGCGCTCCCAAAATTCATACATCTGCTCAAATTCTCTCTGTCTGAAAGTGTTATTCTCAGTTTCCAAGTAGTTATGCTTCTCAACCACAGTGATTGGATCCAACCTCTTGCTTGATCCATGAGAGAAAACGGAAACATGAGTAGTCTAATAATATAGTCAGAAACATTAATAATTTTACTATGTATGTAATATCTAGAAAGGTCCTTAGATGCAGATATGGATCTGTTAGGACCGGGTGGGGGTGAAAAATTGTTTAGAAAGGCGAGGGGGGTTGAATAAACATTTGACAATTTTCACAAATTCTTCAAATAATGAATCCGTTTGGTGACAAACTGAATTCTAGAATCATTCTTGTAACGAACCGTACTTTTCATACTTAAAATTTGCGGAAAAATTAAAAATTTTCTTAATTGTAAACATTCATACGGTCGTCACTTAACATTCATAAAATAATCTCACAATCATCGTCACCAATAAAATTTTGTTAAAAGAACTGTCTCAAAATATTTCACATCCAGATGCTTAAAAACTTAGAGTATTTTTAAACTTTGCATAAAACGTAAACTTTGCGGTCCTCGGGTCTAGCCTGCCACTCAGCCCAAGCCTGCCCCTTGGTCATCACCTCATGTCTCCTCCACATAGTCACCTGCATCGATCAAGTCTAGTGAGTCTAAAGACTCAACACGTATAAAATGGGATAACGAGTACTACAAAATAAAATTGCATGCAACTTAAAAATAGGACATACGTAACTTGAAACTTGAGCTTGCATAATAAACTTAAACATACGTACGTACATAGATAGACATGCCATCAACATAAACTTTCATAAACATACTGCATACTTGAACATACATAACTTCATCATTTTGCATAGAGGATGTTTCAAAGCAAGTGACCCGTAACATAAATGAGCCTGATCAGACTATACCACAGTACTGGGCTGACAGGTACGTATTCACTGCCGCATACATAAGATCCCCGTTCATAATTTAACGGGCTGGTTGGTCCCCGTTCATAATTTAACGCTTTCCAACCACGATCTAACCCGTTCATAATTTAACGGGCGGATTGGTCCCCGTTCATAATTTAACGCTTTCCAATCCTAACATAATTTGGTCACAAGACATTTAACATACCTCAAAACTTAAAATATTTTCTTGCACGTCATACATACTTACTTGGCGTTGAGGGATTCGTTGGACTTCGATTGGGGTCGTCGCTGCGCATACTAACATGAATTTGCATACTTAACTTGCATAACTTAACGCAGAAATCATAATTACTCTCAAGTTCAATCGATACTTAGGACATTCTAACATTTCCCCATAACACGACCCTGGATACTCCTTGCACTAAACCACAACATCAAACCTCAAACGTGTTATAATATTTTTCCCAAAATGTGAAGGACACGGACCCCGTGCCTACATCCGTGTAGGGGTCCGTGAAGACTCGGGTAAAAGGGTTCGGAAAGGAGGGTGGACACGGACCCCGTGCCAGGGTCCGGGTGGAGGTCCGTGTAGACTCTGGAAAAAGGCTCCGAAAAGAATCAAAGGCACGGACCCTGTGTCAGGGTCCGGGTGGAGGTCCGTGTAGACTCTGTAATGGCGCACCAAGAGAAAAGCAAAGACACGGACCCCGTGCCAGAGTCCGTTCTCGGGTCCGTACACCTGCGGGACAAACGAAGCTACGAAAATTCTGTACATGCTTTGCTCGACTTTCTAGACTCGGTTGCACGGACTATGAAACGACACCCCGAGACCCATCCTATCATGCCCTAACATCAAACCATAAACGTACAACCACCCAAGGCAACGATGTTCCCCTACGACACATCCAATTCAAAACATAGCAATTGACACCACTTCGTTACCTACGACTTCTAGTGCGTGTGATTGCCTATCGACACTAGGCGACGCATCAATTGACATCCTATCATCATAATAATCATACCTCGACGCAGCAATGATCACCCGTCGATCCCCAACGCAGCCTGCAACAAAGAAACTTCAAGAACACAATTTTTCGTCAAAGTCGCAGTTTGCGCAGTCCCACGAAAACGCCATAACTCACTAAATTTTCATCCAAAAATCTCGAATTTTATATCAAATCGAAGGCATCAAAAAGTTCTACAATTTTGTAGTTGAAAGTTTTCTCAAAATCCCAGTAGAAAAATCTCAGTTTTGATACGAACAGAAAAATCGAAAATCTCAGATCTGAAAAGTGTTTCAAAAGTGATCCCAACGTAGTTGCTCAAACCTTTACGCATCATACACATGATTTTTCGCAAAAATAACAACGCACGCATAATATGACATGATCGATGCATCAAGAACAGAATATACGTGCCTTTTGAATCTTAAACGTTACCGAACGGCGTCACCGAAGCGAGAAAGGAGCGAAGGATGATCTGGGACGAACGTGGCACCGATTTCTTGCGATAAACTGAACGAAATCTTGCTGGGAAATACAGGGAAGGGGGCGGCTGCTAAGCTAGTTAAGAACCCTAGCTTTCTTTCTCTCCAAATAATAAAAACTAGAATGAAACTTGTGTGTGTGTTTAGGCGTGTATTACTGTGTGTAAAAGTGTGTTTGTGTGTGTAGCGTGTGTTTTAATTAAATTAAAAGACTAATTTTTTGCTTAATTAAAATAATTACCTACTAAATAAACACTAACTCTCCTCTACCTTTTTAAATAAAACTCTTTAGTTAAAATATAACACACACCATACTAGACTTTAAAAGTTCTAAAATCATAAACTCGCAAAAATAATTTAGGATTCAAACTACTAACCTCTCATAAAAATACTAATTTAAAATAAACTTCTCAATTAAAACAACACACACAAAATACTAACTTTTAAAAGTTTTAAACTCTTAAAATTTCTAAATAAATACCTTAAGCTTAGAATACTAAAACTTAAAAATTTAATTGAAATACCCCCAAACTCAACTTAAAATAAAGTACCACGTTTTAAATTGCCAAAATCGTCACCGAGTCTTTTCCTCAATCCCGTTTCGAATAAACGCCTGAAACACGAAACTCGAAAGACATCTTAACGTGCATCACGCAACATAATTAATTTAAAGATAATGCATTTAAATAAATCATGCATGGCTAAAACTCCTTTAAAATTAATTAAATGCTTTAATAATTTAAATAAATGCAAGGGTTTTACGTGTACGAAATTGGGCTCTACAATTCTTGTCAATATCAATCAGTTAACTAATGAAAGTGCGGAAACAAACTGACTGACTGATAGAATAAAAACTGAGATAAAGAGACACAAAATTTATGGATGTTCGGAGATTTCAAACACTCCTATGTCACCCATTCTATCTCGAAGATATGATATTTACTAAAAGACTTTGATCTATACAATGACTTGTACAAGCCCACTTCACTTTTTGTACTTAACAATACCAACACTGAAACTCTTAGTTCCAATACAACTATCAGTACTCAACTGATACGTAATTACTAAGCACAAATGATCTATTAAAAATCAAATATTACAGTAGTAAGTTTGTGCTTCTAAGCTCGAAGTATAGCCTTGAATGCTAAAAATATATATATTAAGCGTGAGCTTTTGAGAGGTATAGAACAATGAGTTTTTACTTGATAACTGATTGCTTGATTTCTGGATTACAGATTTCTCTCGATTGTAGATTCTTTTTGATCAACTGATCTTCTCGGCTATTTATAGGCTTGCTTCCAATGGTAACAATAAATCCATTTGAAACTTTATATCCGTTGTATAGCCATGTAAACATTCTTCGGACAGTCGTACACTGTGGCCTTTTTTATATGCGAAGTTCCCACTATCCGTTGCAGTCTGCTCTTGGATAACTGTCGATTGATAGCTACGTTCCTTAACCGATGACGTGTCAAACTGCTTTATCAGTTGACAAAGCCGATAGGATTAACTGATTGATCTCAACTGATTATAGTTCAACTGATCAGTTTCCAACTGATCATCCAGTTGACTTTGTAATTCAGTTAGCTTGATTCAGTTTCCTTAGATACGCACTAATCTTTAGTTCGGACAACTGTCAGTTTACGATTTGTTTTAGTTTTCAGGATGAGTTGTTCATCCTTTTCACGCTCAGTTTTTCAAACTCCGAAATTAAGTTTCCAGCAATTTCTCCATTTTAGTTGTTTGACAAAACTTAGAATATATGAACTGATCAAACTGTTGCGCGTTTTCTTAATTGCTTGCAAGTGCACAACGTCAATTTCTAATAAAATGTATTTTCGAGTACAAGTGTCGATCCCACGAGGAGTATGTATTTAAATATATATTAATGCTTGCAATTAAAATAATCTCAATTTTATTTAGAAAAATCAATTGACAGATTTGTTTGCACCAATAACTAGATTGAAAATAAATTTAATTATATTATAACACCAAACTTTTTATAACAAATAACTAAGGAATAAAAGATCTAGAGGTCCGATTTCACGCAACTATCCACCATGTGTTATTTAGTGTAGCTATATTATAAATGTCTTTCTTATTCATTAGCCAAGAATTCTAAATTATCTACTCCCTCTCCCGAGTGTTAAATAGATATTAATTATCTAATAACTAATTGTAACGTCCCCGTTAACAATCTATAATTAAATAACACAATAAGCAATAACTTCTTTTAATGGCTTCAATAGCAATATATTTCCTCCCGAACTATATAAATACCATCGATGTATTTTTCCCTTTCTTGTTTATAAATTCCCTTTTCCAAGTGATAAATTATAAACATAAGAATCATTCAAGATATGGCCAGTAAAATGAAAGCATTAAGATTGGAAAAATACAAATGAACAATAAGGAAAACTTATATAACATAATTCATAAATCCCAACACATGGTTTCTAGTTTTGTTCCATCATTCCTCTAGAAATAAGAATTAGTTCATAATAAAAATAACATAACAACAATAAAACATGGTTTTAAAACAAGACATAAAAATAAAGAAAGAAGACTTAGAACAAGATGTTGAAGTGCTGATTCCGTCCCCGGATTTGTGCAAAAGAATTCTCAAGAACTTGATGAACTTTATCTTTAATCTTTCTTCAGCAGCCTCCAATCCTTCCCTTGGCTCCCCCCAATGACCTAGATAATGAATAATAAAAGAGTTTTTATAGTCCTAGACAAGTCTTGTACGCAAAACACAAAATTCATCAACTCCCATGCTCAGCACACCAAATATTCAGAATTTCCGGACTTTATCTGTCAATGACCGCGGGTGCGGTAGAGAATGCACCGCGGGTGCGGTGCTGTTTTGGTGTGCCTTACATTTTCCAACTACGAAGACTGCGAGTGCGGTGCAAAAGGGACCGCGGGTGCGGTGCGCTCTCGGCAAAAATTCTTGAACATTGACCGCGGGTGCAATCTCTTTGTTAGCGCAGGTGCGCTGGAGCTTCGGCCTTTTTATATCTTTTGCACTTTCCAATTCAACAATTTGCTACTCCAAATTCTCATTCTAAGCTTCCAAACTACAACAACAAAAACAACAACAAATCACATAAAACCTGCTCAAGAATCACAAAATTTAAAGTTAAAAAAAAGTAATAAAAGTACAATAAATTGCACTTATCAAACTCCCCCAAACTTAAGATTTTGCTAGTCCCGAGCAAAACAAAACAACACAAACAAACAAGTCATGAAATACTTTAAAGAACTTGTCCTCAAGATAAATTAACAACTCTTCATGCATTTACAATTCAAATCAATCCAACCACTTGTTCATCCGGATAAAATCATGCAATCGGTTAATTTTCTTAACTTCTAATCTCTTCAACTCATGTTTCAAAATATTCTCAATCGATTTCAATTTTTACAAACACAAATCAAGAGGTCTTTTCCGGTAAAAATTGGGTTCAAAGCAATATCCATTCAAGAAATGGATACCCAATAAATATTTGATGCAATGAGGTATGTGTAAAATTGATCAAGATTCTTACTCAATGAAAGTGTTTATCGATTGTCCATAAGCTAGATCCTCCCAATCACTCTCCACTAGTATATTGGACAACTATGACTAGGTTAATAGGATTTTCAATGGTTGTAATGTTAGGCCTTGGCTCATGGCTAAAAATGAAGATTAGGAATTCAAATAAGGGAGTAAGTTGAATTTTATCTCTTTTGCAAACTCCACTTTTTCTTTTATCTCCATTTTTTTTATTCATTTAATCTCTTTTTCTCCTTTTTTTCTCCACCTTTTTCTCCAACTTCATCAATGTAACATCATTCATTTTTTTCTTTTTCTTTTGTAGGAGAATTTTCATTTTTTTTGATCCTTTGAATTCTTACTCCCTTGAGAAGGTAGGAAATTAATGTTTAAGATATTCAACGGGGTCGTAAATGTGGCATATTTGAAAGAACATCGAATGGGGGTCTTTTACACATATTAACGTGTGTCATTTGAATTCATATAAGCTCAAAGATGTGACAAATGATAAATTATTTTTATTTGGTAGCTTGAAAGGCTCAATCGATCCAAAAATCACTTAAATGATTCCTAAATAATAATTTGTCCATATTTCGCCTCGAGTGATGTTTGGAGAGTTCTAGACAAGATCTCAATTCACCAACACAAAGTAGAATCTAATCATCGTGAAAATGGTGTCTCAATGCATCAACCAAATACATATATATTCAAAAGAAAAGTGCTTGGCTTCCAAGAAATTTCAAGAATACAATTCTTTCTCATATAGGCTCAAGAGGGCTTCAAATAAATATTTATGAACAATATAAATAGGCCCAAATAAAGTCAAAAATTGCCTCAATCATATATGTGTTTGAACAAATTTATTTCAATGTCAAATGAAAATCACATAGTTGTATAGAAATTATAAGTCTCAAACTTACCAAATCTCATGATTGTTCTCTAAATTTTTCAAATTGATCAATTAACATGAATGTATTGCATGATTTTTCTTCTTAATGCAAATTTTTTTTTTTCATCATTGGCCATTTCAAATAAAAAATATTCATGACTAAAACACTACAAACACACAAGCAAACAACTAAAAAAAATTAAATAAACACACAAAAGAAAATAAACACACAAAATAAAATAAAATAAATCAAATCTCCCCCAAACTAAAACATGTGCATCGTCCTCGATGTAAATAAGCATGAAAATTAGGAGAATACACATACCTCGAGCAAGCACCGTGTGGGGACCCGGATATTAATTCATTCCTTAATCGTCTTTAGGAATAAATAATCAAGTATAATGAACAGGGTCTAAATTTTTTTTTTTTAAATACACAGCGGAAACGTAATGTAATTAAATTCAAATTACATATTAAACATAAACATACAAATCTGATGTTATCTACAATAATTCAACTAGGTTCAATTACATATCAGTACTGAATCCTAAGTTGCTTCTGAAGCCCGGATATCCACGCTATCTAGTCCAGCCTCGTTCTCTTCCTGACCCTTATCCTGTCCCACCTGTTGTCATGCACACATACAAACAAGACAACAGCCGGATAACTCCGGTGAGATATAAATATCCCAGTATAAATCATATATACATGCAATCATATAAGCAATATAAAAGCATATAACATAAAATCATATCCCATATCAAAATCATGACATGAAATAATAACAAGAATAAATCATATTCTACACATGTACCCTAATCAGGAACATAATCAATATCAAGAATAACTCCTATTCTAAACCTGTACCAATATTAGGAACAGCAAGGAACATGAACCATATTCAGAAACATAATCAACATCAATAAATATAAATCAATATAATTGTCACTCAGACTCGTGACTCCACGTTTTAGACTAGACTCAGTCCTAGCCTAGGGAATCCCGGTTTCCAGATGTGGTATTCCTATATCGACCAACAGTAATAGAAAAGACTCCAGTTCTATCCACGTCGATATAACCAAACATCCAGTGTCCTGACCTATCCGTCATGGACTGTAGCTCTATCGCTAATACATTATCTTGAGACATCGTGCAATGTTCCCGTGGTGATTCCACCACGATCAGGAACTTCTGTCACAAGATTACTCGTCTAACACCTGTCATCTATAATTCAAAAGAACAAGTATATCAATCAACTCATTGCAAATATCAATGCAATAAGTAAAGTATGTGATTTAGGGAAACTCGAATCAAACCTCACTCGAGTTGTGCAATCCCAACTCAACATTAATTTATACCTTTATCTTCTCGCTCAGAAGAAGAAGAAGTCCCGACTCTATCTCGGTCCATTCCCAATCTGGTAATAATAATACCGAACAGATATAATATCAATAATAACTCAATTCAGAACCTGTTCTGATCAATTCAAATCAAAACACCTAATCTGTTCAATATCAATCAATTGATGTTTTGACGGTATAACAATACAGTCTCGATAACCCCGTCAATCCAAACGTCACAGATATAATACCAGACTTTGTAAGCAGTATCAGTATAACTCATAATCTCAATGATAATACAATTATGATATCGAATCTCAATCAAATCGACTCCGAAAATCATAACAATTCCATAATCAGTCTGTTTCTTAATCTGACTTCGATTTTATGATGTTTAACATGACA
The DNA here is from genome assembly GCF_022965805.1 of Primulina eburnea. Classification (NCBI taxonomy): domain Eukaryota; kingdom Viridiplantae; phylum Streptophyta; class Magnoliopsida; order Lamiales; family Gesneriaceae; genus Primulina; species Primulina eburnea. The sequence goes on along the minus strand of NC_133109.1, from coordinate 12,093,487 downwards.
AGAACATCATATACGAATCCTATTCAATTCTGACAATATCATAATTTCAAAACATGTCAGAACGTCGCAAAACTTACGTCCAGTTGTAGCCTGTGTTGATAGGAACACGATACCGTATTCGGATTCAAAATCAGACGGGCGGATTGAAGTAAAAAGGCGTAAGAATCTAGAGCTTCCCTCGGTTTTCTTCTTACAATTTCTGAATAACGTTTGTATGTATATATATATATTTATATATCTCGTGCATGCATCAGGGCAAGTGGCATCTTTCCGTTCTGCATGACTCGCGCTCGGGCAGTTAATCTTTACCGCTCGGGCGCGGCATATTCTGTCCGGATTCTCATCTTCTCATCCTCTCGCGCTCGGGCGGTCAATAACTACCGCTCGGGCGCGAGACATTCTGTCCAAATCCCTTCTTATGGTGCATTGGCGCTCGAGCGGTAACTTTCTGCCGCTCGGGCGCCAACAGTTCTGTACAAAATATGCATAAATCATATGCTTTGTTTAATCTGATCTCGGAATGGCCCGATCATAATCATATCAATTCATAATCAATAAATCATCTCCGATTACAATAATCAAATTCTCGGGCATTACAGACCGTCAGTGGTCGTCGCCATCTTGGGGTGGTTGGAACACCGGCGGGTGGTATATAGGTGGCCACTGTGGAGGAGGTGGGAATGGATTGCCAGATGTTGAAGCCGATGGAAATTGCTGAGCCAAGACAGATGTGAAATACATCATATATCCCATAAATGTGTCGGTCCTAAACCGAAATGCATCCATTTCTTGGCGTTGATGTTGCATATCTTCTTCCAACTGGGTCAACCTATCTCTCCTATTTCGTTGTTGCGGTTGTGGTTGTGGTTCTTGAGCTTGAGCCTGGGCACGTCTCACTGCAGCTCTTCTGTTAAATTCCCTTTCAGCTCGACGTGCCGCAGCATGATCACCTCTAACTACCCTATGTGGTTGAACTACCACAATGGGGTTTTTAGGCTTCAACAATTCTTCATTTACTGCCCAAGTTACTCCCGCATTTTGGTATAAAGCAGTGACAAGAGAAGGGTGGAGGAGTCCACTAAGAGAGTTACCTCTTGCATATTCAAGCATCGAACTCTGAAGCAATTGACCTAAATCAATTGTCTTCCCCGTCATAATGCAAAAAGTAAGAATTGTCCTCTCCTTGATGACTGTGGTGGTATGCTCGGTAGGCTTAATCCTAGCAGAAATAAATGAATACCAATCTTTGGCAACACTTTTGAGATCAGACTTAGCTAGGCTAACATGCACATCACCCCTCATTCTTCATTCCGCTCCCTCTATGCAAATTGTTTGAAGAATATTATTATAATCTACATGCTCAGCCCGGTATTCTTCAAATTCATCGTGCATTACATGAAGGATACCATATAACGTATTGATCGTATGTGCATCAAAGGCTACCATTTTTCCTCGCACCAACACCTTCAATTGATCATGCCTAACCTTGAGGTTAGCATAAAATTCTCTCACCAACGAAATGACAGCATCTTGTGGCTGCCTGCCAAACTCATCCCAAATCCGAGCAGTAAGCATTAGTCCAATTTCAGTTCGAGGGAAACTAAGATCAAATCCCCTTTCTTTTACAATGCTTTTGTTTAAAATTTTGCCGTAGTTCTCCTCCGCTATTTTGTTCCAAAACCTGTTTGCATCGTAATTCGCAGATGATGATGCACCCTTAGATTGTTTTTTTCTTGGAGGCATTTTATCGAACACCTTCCAATCACCAACTTCCTTTCAATCCAAATTACAAAATTTGATGATTCTTGCACTCCCCCAAACGTAATAATCACAATATCCACACCTCAACAATATACACAACAATCAATCAACAATATCCACAATATCAAAAATGTACTTCACTAAATGTAATTTCCTTCCATTTCAAGAACACCAATAATTTCGAATTTTCAACAAATTTGCAATGGGTTTGCTCACCTTGAGTGTGTTGAAATGTTTCTTGAATAACAAAATCAAAGCTCCATCCAATTCTTGAAGAAATTTTCGAGCTCCTTTGAAACCCTAGGTTTGGTGTTGATTGTATGAAATGTAGATGGAAATTTGAGTGGAATTTGTGAAGTTATGTAGGTGTGGAGTGTATTTTTGTGCTTGAAAGATCAAAATGTGAGTGTGGAATGTATTTTGAGTGGAGGTTTTCGAAGTGGAGGAGAGAAATTTGAGAGAGTGTTCGTCGATTATGAAAATTTCTGCCCCATTCTGTGTTTAAACACCATCGACCGCAGGTGCGGCGAAAGAAGGACCGCGGGTGCGATGTGTCTTCGAATTATTAGTGATATTCAGTATTCCATGACCGCGGGTGCGGTGTACAAGAGACCGCGGGTGCGGTGTGCTCTCGGCAAATGTAGCATAATTCGATATTAATCGACCGTGGCCGTGGTGCAGGAACAACCGCGGGTGCGGTATGCTCTCGGGACATGTTGCGCGGGTGCGCTCAAAATTATACCGCGGTGCGGTGCTCTCTCGGAAATTTCTTGAAAATTTTTCTTCCTTAACCGCGGGTGCGGTGCAATATGTACCGCAGGCGCGGTATTCCTTCGGGAAAATTTTTTTTCTTCTTCATTTTTTTAGTCCTGAAAATAAAACAAGTGAAATTCATTAGTTTTGGGAAGATATAAGCACATACTATAACTAAAAAATATAAACAACCTATAATAAGAATACTAGAATAAAAGCAAAACCGAAAACAAATTGCAAAAGAGAAACAAAAATTTGGGTTGCCTCCCAATAAGCGCTTGGTTTAACGTCTTTAGCCCGACTTCCATCAGTCTACATCAAGTCGATCCGCCCAAAGGAATGTTGTCAAGGTGCCTTACTTAAGTTCCATAATATGGCTTAACTCGCTGCCCGTTCACCTTGAAGGTCCTCCCATCATTGCATTTTAGCTCAATCGCTCCATGAGGGTACACCGTCTCCACCAAAAATGGATCTGACCAACGCGATTTCAACTTACCAGGAAACAAATTCAGACGGGAGTTGAACAATAGTACTTGTTGTCCTGGTTTGAGCTCCCTTCGTACAATGAGTTTATCGTGCCACTTCTTGGTCTGCTCTTTGTAAATCTTGGCATTTTCATATGCATCATTGCGGAAATCCTCCATTTCATTTAACTGTAGTTTTCTGCTATCGCCAAATTCTTTCAAATCAAAGTTCAACTTCTTAACTGCCCAAAATGCTCGATGCTCCAATTCTAGCGGATGATGATGCACCCTTAGATTGTTTTTTTCTTGGAGGCATTTTATCGAACACCTTCCAATCACCAACTTCCTTTCAATCCAAATTACAAAATTTGATGATTCTTGCACTCCCCCAAACGTAATAATCACAATATCCACACCTCAACAATATACACAACAATCAATCAACAATATCCACAATATAAAAAATGTACTTCACTAAATGTAATTTCCTTCCATTTCAAAGAACACCAATAATTTCGAATTTTCAACAAATTTGCAATGGGTTTGCTCACCTTGAGTGTGTTGAAATGTTTCTTGAATAACAAAATCAAAGCTCCATCCAATTCTTGAAGAAATTTTCGAGCCCCTTTGAAACCCTAGGTTTGGTGTTGATTGTATGAAATGTAGATGGAAATTTGAGTGGAATTTGTGAAGTTATGTAGGTGTGGAGTGTATTTTTGTGCTTGAAAGATCAAAATGTGAGTGTGGAATGTATTTTGAGTGGAGTTTTTCGAAGTGGAGGAGAGAAATTTGAGAGAGTGTTCGTCGATTATGAAAATTTCTGCCCCATTCTGTTTTTGAAACCATCGACCGCGGGTGCTGTGTACAAGAGACCGCGGGTGCGGTGTGCTCTCGGCAAATGTAGCATAATTCGATATTAATCGACCGCGGCCGTGGTGCAGGAACAACCGCGGGTGCGGTATGCTCTCGGGACATGTTGCGCGGGTGCGCTCAGAATTATACCGTGGGGCGGTGCTCTCTCGGAAATTTCTTGAAAATTTTTCTTCCTTAACCGCGGGTGCGGTGCAATATGTACCGCAGGTGCGGTATTCCTTCGGGAAAACTTTTTTTCTTCTTCATTTTTTTAGTCCTGAAAATAAAACAAGTGAAATTCATTAGTTTTGGGAAGATATAAGCACATACTATAACTAAAAAATATAAACAATCTATAATAAGAATACTAGAATAAAAGCAAAACCGAAAACAAATTGCAAAAGAGAAACAAATATTTGGGTTGCCTCCCAATAAGCGCTTGGTTTAACGTCTTCAGCCCAACTTCCATCAGTCTACATCAAGTCGATCCGTCCAAAGGAATGTTGTCAAGGTGCCTTACTTCAGTTCCATAATATGGCTTAACTCGCTGCCCGTTCACCTTGAAGGTCCTCCCATCATTGCATTTTAGCTCAATCGCCCCATGAGGGTACACTGTCTCCACCAAAAATGGACCTGACCAACGCGATTTCAACTTACCAGGAAACAACTTCAGACGGGAGTTGAACAATAGTACTTGTTGTCCTGGTTTGAGCTCCCTTCGTACAATGAGTTTATCGTGCCACTTCTTGGTCTGCTCTTTGTAAATCTTGGCATTTTTATATGCATCATTGCGGAACTCCTCCATTTCATTTAACTGTAGTTTTCTGCTATCGCCAGATTCTTTCAAATCAAAGTTCAACTTCTTACTGCCCAAAATGCTCGATGCTCCAATTCTAGCGGCAAATGACAGGCTTTACCAAAAACCAGCCTATAGGGAGACATCCCAATAGGCGTCTTGAATGCAGTCCGATAAGCCCATAACGCATCATCTAACTTCATAGCCCAATCTCTCCGGTTGGTGTTGACAGTCTTTTCCAGAATTTGCTTAATTTCACGATTGGATATTTCAGCTTGTCCATTCGACTGAGGATGATATGCTAGTGCCACTTTGTGCTTCACATTGTATTTAGCCAACAGTGATTTGAAAATTCTATGGCAAAAATGCGTACTTTCGTCACTTATGATGGCTCTCGGTGTTCCAAACCTGGTGAAGATGTTCTTGTGGACAAACTTAACTACAACACGAGCATCATTAGTATTGGTGGCAATTGCTTCCACCCATTTCGACACATAATCAACAGCTAATAAAATATAAGATTGACCAAAAGAAGGGGGAAAGGGTCCCATGAAATCTATGCCCCAGACATCAAAAAGTTCCACTTCCAAAATATTTGTCAGTGGTAATTCGTGACGCCTAGAAATGTTTCCTAACCTTTGGCACCTATCACATGATTTCACTAAGGTATAGCTATCCTTAAACAAAGTAGGCCAGAAAGAACCTGATTGTAATACCTTAGCTGCTGTTCATGTTGCTCCAAAATGTCCACCATAAGGTGATGAATGACATTGTTCAAGAATTGTGTTTGCATCGTCACCATCAACACATCTCCTAATCACTTGGTCAGCACATCTCTTATACACACAAGGATCATCCCAGAAGAAAAATTTGATATCATGGAAGAACTTCTTTTTCTGATGGTGATTTAGATCTGGAGGAAGAGTACCACAAGACAAGAAGTTAGCTATATCAGCAAACCAAGGGAGTTTAGAATTTACCTCAAACAGTTGTTCGTCTGGCAACGACTCATTGATAACTCCACCGTCAGTTCTTTCTTCCAGCTCTAGTCGTGATAAGTGATCTGCCACCTGGTTTTCACAACCTTTCTTGTCTTTTACTTCGAAGTCAAATTCTTGAAGTAGGAATATCCATCGTATCAACCTGGGCTTGGCATCCTTTTTGGCAAACAAGTAACGAAGAGCTGCATGGTCAGTGAAAACAGTTACCTTGGTGCCAATGAGATATGTTCTGAACTTGTCAAATGCAAACACCACTGCTAGCATCTCTTTCTCAGTAGTTGTATAGTTTTGTTGGGCTGCATTAAGTATACGACTTGCATAGTAGATAGCCTTGAACATCTTGTCTCGCCTCTGTCCCAATGCTGCTCCCATAGAATAATCGCTAGCATCGCACATGAGCTCAAATGGCTCCTTCCAATCAGGCACTATCATAATGGGTGCAAAAATCAGTGCTTTCTTGATCCTGTTAAACGCCTGTAAACAATCATCGTCAAAAATAAATGTCGAATCTTTCTCTAAAAAATTACATAAAGGTCTAGTAATTTTAGAGAAATCTTTAATATAACGACGATAGAACCCGGCATGTCCCAAGAAACTTCTGATCCCTTTCAAATTCTTCGGTGGTGGGAGATTTTCAATTGCCACAACTTTGGCTCTGTCAACTTCTATTCCTTTAGCCGAAATTTTATGCCCAAGCACAATACCTTCTGGAACCATGAAGTGACATTTTTCCCAATTCAAAACTAAATTCTTCGCCTGACATCTCTGCAAAACAAGCATTAGATTTTGCAAACAGTGATCAAAAGATGAACCAAACACAGAGATATAATCCATAAAAACTTCCATTATTTCCTCGACCATGTCAGAAAATATGGCCATCATACACCTCTGAAAAGTAGCAGGTGCATTGCACAGACCAAATGGCATTCTCCTGAAAGCAAATGTACCGTAGGGGCAAGTGAAGGTAGTCTTTTCCTGATCCTCCAGTGCTATGACAATCTGATTGTAACCTGAATAACCATCTAGAAAGCAATAATAATGATAACCACCTACTCTATCAAGCATCTGGTCAATAAAGGGAAGAGGTAAGTGATCTTTCCTAGTAGCATCATTCAATTTCTTGTAGTCTATGCATACTCGCCAACCAGTCACTGGATGAGTTGAAATCAATTCATTATTATCATTTCTCACTACAGTTATTCTCCCCTTTTTAGGCACTACTTGTACTGGTGAAACCCACGAGCTATCAGATATAGCATAAATAACACCAGCATTTAACAATTTTAATACTTCAGCCCTCACAACTTCTTTCATTGCTGGATTAAGCCTTCTCTGATGATCAACATAGGGTGAATATGACTCCTGCTGTCCTGCATCAAGATTTTATGCATACAAACAGTAGGGCTAATCCTCTTTATAACAGCAATTGTCCATCCCAAAGCAGATTTAAATTTCCTCAACACTCTCAACAATTTCTCTTTTTCAGTACAAGTAAGAAAGGAAGAGATGATTACCGGATATGTCGAATTTTCACCTAAAAATGCGTAACAAAGGTGGCTTGGCAGTTCCTTCAATTCAGGAGATGCTTTTGGTACCTCTTTACTTGCATCTTCAAGTAGTTCTACATGATGCACATCACTCTTTTCTTTAGGCAGTGTATTGAGAGAAAGTAACTCCTCTTGCACATCCCAATCATCTTCATCCAGTGTAGATGCCGATTCCAACAAACATCTCTCTAAGGAATCTTTCGTCATCCTACCTACACCAACATGAGATATACATGAATCAATTACATCAATACTATTACAAGTACTTACCTCATTTGGTTATTTGATTGTGTTGTAGATGTTGAACATGACTTCTTCTCCACCAACTCTCAATGTGAGCTCGCCCTTGTGCACATCAATCAAAGCTTTTCCGGTGGCCAAGAACGGCCTTCCAAAGATAAGCGGAGTCTCCTGATCTTCTTCCATATCTAGAATGACAAAATCAGCAGGAAATATAAATTTGTCTACCTTTACCAGAACATCCTCCACTATCCTCCGTGGATATGTAAGTGATCTGTCCGCCAGCTGCAGGGTAATAGTGCTAGGCTTCACCTCGCCAAGCTCCAAAGTCCTGTAAATAGAAAAAGGCATTAAATTAATACTGGCACCTAAATCACATAAAGCTTTATTGATTCTAGAACCACCAATAACACAAAGAATAGTAAAACTCCCTGAATCTTTGAGTTTCTGTGGTAGTTTCCTTTGGAGTATGGCGCTACATTCTTCTGTCAACTTTACTGTCTCAAACTCATGCAACTTCCTCTTCTTTGACATCACATCTTTGATGAACTCTGCATAGTTTGGCATTTGCTCTAAAGCATCAGCAAATGGAATGTTGATGTGAATTTTCTTGAAAATCTCCAAAAATTTTGCAAATTGATCATCCAATTTCTTCTTTTTGAACCTCTGCGGATATGGAAGAATTGGCTTAAATACCGGAGGTTGTTCAACTTCAACTTCAGCTTTGGATCCCTCAGTTTCAACTTCTTCAACTGTAATCTCATTTTCATCCTTCTCTTTGGAATTTTTAACCTCAACTTCTTTTCCACTTCTCAAAGTTACAGCTTTGCACTATTCTTTTGGATTACTTCCGTATTACTCGGAAATTGACCCCTGTTCTGATCTCTCAAAGCATTAGCCAACTGTCCAATTTGCGTCTCCAAAGATTTCATCGTAGCACCCATGTTTCCTATGTGAGTCTCCATGCTATCAAGCCGAGACTCAGTTCTAGCCATCCTCTTTCCAGATTCAGCCACAAATGTACCTACCAAATCCTCAAACGAAGGCTTTCCCTCCCATTTTGATGTATTGAACCCCGGAGGAGGATTCAACACATTCTTATTATTAGCATATGAAAAATTCTCATGATTTCTCAAAACAGGATGATAAGTATTAGGAGGAGGGTTACCTCGATATCCTCCAAATCCACCAAAGCTTCTGTTGTTGATATATTGGGCTTCTTCAAGAGAATGAGTTTCTTCAGCAACAATGGAAGGACCTTCAGTGTCAGGTATGCTCACTTTATTCATGGCTAGTTGTGTGGTCAATGCAGAAACTTGGGCGGTTAGTGAAGTGATAGGATCCACAGCATAAATACCAGCTGTCTTCTTTACTCCTGACCTTTCAGATGGCCACTGATAACTGTTAATGGTCATTTGTTCAAGCAAATCATATGCTTGATCAGGTGATTTGGCAAATATCGTTCCACCAGCTGCTGCATCCATAGTGCCTCTTGTTTGTCCATTCAAACCATTATAAAACAATTCAATCTGTACCCAATCTTCAAAACCATGGTTTGGACCCCTCCTCAACAACTCCTTATACCGTTCCCAAGCCTCATATAATTGCTCAAAGCCAGTCTGCCTAAAAGTACTTATCTCTATCTTCAACTGTGCAGACTTCGCAGGTGGAAAATATTTAGCAAGGAACTTGGTTGCTAACTCCTGCCATGTAGTGATACTCCCCAAAGGAAGCGATTGGAGCCATCCTCTTACTTGATCCCTAAGAGAAAAAGGAAACAAACACAATCGAATTATATCATCAGAAACACCATTTATTTTTACCGTGTCAGTAATTTCAAGGAATGTTCTGAGATGTAGATGAGGATCTACAGTAGCAGCTCCCCCAAACTGATTCTGTTGAACCATATTTATCAATGCTGGCTTAAGCTCAAAGTTGTTTGCATTAATAGTCCCTCGTGCTATGCCCGAGTAATGAGCATTCAGTACCGGCCTAAAATGATCTCTGATGGGTATTGGAGGGGGTGGATTTTCATTATCTCTGTTTTCAGCCATTGCTCGAATCTCTTCTCTTCTTGCCTTTCTTAAAAAAGGGAAGGATTGGAGGCTGCTGAAGAAAGATTAAAGATCAAGTTCATCAAGTTCTTGAGGATTCTTTTGCACAAATCCGGGGACGGAATCAGCACTTCAACATCTTGTTCTAAGTCTTATTTCTTTATATTTTATGTCTTGTTTTAAAACCATGTTTTATTGTTGTTATATTATTTTTATTATGAACTAATTCTTATTTCTAGAGGAATGATGGAACAAAACTAGAAACCATGTGTTGGGATTTATGAATTATGCTATATAAGTTTTCCTTATTGTTCATTTGTATTTTTCCAATCTTAATGCTTTCATTTTACTGGCCATATCTTGAATGATTCTTATGTTTATAATTTATCACTTGGAAAAGGGAATTTATAAACAAGAAAGGGAAAAATACATCGATGGTATTTATATAGTTCGGGAGGACATATGGCTCCCCCCAATGACCTAGATAATGAATAATAAAAGCTTTTTGTAGTCCTAGACAAGTCTTGTACGCAAAACACAAAAGTCATCAACTCCCATGCTCAGCACACCAAATATTCAGAATTTCCGGACTTTGTTTGTCAATGACCGCTGGTGCGGTAGAGAATGCACCGCGGGTGCGGTGCTGTTTCGGTGTGCCTTACATTTTCCAACTACGAAGACCGCGGGTGCGGTGCAAAGGGGACCGCGGGTGCGGTGCGCTCTCGACAAAAATTCTTGAACATTGACCGCGGGTGCGGTCTCTTTGTTAGCGCAGGTGAGCTGGAGCTTCGGCCTTTTTATATATTTTGCACTTTCCAATTCAACAATTTGCTACTCCAAATTCTCATTCTAAGCTTCAAACTACAACAACAAAAAAAACAACAAATCACATAAAACCTGCTCAAGAATCACAAAATTTAAAGTTAAAAACAAGTAATAAAAGTACAATAAATTGCACTTATCACAAACTGAACTCTTTGTAGATAAAATTATCTTTTATTAACAACTTTTTCAATGTACATATTCGTACAAAGAATGAAAGAATCTTTACTGACTAAATCCTCAAAATATGCCAAGATTTCTCAATTGAATATGAAGAATGTCTTCTAATTGATCTGGACTTCATCAATGCTTGGCTCGTTTATCATCTGGTCCTTGATCAGTTCGTTGACTCGGTCTTTTCTTTGATAGCTTCTGCTGATCTTCTACCTCTTCCCCCTTTTTGTCAAACTCACCAACCTTGCATGATAAGGCACGAACTTTTGAGGTGACATTTGATATAGCAGTCATTATTTGTTCTTGCATCTGATCTATTATCTTTCTTACGACAGTTTACAAGAATTCAATGCGATTTTTGAACATGTCTTGAGTTTGGAAGTGTGCTTGAACTTTCACTTGGTATTTCTTCAATTGATCTAGCTAGAGAAATAAAGTAGTGATGTCCTTTGTGATATGTTGCAGGTTCTTCATTGTGTTCTTCTTCATATAATCAATATTTAAGGTGTGAAGCACTTGAGTTGACTTGATGTCGGAAATAAAAGAGACTAAATGGAGAAGGTTGTGCTGAATGTCTTCTATCATTGAATCAGTTGCCATTGGTATATCAGGAGACATAACTTCAGAGAATTCTGGCTCTTGCTCCTTTTTGTCTTCATTAAAAATCACCAAGGCCTGTTTAGTTGATTCAGTCACAACAACCATTTCTGTAACTTCTTCATGTTGGAGTTCTGTAGGATGAGTGGTCGTCGGAACAATAGTTGAGCTTGAAGGCTCTTCAGTTGGTTGGTCAGCTGATGCTTCAGTTGGCTCTTCAATTGGCACTACTTCAGTTGGAATCGAGTGCAACTGAGCAACTTCAGCTTCAGCTAAGACTACCTGTTCAGTCGTGGCAGGCGACTGAACTGGTTCTTCAGTTACTTGCAAAATAGCCTATGAGGCTGGCTGTTCAATTAGGCTAGGATCTTCGACATTCAACTGGATATCAGCGGCGACTGATTGTATAACTTCGTCGATATTGGCCAGTGATAACTCGCTTCAGTATAGAGTTGAGAACTTTTAGGAGAGGATTGAAGAGCAGAAGTTAACGGTTGAGCATCCTTTGAGAAAGTAGCAGTTTTTTGTTCCGTTGGTTGAGAAACTGCTTCATGGTTCTGGCTGTTAAGATAAAGGTTCAGCCTGCTCTTTTGAGGATGGACTGTGGGAAGTTGGTAGAATAGTCAGCTCTTGATCCATTTCTCAATCTTTGATCTTCGTCTGTAGCGATAAAAGATCTGTGTTCGAGTGATTATAAACTTATTTATCATTGAAGGCAATTTGACTGGTGGGATCATAATTCTTGCGTAGCTGAGCTATTATTTGAGCTAGCTTCTTGGCTCGCATCATATCAAAGAAATACATCCTCATTTCCAGTGCCTGAACAACTGTTGCAGCTTTCACAATTTTCAGAACTATGGTTTCCAAAGCAACGAATTTATTCAAAACTGATTTCTTTTGCAGTCACTTGGCAAACACTTTAATTCTGTATCTGACCCATTCATTGTAAGTCTTCAACTTCGATTCAAAAAACTCATTTACCTCTTGACAAATTTGGTCGATATGATTCTGAATGGAGTTGGTTGGCCGGGGCTCTTCAATCGTCTTGCCCTTACCTTTCGAGTCAGATAGGGCATGAGAAATTGCTCAGCCCTGAAACAGTTGCATGCACTTTTTTCTCGGATGATGATGCCCTTTGTTCTGGCAAAAGGTAGAGTCGTTGGGCCAATGATGGTGATCAGTGGTTCTTTTACTCCAACAATTTTCTTCTTATCACTAGATTTAGTGATATTCTTTTCGGAGTGAGCAGTTGGAGGTGGTAACTGCTGTTTAGTGGAGGAATCAACTGGAACTACCGAGATTGGTATTGCGCTGATTGGTTGTTGAGCTCTAGTTTCCCTCAATCTGTTAGCAGGGATTGTTTCCAAAACAGTTATGTGCTTGGTTCTTTGAGTCATTGGCTTCTTCAGAATTTTCGGAGAAGGAATTTTCTCCGATTCAGTCTCACTGACATTTAGTTTTCTCTTGATTGTCTTCTTTTTAGCCAAGTTTTTGAGCTTCTTGATTGATTTAGGAGCTGCTAGCGTCCCAATCTCCTTCTTGATCTGGACAAACTGATCAGAAGATATGTGAAAGGGATCGATTTTAGGTGCTCAAATGCGCAACGGAAGCAACAAAATGTTTTCAAAACAAGAAAACCAAAATTTGAAGAGAAATTTTCGCACCTCTCATGTACTAGGATGTAGCATATACAAAAACACAAAAATATGACATTCATAGTGTGTTTAGAAATATACCTATCAATCACAATGGATTGATGATGGCTCCAACCAAGTAAACAACTTGGCTCTTGAAAGGATGAACTTCTACAAGCTTCCTTTGAACACTCCTTGTTCAAAAATCAAGCCCACCACTAACTAGGAAGATCCACTCATATTCTGCACTAGAAAAATATGAGGATTTTTCTTTGAGAAGAGAATTGTTTCTCCAACAATTGAAGAACAAAAATGATGGAGAAAAGAGTTGGAAATTTCGGCCAAGTGAGGAGAATGGGAGAGTGGAAGACTTTTCTCGGTCCTTGAAAAAGTTGAGTTAAGCATGTGCATGCCATGTCTTGTTATACAAAAAGCTTGTCTCTCAAATTTGCACCTCCCATGCATGCATTTTTATTTGATTTTTAACAATTAAAAATCCATGGACTTAATTTAATTATCTCAAACAAATTTGAGACTAATTAAACATTACTTGAATTTACTCAAGTCACTAGTTGAATAATTATTTTACTATTGGGCTCTACAAGACCCAATATGATTTAATTAATTTAATTATTTGGACTCTACTAGGCCCACTAGTGTTTAATTAATTCAACACTTGAATTAATTTAATTTAGTCCATAATAATGTTTATGAAAATCATAATTTTCAAATACATTATTTATTTGGCCAACTTTTAATTTTGGAACACTTCCACAAATTAAAAGTTACATTTCCCTCATAGAAGTCATACTTTTATTTTTCCTTACGCTTATAAACTCCTTTATAAGCCGTTCAACACATTGAACTATTTTACTTCTCAACGGGATCTAGAAAGCTAGCACTTGTGTGGCCCTCAATTGATACAACTAGCCGTGGGTTCACATCTCCATGTGATTCGGACTAAACATGTCCTTATATGAGCATACCTCAATTGCTCCATTCTTACTTATCAACTCCTTGATAACAAGAACGTCATAACTCAAGTCTAATAGTACCCGACTAATCATGTTTGCCTATCAGCATCACTTACATGATTCCCTAGGTATCAAATGATAGTGCCTGCAAGAACCATTCAATTATGGTTAGCGTACAGTACGGTCCCTTCAACTCATATATCTCGGTCGATTCGACAACCATTGGTCTATCAAGAGTTGTCAATGAATCGATACTATGTGTCATGTCGTAGTTGCATCGATGGTGTAATCTATGAAACCCCTTTCATAATTACCACCATACTCTGATCAGAGATTTCAACCTACATACACATGAGAACACATAGGATATCCATACCCGAAGGTAAGCGGTGAATCCCCGACTAGAATGCATCGACTCCTATATGTTTCGACAGAACTCCCAACCTTGCCACCTGATGACCCCATGAGAGTCGGTAAACAAGTCAAAGTGTAATTCTAGCACATAGAGTCTCAATGTTGTCCCGGGTCATAAGGACTAATGGTGTACAACCATAAACTAGGACTTTTCCACTCTATAAGTGAGAACCACTTGGAAAGTCCTTTATGGAGGGTTGTTTAGTGCACTCTACAACGAGCACCTATCTGCATGCTCGGACATCACAATGTCCCCTACCAATGAAAGATGGTACTCACATCGCAGATACTAGTCTCAAACTCGAGTGACCTATATCCTTCTTAGTGGCGGCTGAATCGACTAGGAACCGTTAAGAATATACAGTATTACAAATATGAGTTTCATGATACTCATCATATGAGCATATCATATTCTTTCTACTATTTGTATATTCAAGGGCTTTATCTATGCAACTAGCATGGGTATACAGATAAAGAAGTGCCAAAATGATAAATTAAATATTATTAAAATAAAGACTGTTTATACATAGAGTTTCATTGTGAACACTCGGCCAACACTTGGATCGACGTGCACCTACTCTAACAATCTCCCCCTTGCACTAGAGACAACTACCCATATGCTTCAAACCCATTGATTCGCGATGCTTCTCGAATAATGGTCTAGGCAAAGGCTTAGCTAGTGGATCAGCAACATTATCTGCGGAGCCGACTTTGTCAATCGACACTACTCCCCTTTCCACAATCACTCGGAGGATGTGGTACTTTCTCAATACATGTTTAGACTTCTGATGAGACCTTGGCTCCTTTGCTTGAGCTATAGCTCCCGTATTGTCACACAACACCGGGACTGGAGCAACTCTACTAGGAATGACGTCCAACTCTTGGACGATATTCCTTATCCAAACAGCCTCTTTTGCTGCATCTAATGCAGTAATATATTCGGCCTCAGTGGTGGAATCCGCTGTAGTGTCTTGCTTGGAACTCTTCCAAGAGACAGCAACACCATTGAGCATGAATACGAACTCAGAGGTTGACTTTGAGTCATCGATATCGTTTTGGAAGCTAGAGTCGGTATAGCCTTCCAATTTCAGTTCTCGACCCCATAGACCAAGAACAAATTACTGGTCCTTCTCAAATTCTTGAGGATGTCTTTCACAGATTTCCAATGTGGAAGACCAGGGTCCGATTGATATCTACTCACTACACTTAGTGCGAAAGCCACGTTAGAACGTGCAGATATCATCCCATACATGATGCTACCAATTGCAGATGCATAAGGAATGATTGTCATCGCCGCTATCTCTGCATCAGTCTTGGGAGACATAGACTTGGATAGGGATACGCCATGACACATTGGTAGATGTCCTATCTTGGACTCATCCATCGAGAACCGCTTCACGATGGTATCAATGTATTTGGACTTGTTGAGACCAAGCAATCCTTTTTATCTATCTCTATAGATTTGTATTCTCAATACAAAAGATGCTTCACCCAAGTCCTGCATCGAGAACTTACTCGCTAACCATATTTTAGTTGATTGCAACATTCCTAAACCATTCCCAATGAGTAGAATGTCATCAACATACAACACCAGGAATGACACAGCACTCCCACTGACCTTCTTATACACACAGAGTTCCTCATGATTCTTAGTAAAACCAAACTCTTTGATTGTACTATCGAATCTAAGATTCCAACTCCTAGATGCCTGCTTTAGACCATAAATAGATCTCTGAAGTTTGCATACCATATGCTCACTTTCGACAGATGTAAACCCTTCAGGTTGAGACATGTAAATCTCTTCCTTAATATCCCCATTAAGAAAGGCTGTCTTGACATCCATCTGCCATATCTCATAGTCATACCATGCAGCTATGGCTAGCAATATCCTTATGGACTTGAACATTGCAACTAGAGAAAAGGTTTCCTCAAAGTCAACTCCTTGTCTTTGAGTATATCCTTTTACTACCAATCGCACCTTGAAGGTCAATACCTTCCCATCCGCCCCAAGTTTCTTCTTGTAAATCCATTTACACCCTATGGGAACAATTCCCTCAGATGGATCCACGAGATTCCACACTTGGTTCGAATGCATGGAATTCATCTCAGATTCCATAGCTTCAAGCCACTTGGATGAATCGGCATCAGATAATGCTTCCTTGAAGGTCTTTGGATCACATCCATGGTTAGGCTCATCATGGCCCTCTTCAAGAAGCAGACCCTCATAGGTGGTCTCGAGACTCTCTCGGATTTTCTAGGAGCTTGTATCTCCTCTCTTGGCTCTTCGGGTGTGGGTTCTATAATTGTGGGTGTCTCTCGAACCTCTTCGAGTTCTATCATCTCCCCTTTCTATCCAATAGAAATTCATTTTCCAAAAAGGTTGCATTCCGAGAAACAAACACTTTTGTTTCTTGGGGATGATAGAAGTAGTATCCAACCGAATTATTTGGAGATCCCACAAAGTAACATAAAATGGATCAACTATCCAATTTATCTCCCACTACCTGCTTCACATAAGCAGGGCACCCCCATATTCTAAGATAAGAATATTTGGGTGGCTTACCCATCCATATCTCATATGGTGTCTTGTCAACTGCTTTTGAATGGACATTGTTCAACAACAGTGCCGCAGTCTCAAGCGCATATCCCCAAAAGGATGGCGGCAACTCTGTGAACCCCATAATAGACCGAACCATGTCCATCAAAGTCCGGTTACGACGCTCCGAAACACCATTCAACTGTGGTGTAGCGGGCGGAGTCCACTGCGAGAGAATCTCATTCTCCCTAAGATACTCTTGGAACTCAGCACTCAAGTACTCACCACCTCGATCCGATCGAAGTGTCTTGATGCTTCGTCCCAACTGTTTCTCTACTTCACTTCTGAATTCTTTGAACCTTTCAAAGGCTTCAGACTTGTATTTCATCAAATACACATAACCATACCTCGAAAAGTCATCGGTAAAGGTGATGAAGTAGGCATGTCCATGCTTAGTGGTGATGCTAAGCGGACCGCACACATCGGTATTGATCAAATCCAATAACCCTTTGGCTCGCTCCACATGGCCCTTAAAGGGAATTTTGGTCATCTTTCCTTTTAGACAGGATTCACAAGTCGTGAGAGCATTAATATCAGACATATCAAACATGCCAACTCCCACTAACTTGTTCATCCTTCTTAGGGAAATATGTCCTAATCGAGCATGCCATAATTGTGCCGAATTAAGAGTATCTTGTTTTCACTTGTTTGTTGTTGTTATTGCTTGGACATTGTTTAGTGGAATATCTTTCAATTTTAAGTTATAGAGATCGTTTTCAAGTTCTCCAGTACCAATTAAACATTCATTCTTGTAAATGTTGCAAACACCTTTGCTAAATAAACAAGAATTTCCATTTTTATCAAGCATAGAAATGGAAATAATGTTTTTCACCAATTCAGGTACAAACAAAACATCTCTTAAAATTAACTTAAAATCATTGTTTAAAAGCAAGTAAACATCTCCAATAGCCATGGCAGCAACTCTTGCTCCTTTGCCCATCCTAAAGAAGGTCACACATTCCCTAAGCCTCCTACTTCTTCCCATCATCTGTAACTCATTACAGAGATGTGAGCCACAACCGGTATCCAATACCCAAGAAGTAGAGTTAATTGAAATGTTTACTTCAATATAGAACATAACGTTTCCAGAACTCTTCTGGGAAAGATATTCCCTGAAATTACGCCTCCAATGTCCAGGCTTCTTGCAGTAATGACACATGTCAACAGTCTTGTCAGCTTTAACTGGTGTAGCTGCCACAACGGGACTCGGAGATTGTCCTCTTCAAGGGCACGTTCTTCCTGGGACATTGGAAAGAACGCTTCTTTCCCTTCCCACGTGGATCAATCTTCGTACCAATTGAAGAACCCACATAAAGAACCGACTTCTCATCATTCATAGAAGCCTGCATATAACAATGGCTTTCAAGTCATGGTCACACCATTCCTTGTAAGTCTGCAATTCCTCAGGAGTGCAGTCAGTCAGAGCCTCAACAGGGGGCGACTTAGTAAGTGTATATGCTATCTTTTCCGAATTCAAGAAGATTTTCAGATTTCTTAGCCCATTGAGATAATTAGGTCCAGTTAATACGTGTTTTTCGAGTATTACATATAGCGAATTGCGAATCGAAGACATTGTCAAAAAGTATTGAAAAGTAAAACAGATAAATGTTAATGACTATTTTAAAATATTTTGTAAGATATAAAGTATGGACTTTTACTTTATAAATGTTTACTCCCACTGTTTTGACATATTTCACTACCCTCTAGTGAAAACGGGAAACTCATTTTCTCAGTAGGTACGTAAGGTCCAATTATCGAATTATGATCCCGAATAATATCAGCCAATCACAATTCCTAAAAGTTAGTTTCCAATTGCATCTCCATGCAACCATCTACGTAAACTTTTGTCTCACGTTTGATTAGGACCCAATAATATGACGTCGTTCTGAAAGGGGATCGGTTACGGTGACCGGAAGCGCAACGGAAGTTGAAAAAATCAAATTTTTCATGTAAATTTTCGGCCACCTCACTTTTGTGTAGAAAATACAATAACAAACATATGTCATACATAGGGTGTAAGAAAATCATTACCTATCAACCTCAAGAGATTGATGATGGCACCAACCAAGTTGTAAACAACTTGGCTCTTGAATGGAAGATAAATCTACAAGCTCTCTTCCTTTCTTCTTGAATCTTTCCTTCAAATTAAGCCCACCACCAACTAGGTTGATCCCCTCATATTTTGCACTAGAAAAATATGAGGATTTTCTTTGAGAAGTGAGTGTTATTCTTCAACAATTGAAGAACAAGAAAATGAAAAAAATGGAGAGAAAATCTTGCAATGTTTCGGCCAAGAGGGAGACAAGAATGAGGAGTGAAGTCTTGTCTTGGTTGTGGGAAAAGTTGAGGCATAAAGTTGCATGCCATGCCTTGAAAACTCAAAAAGTAGTCTCCCAACCTTTCACCTCCCATGCATGCATATTATATGGTTTTTATCAAAATAAAAACCATGGACTAAATTTAAGTATCTCAAATATATTTGAGACTAATTAAACATTACTTGAATTTACCCAAGTCCCACTAGTTAAATAATTAATTTAAATTGAGCTCTACAAGACTCCATATAATTTAATTAATTCAACACTTGAATTAATTTAATTATTTGGACTCTACTAGGTCCACTATTGTTTAATTAATTCAACACTTGAATTAATTTAATTTAGTCCATAATAATGTTTATGAAAATCACAATTTTCAAATACATTATTCACTTGGCCAACTTTTAATTTAGGAACACTTCCATAAATTAAAATTTACATTTCTCTCATAGAAGTCATACTTCTATTTTTCTTTACACTTACAAACTCATTTGTAAGTCGTTCAACACATTGAACTATTTTCTCCTTTATAGAAGTCATACTTCTAATTTTCCTTACGCTTATAAACTCCTTTATAAGCCGTTCAACACATTGAACTATTTTTTACTTCTCAACGGGATCTAGAAAGCTAGTACTTGTGTGGCCCTCAATGGTTCATTGATACAACTAGCCGTGGGTTCACATCTCCATGTGATTCGGACTAAACATGTCCTTATATGAGCATACCCCAATTGCTCCATTCTTACTTATCAACACCTTGATAACAAGATTGTCAGAACTCAAGTCTGATAGTACCCATCCAATCATGTTAAACGCCTAGCAGCATCGCTTACATGATTCCCTAGGTATCAAATGATAGTGCCTGCAAGAACCATTCTATTATGGTTAGCGTACAGTACGGTCCCTTCAACTCATATATCCCGACCGATTCGACAACCATTGGTATATCGAGAATTGTCAATGAATCGATACTATGTGTCATGTCGTAGTTGCATCGATGGTGTAATCTGTGAAACCCCTTTCATAATTACAACCATACTCTGGCCAGAGATTTCAACCTACATACACATGATAACACATAGGATATCCATACCCGAAGGTAAGCGGTGAATCCCCGACTACAATGCATCGACTCCTATATGTTTCGACATGACACCCAACCTTGCCACCTGATGAACCTATAAGAGTCGGTAAACAAGTCAAAGTGAAATGCTAGCACATAGAGTCTCAATGTTGTCCCGGGTCATAAGGACTAATGGTGTACAACCATAAACTAGGACGTTTCCACTCGATAAGTGAGAACCACTTGGAAAGTCCTTTTATGGAGGGTTGTTCAGTGCACTCTACCAGGAGCACCTATCTGCATGCTCGGACATCACAATGTCCCCTACCAACGAAACATGGTACTCACATCGCAGATACTAGTCTCGAACTCTAGCGGCCTATATCCTTCTTAACGTCGGCTGAATCGACTAGGAACTGTTTAGAATATACAGTATCCCAAATATGAGTTTCATGATACTCATCATATGAGCATCTCATATTCTTTCTACTATTTTTATATTCAAGGGCTTTATCTATGCAACTAGCATGGGTATACAGATAAAGATTTGCCAAAATAATAATTTCAAATATTATTAAAATAAAGATTGCTTATACATAGAGTTTCATTGTGAACACTCGGCCAACACTTGGCTCGACGGGCACCTACTCTAACAATCTCCCACTTGCACTAGAGCCAACTACCCATATGCTTTAAACCCATTGATTCGCGATGCTTGTCGAATAATGGTCCAGGTAAAGGCTTAGCTAGTGGATCAACAACATTATCTGCGAAGCCGACTATGTCAAAAGACACTTCTTCCTCTTTCCACAATCTCTCCGAGGATGTGGTACTTACTCAATACATGTTTGGATTTCTGATGAGACCTTGGCTCCTTTGCTTGAGCTAAAGCTCCCGTGTTGTCACACAACACCGGGACAGGAGCAACTCCATTAGGAATGACGTCCAACTCTTAGACGAAATTCCTTATCCAAACAGCCTCCCTTGCTGCATCTGATGCAGCAATGTATTCGGCCTCTGTGCTGGAATCCGCAGTATTGTCTTGCTTGGAACTCTTCCAAGAGACAGCAGCACCATTGAGCATGAATACAAACCCAGAGGTTGACTTCAAGTCATCGATATCGCTTTGGAAGCTAGAGTCGGTATAGCCTTCCAATTTTAGTTCTCCACCCATAGACCAAGAACAATTTATTGGTCCTTCTCAACTACTTGAGTATGTCTTTCACAGCTTTCTAGTGTGGAAGACCAGGGTTCCATTGATATCTACTCACTACACTTAGTGCGAAAGCCACGTCAGGACGTGTAGATATCATCCCATACATGATGCTACCAATCGTAGATGTATAAGGAATTCTTTGTCATCGTCACTATCTCTGCATCAGTCTTGAAAGACAGACTTGGATAGGGACACGCCATGACACATTGGTAGATGTCCTCTCTTGGACTTATCCATCGAGAACCGCTTCACGATGGTATCAATGTATGTGGACTGGTTGAGACCATGCAATCTTTTCGATCTATCTCTATAGATCTGTATCCCAATACAAAAGATGCTTCACCCAAATCCTGCATCGAGAACATACTCGCTAACCATATCTTAGTTGATTGCAACATTCCTACATCATTCCCAATGAGTAGAATGTCGTCAACATAAAGCTCCAGGAATGTCACAACACTCCCACTGACCTTCTTATACACACAGGGTTCCTCAGGATTCTTAGTAAATCAAACTCTTTGATTGCACTAGCGAATCTAAGGTTCCAACTCCTAGATGCCTGCTTTAGACCATCAATAGATCTATGAAGTTTGCATACCATATGCTCACTTCCAATAGATGTAAACCCTTCAGGTTGAGAAAAGTAAATCATGTTCTTAATATCCCCATTAAGAAATGCTGTCTTGACATCCATCTGCCATATCTCATAGTCATACCATGCAGCTATGGCTAGCAATATCCTTATAGACTTGAGCATCGCAACTGGTGAAAAGGTTTCCTCAAAGTCAACTCCTTGTCTTTGAGTATATCTTTTTGCCACCAATCGCGCCTTGAAGGTCAATACCTTCCCATCCGCCCCAAGTTCCTATGGGAACCATTCCCTCAGGTGGATCTATAAGATCCCACACTTGGTTCGAATGCATGGAATTCATCTCAGATTCCATAGGTTCAAGCCATTTGGATGAATCAGCATCAGATAACGCTTCCTTGAAGGTCCTTGGATCACATCCATGGTTAGGCTCGTCATGGCCCTCTTTAAGAAGCTGACCATACCTCATAGGTGGTCTCGAGACTTTCTCGGATTTTCTAGGAGCTTGTATCTCCTCTCTTGGCTCTTCGGGTGTGGGTTCAATAATTGTGGGTGTCTCTCGAACATCTTCGAGTTCTATCATCTCCCCTTTTCTATCCAATAGAAATTCCTTTTCCAAAAAGGTTGCATTCCTAGAAACAAACACCTTTGTTTCTTGGGTATGATAGAAATGATATCCAACTGAATTCCTTGGATATCCCACAAAGAAACATAAAATGGATCGACTATCCAATTTATCTCCCACTACCTGCTTCACATAAGCAGGGCTCCCATATTCTAAGATAAGAATATTTGGGAGGCTTACCCATCCATATCTCATATGGTGTCTGCCTTTGAATGGACATTTAATGGAATATCTTTTAATTTTAAGTTATAGAGATCGTTTTCAAGTTCTCAAGTACCAATTAAACATTCATTCTTGTAAATGTTGCAAAAACCTTTGCTAAATAGACAAGAATATCCATCTTTATTACAATAGAAATGGAAATAATGTTTTTCATCAAAAAAGGTACAAACAAAACATCTCTTAAAAATTAACTTAAAATCATTGTTCAACAATAAGTAAACATTTCTTAAGGTCTTGGCAGCAACTCTTGCTCCATTGCCCATCCTCAAGAAGGTCACACCTTCCCTAAGCTTCCTACTTCTTCCCATCACCTGCAACACATTACAGAGATGTGATCAACATTTGGTATCCAATACCCAAGAAGTAGAGTTAACTGAAATGTTTACTTCAATGTAGAACATACCATTTCCAGAACTTTTCTGGGCAAGATATTCTTTGCAATTACGCCTCCAATGTCCAGGCTTCTTGCAGTGATGACAAACATCAACAGTCTTGTCAGCCTTAACTGGTGTGGCTGCCATAACGGGATTCGGAGATTGCCTCATCAAGGGCACGTTCTTCTTGGGACGTTGTAAAGAACTCTTCTTTCCCTTCCCATGTGGATCAATCTTCGTACCAGATGAAGAACCCACATAAAGAACCAACTTCTCTTTCTTGATGGTGGATTCAAACGTAACAAGCATGTTCACCAACTCCTCAAGGGTCGGCTCCATCTTGTTCATGTTGAAGTTCACCACAAAAGGATCAAATGAGCTAGGCAGCGATAAGAGCAACACGTCGGTGGTCAACTCCGAAGGCAAGATCAGATCCATGCCAACGAGCTTGTCCACGAGCCCGATCACCTTTAGGCCATGCTCATGGACCGAGGCCCCATCTCGCATGCGCAAAGTGATCAGCTCCTTGACGGTAGCATGCCTAAGAGGCCGAGTCTGCTCACCAAAGAGCTCTTTGAGGTGCTTATGAATGTTAGCAGCATTCTTTGCATCCTCAAAACACCTCTGCAGTTCATCATTCATAGAAGTCAGCATATAACACCTGGCTATCAAGTCATGGTCACACCATTCCTTGTAAGCCTGCAATTCCTCAGGATTGCAGTCAGTCGGAGCCTCAACAGGGGGGACTCAGTCAGTGTATATGCTACCCTTTCCGAATTCAAGACGATTTTCAGGTTTCTTAGCCAAGTGAGGTAATTAGGTCCAGTTAATATGTGTTTGTCGAGTATTATGGATATCAGATTGTGAATCGAAGACATTGTCAATTTGTACTGAAAAGTGAAAACAGATAAATGTTGATGACTATTTTAAAATATTTAGTAAGATATAAAGTATGGACTTTTACTTTATAAATTTTTACTCCCACTGTTTTGACATCTTTCACTACCCTCTAGTGAAAACGGGAAACTCCTTTCCTCAGTAGGTACGTAAGGTCCAATTAGCGAATTATGATCCTGAATAATATCAGCCAATCACAATTCCTAAAAGGTAGTTTCCAATTGCATCACAATGCAACCCTCTACGTAAACTTTTGTCTCACGTTTGATTAGGACCCAATAATATGACGTCGTTCATCTTCACGTGTCAAGCCTTACCCATCGATATTGAAACTTAATGGACGGTCGCCATGAGTTCCCCCAATAATATGAGCCGAAATCATGGGAGTTCCACGTAGTTCACATCACCATGTCAATGGATGTCACAGCTTTCCGGCACCCAAAGCTCCCCCAATAATATGAGCCGAGCCCCGAGTACGGGTAGCGTTCATCATGCACCCATTGTCGATGGAAGACATGGAAATTATAAACAAATTTATAATTCCCCTTTTCGGGCTTGATATTAATTTTGAATCTTATTCAAAATGAGGGTTTTTAATTTTGAAAGGTCTCATCAATAATTTTATTTTAAAAGCTCGCCATGTTTGATCGTATGTTTGCCGGATTCATGCAACATTGTTATTATCATAATAATAACGCACATACTCATTATTTATAACATATCATGCATATATTATAAACAGTAAACAAACAAGGATGATCAATCGCCCCAATACTAACGGACCGTGTGAGCTAAACACGGGCCTAGGTCCAATCCTAGGGAAATGCACGGGATGCAAATGCAACTAGTACATAAGCTTCCAATATTTACATGTCTTCGATCTTCATAATCATCATGGCCACCATCTTCCAATCTTGATCATCCACTATACTAATATTTACAAATAAATATCCATGGCAAATAGGGATACATCTCATGGGGGTAGGAACGGGCCATAAACCAAGCCCACTTTATAAATTGATAATTATTACAATCATTCAACACAAAATATCCTAGCATACACCTAGCAAATTGGACTTGGGCTTTTGATCATCCTTCATGCATAATATCACATATCATACACCATCAATTAATTATCACAATAATTAATTGATCCAATATTATATATCTTGATCCAATCACTAACCGCCACGATTATAAACTAAATTAACAAAGTATACAAACACCTTTGTCTACTTTCAAATTAATTTATTTATAACCGAATTTCTTGTAAATCACCATTTACTATAAATATTTAAAGTCCAACTTAAAATATTTATTTCATGAGAAAATATTTGCAACTTTTGTAATTTTAAACTTAAGGGCCCAAAAATTCATTTTTCACCAAAAACGTTTTGGCCCATTTAAAATTCACAAATATGTTAGCCATCCAATGGCCCAACAACTCAAGGCCCATGACTGTTTGATATTTCAAAACATCTTTTGAAAACCCTAGTCGTCATCGTCGTCGCCGGATTCCGGCAACAAAAAAAATTTTTTTTATTAAATTGATGGGGCTGTTTTGGCAGCCCCTCGGGCTGCCCTAGCTGCCCGAAATGGGCAGCTCCTCGGGCTGCCCGGGCTACCCGAAACGGGCAGCAACATGCTGCCCGAAATTTCCCCAAAAAGCCTTGGTATTTTGTTGCAAAAAATACACTCATGCGATTAGAAATCGATCTCAATATAATATTTTGTAGTTGCTACACAAAATCGTAACCATAGCTCGGATACCACTTGAAAGGGGATCGGTTACGGTGACCGGAAGCGCAACGGAAGTTTAAAAAATCAAATTTTTCATGTAAATTTTTCGGCCACCTCACTTTTGTGTAGCAAATACAATAACAAACATATGTCATATATAGGGTGTAAGAAAATCGTTACCTATCAACCTCAAGAGATTGATGATGGCACCAACCAAGTTGTAAACAACTTGGCTCTTGAATGGAAGATAAATCTACAAGCTCTCCTCCTTTCTTCTTGAATTTTTCCTTCAAATTAAGCCCACCACCAACTAGGTTGATCCTCTCATATTTTGCACTAGAAAAATATGAGGATTTTTCTTTGAGAAGTGAGTGTTATTCTCCAACAATTGAAGAACAAGAAAATGAAAAAAATGGAGAGAAAATCTTGCAATGTTTCGGCCAAGAGGGAGGCAAGAATGAGGAGTGAGGTCTTGTCTTGGTTGTGGGAAAAGTTGAGGCATAAAGTTGCATGCCATGCCTTGAAAACTCAAAAAGTAGTCTCCCAACCTTTCACCTCCCATGCATGCATATTATATGGTTTTTATCAAAATAAAAACCATGGACTAAATTTAAGTATCTCAAATATATTTGAGACTAATTAAACATTACTTGAATTTACCCAAGTCCCACTAGTTAAATAATTAATTTAAATTGAGCTCTACAAGACTCCATATAATTTAATTAATTCAACACTTGAATTAATTTAATTATTTGGACTCTACTAGGTCCACTATTGTTTAATTAATTCAACACTTGAATTAATTTAATTTAGTCCATAATAATGTTTATGAAAATCACAATTTTCAAATACATTATTCACTTGGCCAACTTTTAATTTAGGAACACTTCCATAAATTAAAATTTACATTTCTCTCATAGAAGTCATACTTCTATTTTTCTTTACACTTACAAACTCATTTGTAAGTCGTTCAACACATTGAACTATTTTCTCCTTTATAGAAGTCATACTTCTAATTTTCCTTACGCTTATAAACTCCTTTATAAGCCGTTCAACACATTGAACTATTTTTTACTTCTCAACGGGATCTAGAAAGCTAGTACTTGTGTGGCCCTCAATGGTTCATTGATACAACTAGCCGTGGGTTCACATCTCCATGTGATTCGGACTAAACATGTCCTTATATGAGCATACCCCAATTGCTCCATTCTTACTTATCAACACCTTGATAACAAGATTGTCAGAACTCAAGTCTGATAGTACCCATCCAATCATGTTAAACGCCTAGCAGCATCGCTTACATGATTCCCTAGGTATCAAATGATAGTGCCTGCAAGAACCATTCTATTATGGTTAGCGTACAGTACGGTCCCTTCAACTCATATATCCCGACCGATTCGACAACCATTGGTATATCGAGAATTGTCAATGAATCGATACTATGTGTCATGTCGTAGTTGCATCGATGGTGTAATCTGTGAAACCCCTTTCATAATTACAACCATACTCTGGCCAGAGATTTCAACCTACATACACATGATAACACATAGGATATCCATACCCGAAGGTAAGCGGTGAATCCCCGACTACAATGCATCGACTCCTATATGTTTCGACATGACACCCAACCTTGCCACCTGATGAACCTATAAGAGTCGGTAAACAAGTCAAAGTGAAATGCTAGCACATAGAGTCTCAATGTTGTCCCGGGTCATAAGGACTAATGGTGTACAACCATAAACTAGGACGTTTCCACTCGATAAGTGAGAACCACTTGGAAAGTCCTTTTATGGAGGGTTGTTCAGTGCACTCTACCAGGAGCACCTATCTGCATGCTCGGACATCACAATGTCCCCTACCAACGAAACATGGTACTCACATCGCAGATACTAGTCTCGAACTCTAGCGGCCTATATCCTTCTTAACGTCGGCTGAATCGACTAGGAACTGTTTAGAATATACAGTATCCCAAATATGAGTTTCATGATACTCATCATATGAGCATCTCATATTCTTTCTACTATTTTTATATTCAAGGGCTTTATCTATGCAACTAGCATGGGTATACAGATAAAGATTTGCCAAAATAATAATTTCAAATATTATTAAAATAAAGATTGCTTATACATAGAGTTTCATTGTGAACACTCGGCCAACACTTGGCTCGACGGGCACCTACTCTAACAATCTCCCACTTGCACTAGAGCCAACTACCCATATGCTTTAAACCCATTGATTCGCGATGCTTGTCGAATAATGGTCCAGGTAAAGGCTTAGCTAGTGGATCAACAACATTATCTGCGAAGCCGACTATGTCAAAAGACACTTCTTCCTCTTTCCACAATCTCTCCGAGGATGTGGTACTTACTCAATACATGTTTGGATTTCTGATGAGACCTTGGCTCCTTTGCTTGAGCTAAAGCTCCCGTGTTGTCACACAACACCGGGACAGGAGCAACTCCATTAGGAATGACGTCCAACTCTTAGACGAAATTCCTTATCCAAACAGCCTCCCTTGCTGCATCTGATGCAGCAATGTATTCGGCCTCTGTGCTGGAATCCGCAGTATTGTCTTGCTTGGAACTCTTCCAAGAGACAGCAGCACCATTGAGCATGAATACAAACCCAGAGGTTGACTTCAAGTCATCGATATCGCTTTGGAAGCTAGAGTCGGTATAGCCTTCCAATTTTAGTTCTCCACCCATAGACCAAGAACAATTTATTGGTCCTTCTCAACTACTTGAGTATGTCTTTCACAGCTTTCTAGTGTGGAAGACCAGGGTTCCATTGATATCTACTCACTACACTTAGTGCGAAAGCCACGTCAGGACGTGTAGATATCATCCCATACATGATGCTACCAATCGTAGATGTATAAGGAATTCTTTGTCATCGTCACTATCTCTGCATCAGTCTTGAAAGACAGACTTGGATAGGGACACGCCATGACACATTGGTAGATGTCCTCTCTTGGACTTATCCATCGAGAACCGCTTCACGATGGTATCAATGTATGTGGACTGGTTGAGACCATGCAATCTTTTCGATCTATCTCTATAGATCTGTATCCCAATACAAAAGATGCTTCACCCAAATCCTGCATCGAGAACATACTCGCTAACCATATCTTAGTTGATTGCAACATTCCTACATCATTCCCAATGAGTAGAATGTCGTCAACATAAAGCTCCAGGAATGTCACAACACTCCCACTGACCTTCTTATACACACAGGGTTCCTCAGGATTCTTAGTAAATCAAACTCTTTGATTGCACTAGCGAATCTAAGGTTCCAACTCCTAGATGCCTGCTTTAGACCATCAATAGATCTATGAAGTTTGCATACCATATGCTCACTTCCAATAGATGTAAACCCTTCAGGTTGAGAAAAGTAAATCATGTTCTTAATATCCCCATTAAGAAATGCTGTCTTGACATCCATCTGCCATATCTCATAGTCATACCATGCAGCTATGGCTAGCAATATCCTTATAGACTTGAGCATCGCAACTGGTGAAAAGGTTTCCTCAAAGTCAACTCCTTGTCTTTGAGTATATCTTTTTGCCACCAATCGCGCCTTGAAGGTCAA
Organism: Primulina eburnea; assembly: GCF_022965805.1. NCBI lineage: Eukaryota > Viridiplantae > Streptophyta > Magnoliopsida > Lamiales > Gesneriaceae > Primulina > Primulina eburnea. The sequence continues at coordinate 12,064,176 of NC_133109.1, read as the reverse complement.
TACCTTCCCATCCGCCCCAAGTTCCTATGGGAACCATTCCCTCAGGTGGATCTATAAGATCCCACACTTGGTTCGAATGCATGGAATTCATCTCAGATTCCATAGGTTCAAGCCATTTGGATGAATCAGCATCAGATAACGCTTCCTTGAAGGTCCTTGGATCACATCCATGGTTAGGCTCGTCATGGCCCTCTTTAAGAAGCTGACCATACCTCATAGGTGGTCTCGAGACTTTCTCGGATTTTCTAGGAGCTTGTATCTCCTCTCTTGGCTCTTCGGGTGTGGGTTCAATAATTGTGGGTGTCTCTCGAACATCTTCGAGTTCTATCATCTCCCCTTTTCTATCCAATAGAAATTCCTTTTCCAAAAAGGTTGCATTCCTAGAAACAAACACCTTTGTTTCTTGGGTATGATAGAAATGATATCCAACTGAATTCCTTGGATATCCCACAAAGAAACATAAAATGGATCGACTATCCAATTTATCTCCCACTACCTGCTTCACATAAGCAGGGCTCCCATATTCTAAGATAAGAATATTTGGGAGGCTTACCCATCCATATCTCATATGGTGTCTGCCTTTGAATGGACATTTAATGGAATATCTTTTAATTTTAAGTTATAGAGATCGTTTTCAAGTTCTCAAGTACCAATTAAACATTCATTCTTGTAAATGTTGCAAAAACCTTTGCTAAATAGACAAGAATATCCATCTTTATTACAATAGAAATGGAAATAATGTTTTTCATCAAAAAAGGTACAAACAAAACATCTCTTAAAAATTAACTTAAAATCATTGTTCAACAATAAGTAAACATTTCTTAAGGTCTTGGCAGCAACTCTTGCTCCATTGCCCATCCTCAAGAAGGTCACACCTTCCCTAAGCTTCCTACTTCTTCCCATCACCTGCAACACATTACAGAGATGTGATCAACATTTGGTATCCAATACCCAAGAAGTAGAGTTAACTGAAATGTTTACTTCAATGTAGAACATACCATTTCCAGAACTTTTCTGGGCAAGATATTCTTTGCAATTACGCCTCCAATGTCCAGGCTTCTTGCAGTGATGACAAACATCAGCAGTCTTGTCAGCCTTAACTGGTGTGGCTGCCATAACGGGATTCGGAGATTGCCTCATCAAGGGCACGTTCTTCTTGGGACGTTGTAAAGAACTCTTCTTTCCCTTCCCATGTGGATCAATCTTCGTACCAGATGAAGAACCCACATAAAGAACCAACTTCTCTTTCTTGATGGTGGATTCAAACGTAACAAGCATGTTCACCAACTCCTCAAGGGTCGGCTCCATCTTGTTCATGTTGAAGTTCACCACAAAAGGATCAAATGAGCTAGGCAGCGATAAGAGCAACACGTCGGTGGTCAACTCCGAAGGCAAGATCAGATCCATGCCAACGAGCTTGTCCACGAGCCCGATCACCTTTAGGCCATGCTCATGGACCGAGGCCCCATCTCGCATGCGCAAAGTGATCAGCTCCTTGACGGTAGCATGCCTAAGAGGCCGAGTCTGCTCACCAAAGAGCTCTTTGAGGTGCTTATGAATGTTAGCAGCATTCTTTGCATCCTCAAAACACCTCTGCAGTTCATCATTCATAGAAGTCAGCATATAACACCTGGCTATCAAGTCATGGTCACACCATTCCTTGTAAGCCTGCAATTCCTCAGGATTGCAGTCAGTCGGAGCCTCAACAGGGGGGACTCAGTCAGTGTATATGCTACCCTTTCCGAATTCAAGACGATTTTCAGGTTTCTTAGCCAAGTGAGGTAATTAGGTCCAGTTAATATGTGTTTGTCGAGTATTATGGATATCAGATTGTGAATCGAAGACATTGTCAATTTGTACTGAAAAGTGAAAACAGATAAATGTTGATGACTATTTTAAAATATTTAGTAAGATATAAAGTATGGACTTTTACTTTATAAATTTTTACTCCCACTGTTTTGACATCTTTCACTACCCTCTAGTGAAAACGGGAAACTCCTTTCCTCAGTAGGTACGTAAGGTCCAATTAGCGAATTATGATCCTGAATAATATCAGCCAATCACAATTCCTAAAAGGTAGTTTCCAATTGCATCACAATGCAACCCTCTACGTAAACTTTTGTCTCACGTTTGATTAGGACCCAATAATATGACGTCGTTCATCTTCACGTGTCAAGCCTTACCCATCGATATTGAAACTTAATGGACGGTCGCCATGAGTTCCCCCAATAATATGAGCCGAAATCATGGGAGTTCCACGTAGTTCACATCACCATGTCAATGGATGTCACAGCTTTCCGGCACCCAAAGCTCCCCCAATAATATGAGCCGAGCCCCGAGTACGGGTAGCGTTCATCATGCACCCATTGTCGATGGAAGACATGGAAATTATAAACAAATTTATAATTCCCCTTTTCGGGCTTGATATTAATTTTGAATCTTATTCAAAATGAGGGTTTTTAATTTTGAAAGGTCTCATCAATAATTTTATTTTAAAAGCTCGCCATGTTTGATCGTATGTTTGCCGGATTCATGCAACATTGTTATTATCATAATAATAACGCACATACTCATTATTTATAACATATCATGCATATATTATAAACAGTAAACAAACAAGGATGATCAATCGCCCCAATACTAACGGACCGTGTGAGCTAAACACGGGCCTAGGTCCAATCCTAGGGAAATGCACGGGATGCAAATGCAACTAGTACATAAGCTTCCAATATTTACATGTCTTCGATCTTCATAATCATCATGGCCACCATCTTCCAATCTTGATCATCCACTATACTAATATTTACAAATAAATATCCATGGCAAATAGGGATACATCTCATGGGGGTAGGAACGGGCCATAAACCAAGCCCACTTTATAAATTGATAATTATTACAATCATTCAACACAAAATATCCTAGCATACACCTAGCAAATTGGACTTGGGCTTTTGATCATCCTTCATGCATAATATCACATATCATACACCATCAATTAATTATCACAATAATTAATTGATCCAATATTATATATCTTGATCCAATCACTAACCGCCACGATTATAAACTAAATTAACAAAGTATACAAACACCTTTGTCTACTTTCAAATTAATTTATTTATAACCGAATTTCTTGTAAATCACCATTTACTATAAATATTTAAAGTCCAACTTAAAATATTTATTTCATGAGAAAATATTTGCAACTTTTGTAATTTTAAACTTAAGGGCCCAAAAATTCATTTTTCACCAAAAACGTTTTGGCCCATTTAAAATTCACAAATATGTTAGCCATCCAATGGCCCAACAACTCAAGGCCCATGACTGTTTGATATTTCAAAACATCTTTTGAAAACCCTAGTCGTCATCGTCGTCGCCGGATTCCGGCAACAAAAAAAATTTTTTTATTAAATTGATGGGGCTGTTTTGGCAGCCCCTCGGGCTGCCCTAGCTGCCCGAAATGGGCAGCTCCTCGGGCTGCCCGGGCTACCCGAAACGGGCAGCAACATGCTGCCCGAAATTTCCCCAAAAAGCCTTGGTATTTTGTTGCAAAAAATACACTCATGCGATTAGAAATCGATCTCAATATAATATTTTGTAGTTGCTACACAAAATCGTAACCATAGCTCGGATACCACTTGAAAGGGGATCGGTTACGGTGACCGGAAGCGCAACGGAAGTTTAAAAAATCAAATTTTTCATGTAAATTTTTCGGCCACCTCACTTTTGTGTAGCAAATACAATAACAAACATATGTCATATATAGGGTGTAAGAAAATCGTTACCTATCAACCTCAAGAGATTGATGATGGCACCAACCAAGTTGTAAACAACTTGGCTCTTGAATGGAAGATAAATCTACAAGCTCTCCTCCTTTCTTCTTGAATTTTTCCTTCAAATTAAGCCCACCACCAACTAGGTTGATCCTCTCATATTTTGCACTAGAAAAATATGAGGATTTTTCTTTGAGAAGTGAGTGTTATTCTCCAACAATTGAAGAACAAGAAAATGAAAAAAATGGAGAGAAAATCTTGCAATGTTTCGGCCAAGAGGGAGGCAAGAATGAGGAGTGAGGTCTTGTCTTGGTTGTGGGAAAAGTTGAGGCATAAAGTTGCATGCCATGCCTTGAAAACTCAAAAAGCAGTCTCCCAACCTTTCACCTCCCATGCATGCATATTATATGGTTTTTATCAAAATAAAAACCATGGAATAAATTTAATTATCTCAAACATATTTGAGACTAATTAAACATTACTTGAATTTACCCAAGTCTCACTAGTTAAATAATTAATTTAAATTGAGCTCTACAAGACTCAATATAATTTAATTAATTCAACACTTGAATTAATTTAATTATTTGGACTCTACTAGGTCCACTAGTGTTTATTAATTCAACACTTGAATTAATTTAATTTAGTCCATAATAATGTTTATGAAAATCACAATTTTCAAATACATTATTCACTTGGCCAACTTTTAATTTAGGAACACTTCCATAAATTAAAATTTACATTTCTCTTATAGAAGTCATACATCTCTTTTTCTTTACACTTATAAACTCATTTATAAGTCGTTCAAAACATTGAACTATTTTCTCCTTTATAGAAGTCATACTTCTAATTTTCCTTACGCTTATAAACTCCTTTATAAGTCGTTCAACACATTGAACTATTTTTACTTCTCAACGGGATCTAGAAAGCTAGTACTTGTGTGGCCCTCAATGGTTCATTGATACAACTAGCCGTGGGTTCACATCTCCATGTGATTCGAACTAAACATGTCCTTATAGGAGCATACCCCAATTGCTCCAATCTTACTTATCAACACCTTGATAACAAGAATGTCAGAACTCAAGTCTGATAGTACCCATCCAATCATGTTAAACGCCTAGCAGCATCGCTTACATGATTCCCTAGGTATCAAATGATAGTCCCTGCAAGAACCATTCTATTATGGTTAGCGTACAGTACGGTCCCTTCAAGAACCATTCTCGATAAACCAATGGTTGTCGAATCGGTCGGGATATATGAGTTGAAGGGACCGTAGTGTACGCTAACCATAATAGAATGGTTCTTGCAGGCACTATCATTTGATACCTAGGGAATCATGTAAGCGATGCTGCTAGGCGTTTAACATGATTGGATGGGTACTATTAGACTTGAGTTCTGACATTCTTGTTATCAAGGTGTTGATAAGTAAGAATGGAGCAATTGGGGTATGCTCGTATAAGGACATGTTTAGTCCGAATCATATGGAGATGTGAACCCACGGCTAGTTGAATCAATGAACCATTGAGGGCCACACAAGTACTAGCTTTCTAGATCCCGTTGAGAAGTAAAAAATTGTTCAATGTGTTGAACGGCTTATAAAGGAGTTTATAAGCGTAAGGAAAATTAGAAGTATGACTTCTATAAAGGAGAAACTAGTTCAATGTGTTGAACGACTTATAAATAAGTTTATAAGTGTAAAGAAAAATAGAAGTATGACTTCTATGAGAGAAATGTAAATTTTGATTTATGGAAGTGTTCCTAAATTAAAATTTGGTCAAGTGAATAATGTATTTGAAAATTGTGATTTTCATAAACATTATTATGGACTAAATTAAATTAATTCAAGAGTTGAATTAATTAAACACTAGTGGACCTAGTAGAGTCCAAATAATTAAATTAATTCAAGTGTTGAATTAATTAAATTATATTGAGTCTTGTAGAGCTCAATTTAAATTAATTATTTAACTAGTGGGACTTGGGTAAATTCAAGTAATGTTTAATTAGTTTCAAATATGTTTGAGATAATTAAATTTAGTCCATGGTTTTTATTTTGATAAAAACCTTAGAATATGCATGCATGGGAGGTGAAAGGTTGGGAGACTACTTTTTGAGTTTTCAAGGCATGGCATGCAAAAAGTGATTCAACTTTTCCAACAACCAAGGCTAGTCTCCCTCCCCCTCATTCACAACCATGTTGGCCGAAATCTTGCTCAAGATTTTCTCTCCATTTTTCTTCTCATTTTGTTCTTCAATTGTTGGAGAATAATACTCACTTCTCAAAGATAAATCCTCATATTTTTCTAGTGCAAAATATGAGGGGATCTACCTAGTTGGTGGTGGGCTTAATTTGAAGGAAAGATTCAAGGTGGGAGGAAGCTTGTAGATTTCTTCATGCCACTCAAGAGCTTTGTTGTTTAACAACCAAGTTGGAGCCATACATCAATCCTTGTGATTGATAGGTAAAACTTCTAAACACCCTATGTATGACATTATTTGGTGTTTGTTGTATTTGCTACACATTATCATGAGTTGGCCGAAAATTTACCAAAAAAATTTGATTTTTTAAACTTCCGTTGCGCTTCCGGTCACCGTAACCGATCCCCTTTCAAGTGGTATCAGAGCTATGGTTACGTTTTTGTGTAGCAAATACAAGATATTATGTTGAGATCAATTTCTAACCGCATGAGTGTATTTTTTGCAACAAAATGTCAAGGCTTTTTGGGGATTTTTCGGGTAGCATGTTGCTGCCCGAGTCGGGCACCGTTTCGGGCAGCAAGGGCAGCCCGAGGGGCTGCCCGAACAGCCCCAACTTTTAAATAAAAAAAAAAATTTTTTTGTTGCCGGAATCCGGCGACGGAGCTCCGACGACGGCAATGACGACTAGGGTTTCCAAAAGTGTTTTGGAATATCAAAGTGTCATGGGCCTTGTGTAATAGCCGAGCCCGGTGTACGGTACGGTTTAAGCTTTATTGTGTTAATTGGGTTATGTGATTAGATGATTATAGTTGTGTTTTGGGCTATAGTATTATTGGTTATTATTTATTTGAGGTGTTAGTTGGTGTTGATTGTTCGTTTCAGCGTTTCGAATCGATTTTTAGTTGTTTTGTTACTGTTCATTGCCGTGAGTAGAGTGCACCCGCGCTCTTAGATGAGTGCCCCCGCGGTGTACTATTCATGATTTTGGTTTTGGAGGGCCGTGGCATCACCGCACCCGCGGCAGTGCAAGGACCGCACCCGCGGTGAGACCGCACCCGCGGTAATTGTAGCACCGCACCCGCGGTGTTCGTGCATGGGATTTATTTTGGTTGCCGTGAGCTTAGCGCACCCGCGGTGCTTGTGTTGGCGCACCCGCGGTGTAAGTATGGGCGAGTTTTTAAGTCACTTTTTGGGAGTTGTTGGCCATACCTTATCCTATTCCTTCTCTTCTTTACCGATTTTCCCTCCATTGGCAAGGGTTTTCATCCATTTCTTTAGCTTCCTACCTTTGATTCTTGGAGTTATTTGGATTTCCGACTTGAGATCATCGTTCTCCGTGGTATAGGGAAGCTTAGGTAAGTTTTTGGTGCGATTCTAATGAGGTTTCGAGTTAAGGGTTATTTTGGATTTGATGTTTTGATGGTTCTATGGATTATTTAGCATGGACTCTTGGATTTAGTCTTGATATTGGTGTTATTTATGGATTATTGTTGTAGGTGGTGTACCAAGAGTATAGTTGGAGGTGTTCTATTGGTTTGTAAGTGGAATTTCATCCTTTTTGCTCACATGATATTATATGTATTGTGTTTTAAAGGTTTCAAAGTGTTATTCCCTTCCATTGATCCATTGTTATGTATTGATTTCATTGATTATCTATTGGAGGCATTGATGTCTCACTATTGTTAAAAAGGGAATACAAGAGATATTATGAGATTGCGAAACGACGGCCTTAAATGCTATTGAGAATTCAAATGTTTTATTGGATTGATTAATCATAGCCATAGCATTGCATGCAATTAGATGATCATCGACCATAGGCTTTTATCCCCTCACAGTTATCGATTTATATCGATGGGATATTGGCAACCACAGTCACAGATACTATTGATATCAATCCAACCAGAGAAAAGAGAAATACCATCGTTTTGCTATCTATTGCCATTGCTATTGCTATAGTTATTGCTACGTTATTCATGTTTCAGAGTCGATGGTATTTATGATTTAAAAGCCATGTTTTACAGTGTATACTATGTATCATTGCTATGTAAGAGTTCCACTTGCTGAGATTTATTCTCATTTCAGTTATTTTCATGTGATGCAGATAAGAGCGACGGACCGGGACGTTGACTGTGGATGGGGGTCATATGCATACGAAGATTGGAAGGATGATTATTTTGTACCATTTTGTAACATGATCACACTAATGATATTTTGTATTTTGTTATGTCATTGGAATGATCATGTTGTTATTTTGTAAACACTTTTATAAAATGTATCTTGAAACTCCTTCCATGTTTGAAAGAAAATTTTAAATTCCGCTGTATTTTAATTGTATCGGGTCAGGGTGTCACATTTAGTGGTATCAGAGCGGTGTTCTTCGGACCAATGCATATGACTTCGTCTACTTTCAACTGTCCGGGTATGTTTTCTTGCATCTATCCATTGTTATATTTATTGATTGGTGTCTTGTGAGCAATTGTAGAGTATGCCTCCTAAGCGTAAGGCGGTAGAGGGTGAGGATAGTTCTTCCTCGAGAGTTGTCGACGAGTTCGGCAAGTTGCTTAAGGAGCAGGCTAAGGTGCATAGCGATCAGATTCAGCAGTTGCTCAGATTGCAAGGAGCAGGACAGGGTCGAGGCCAAGTGAGAGGTCAAGTTGCTCAGGCTGTTGGCACTGATGCCGTCTTTTCTTCTTTTAAGAGAATGGATCCACCGGAATTCGCAGGTAGCACCGATCCTCTAGTTGCTGTCGAGTGGGTCAAGGCGCTTGAAGCTATCTTCGATCATCTCCAGTATGAGGACAAAGACAGGATTAGCTGTGCAGTGTTCATGTTGGTTAAGGCTGCCCGCATTTGGTGGAATGCTACGAAAGTTGGAGTTGATGTTGCGACACTGAAGTGGTCAGAGTTCACTGACTTGTTCTACGACAAGTATTTCCCCGACGCACTTTGAGCGAGGAAGGTTACGGAGTTCTTGGAACTTAGACAGGGGAGCTTGGATGTTGGCCAGTATATTCTGAAGTTTGAGGAAGGTTGCCTATTTGCTCCGTATATTGCTTCGAACGACAAGGACAAGGGCGCTCATTTCATTCGAGGCCTTAGAGCGGAGATTCGTCGTGATATCAACATGTCCAAAGCTGTTACTTTCAAGGAGATTGTGTCCAAAGCATTGTTGGCCGAGCAAGACGAGAAGGACATCGCCAGGGAGAGGCAGGAGAGACACCAGGCCATTGCTCAGAGAGGCCAGGGTTCGAATCAGAGGGGCAGGGATCGTTTCAAGGGCAAGGGCAAGATGGAGCCGAGTTCTAGACCACCGCCAGTTCCATTTGATCCCGAGAAGCCACTGTGTCCAAAGTGTGGTAAGCATCATCGAGGAGAGTGCAGATTGGGCACTCATACTTGTTTTCGTTGTGGCGCGGCGGGTCACGTTGCTAGGAATTGCCCGAGGGGAGATAGCCAAGGGAAGGTGCAGGGTCGTATCTTTGCGATGACCAAGGAAGGTATTAATCGTGATTCTTCATTGATCTCTAGTACTATTTTGATTTCAGGCAGAGTAGCTACTACTTTGATTGATACTGGTGCTACTCATTCTTTTATGTCTGAATTATTTTTGAGATCTTTGGGTATAGTTCCTTCTGTTCTTCCCATTCAGCTTAATGTTGTTTTACCTTCGGGGGATGTCTTGTGCCCGACATCAATTGTCTTTGCGTGCCCTGTTCGTATTGAGGAGCGAGTTGTATTCGCTGATTTGATTGTTATCCCTTTGGTTGCCTTCGATGTTATTCTTGGCATGGATTGGCTTTCGACTTACCGTGCAGTTATCGATTGTGTTGCTAAGAAGGTGACTTTTGCAGATGATGGCCAGGGAGGAGCGCTCGCCAGCACAGGTACTTCGCTGGTCCTTCCTTTTATTTCTTGCTTTGAGGCTGAGAGATTGTTGTGTAGAGGTTGCGATGGGTTTCTTGCTTCTATTGTGGATGTTGATAGATTGACTAAGTTGAATGTAGATGATATTGATGTGGTGAGAGAGTTTGCTGATGTGTTTGAGGATGATGTTCCGGGTTTGCCGCCGGATAGAGATGTTGAGTTTGTGATCGATTTAGCTCCAGGTACGGTTCCTATTTCTAAGGCTCCGTACCGGATGGCCCCTACCGAGATGAAGGAATTGAAGACTCAGTTGCAGGATCTTTTAGACAAGGGATTTATTCGTCCGAGTTCTTCGCCTTGGGGAGCTCCGGTTCTATTTGTCAAGAAGAAGGATGGTTCTTTGCGACTGTGTATCGACTACAGGGAGCTTAACAAAGTAACTGTCAAGAACAAGTATCCGTTGCCTCGGATAGATGATTTGTTTGATCAGCTCCATGGTGCTACTGTGTTCTCGAAGATTGATCTTCGGTCTGGCTACTATCAGTTGAAGGTTAGGGAGTCTGATATCCCTAAGACAGCTTTCCGGACCAGGTACGGTCACTATGAGTTTCTTGTCATGTCTTTTGGGTTGACCAATGCCCCTTCAGTCTTCATGGATCTGATGAACCGTGTGTTCAAGCCTTATCTGGATAGCTTCGTTATTGTTTTCATCGACGATATCCTGATCTATTCCAAATCCAGAGAGCTTCATGCAGAGCATCTCAGAGTGGTGCTTCAGTTGTTGCGAGAGAAGAGGTTGTTTGCCAAGTTGAAGAAGTGTGAGTTTTGGCTAGATCAGATTTCTTTTCTAGGCCATGTGGTTTCGAGAGATGGCATTGCTGTTGATCCGTTGAAGATAGAGGCGATTCGGAGTTGGCCTATTCCTACCACTGTTTCTGAGGTACGCAGTTTCCTCGGTTTGGCGGGTTACTATCGTCGTTTCATTTCAGGTTTCTCCAAGATTGCCCTGCCATTGTCCAATCTGACGAGGAAGACTGTGAAGTTCGAGTGGTCTATCGATTGCCAGAGTGCATTTCAGGAGTTGAAGGACAGATTGACGACAGTTCCTGTTCTTTCTTTGCCCAGTGGTTCAGAGGATTTTGTGGTCTATACCGATGCGTCGAAGAGAGGCCTTGGTGCAGTGTTGATGCAGCGAGGTAAGGTCATTGCCTATGCGTCTCGCCAGTTGAAGGATTATGAGAAGAATTATCCGACGCACGATTTGGAGCTTGCAGCTGTGGTTTTCGCCCTTAAGATTTGGAGACATTATCTGTATGGCGAAAAGTGTGAGATCTTCACAGACCACAAGAGTTTGAAGTATCTGTTCTCGCAGAAAGAGCTCAATATGCGACAGAGGAGGTGGTTAGAGCTTGTCAAGGATTACGATGTGACGATCAGTTATCACCCAGGGAAGGCGAATGTTGTGGCTGATGCTTTGAGCCGCAAGTCGAGTGCTTCATTGAGTTCTTTGATTCAGAGACCGTTGTTGATGGATTTGCAGAGAGAGGAGATTGATCTGGTGATTCCAGGGACCATTGCTCGCTTTTCAGCGTTGGTCATTCGATCTACATTGACGGACAGGATCCGTAGAGAGCAGTCGACTGATGTTCAGTTGGCAGAGTTGAGAGCTAGAGCCGAGGCTAAAGGGAATTCAGAGTTTAGTCTGAATGGTGATGATTTGGTAACTTTCAGAGGCCGCATTTGTGTTCCTTCTGGCGACGATATTCGTAGAGACGTCTTGACAGAGGCTCATACCACACCTTATTCGATTCATCCAGGCAGTACGAAGATGTATCAGGATCTTCGTCGACTCTACTGGTGGCCAGGTATGAAGAGAGATATTGCTTTGTTCATTTCTCAGTGCCTTACTTGTCAGCAGGTAAAGATTGAGCACCAGAGACCTGCTGGGACATTGCTTTCTTTGCCGATTCCTCAGTGGAAGTGGGAGCATATCACTATGGATTTCGTGACTGGTTTACCCAGGACGCAGAAGGGTTTCAATTCCATTTGGGTTATTGTTGATAGATTGACCAAGTCAGCGCACTTTCTCCCAGTCAAGACGACGTATTCGATGTCTCAGTATGCCGAGGATTACATTGCAGAGATTGTTAGACTTCATGGTGTGCCCGTGTCGATTGTGTCTGATCGTGACCCTAGATTTACCTCAGAGTTCTGGAAGAGTTTGCACAGAGCTATGGGTTCTCGATTAGCTTTCAGTACAGCTTATCATCCTCAGAGCGACGGTCAGTCAGAGAGAGTCATTCAGATTCTGGAGGATATGCTCAGAGCTTGTACTATTGACTATTCTGGTAGCTGGGATTCCAAGTTGCCTCTTGTGGAGTTCACGTACAACAATAGCTACCAGGCGACGATTGGCATGGCACCGTATGAGGCACTTTATGGCAGGAAGTGCAGATCCCCTTTGTTTTGGGATGAGGTTGGAGAGAGGAAGATGTTGGGTCCCGAGTTGGTCCAGCAGACTGCCGATGTTGTTGCAGTTATCAGAGAGAGGATGAAGACTGCTCAGTCCAGACAGAAGAGCTATGCAGACGTTCGTCGTAGACCTTTGCAGTTCGAGGTTGGCGATCATGTTTTTCTGAAGATAGCACCTCTCAAGGGTGTGATTCGATTTGGCAAGAAGGGCAAGTTGAGCCCTAGATTCATTGGTCCATTCGAGATATTGGACAGAGTGGGTGACCGAGCCTACAGATTAGCCCTACCGCCCGATCTTGACAGAGTCCATAATGTGTTTCACGTATCGATGCTCAGAAAGTATGTTGCAGATCCTTCCCATGTTCTTCGCCATGAGCCATTGGACTTGACGCCGAGTCTGACTTACCATGAGATTCCGATTCAGATTCTGGATCGCACAGTTAGAGTTCTGAGGAACAAAGAGATCGGCATCGTTAAAGTCCTTTGGAGGAACCATTTGATTGAGGAGGCTACGTGGGAACCAGAGACTGAGATGAGAGAGAGGCATCCTGAGTTGTTCGTGCCGTGACGTCAATTTCGAGGACGAAATTCCTCTAAGGAGGGGAGATTGTAATAGCCGAGCCCGGTGTACGGTACGGTTTAAGCTTTATTGTGTTAATTGGGTTATGTGATTAGATGATTATAGTTGTGTTTTGGGCTATAGTATTATTGGTTATTATTTATTTGAGGTGTTAGTTGGTGTTGATTGTTCGTTTCAGCGTTTCGAATCGATTTTTAGTTGTTTTGTTACTGTTCATTGCCGTGAGTAGAGTGCACCCGCGCTCTTAGATGAGTGCCCCCGCGGTGTACTATTCATGATTTTGGTTTTGGAGGGCCGTGGCATCACCGCACCCGCGGCAGTGCAAGGACCGCACCCGCGGTGAGACCGCACCCGCGGTAATTGTAGCACCGCACCCGCGGTGTTCGTGCATGGGATTTATTTTGGTTGCCGTGAGCTTAGCGCACCCGCGGTGCTTGTGTTGGCGCACCCGCGGTGTAAGTATGGGCGAGTTTTTAAGTCACTTTTTGGGAGTTGTTGGCCATACCTTATCCTATTCCTTCTCTTCTTTACCGATTTTCCCTCCATTGGCAAGGGTTTTCATCCATTTCTTTAGCTTCCTACCTTTGATTCTTGGAGTTATTTGGATTTCCGACTTGAGATCATCGTTCTCCGTGGTATAGGGAAGCTTAGGTAAGTTTTTGGTGCGATTCTAATGAGGTTTCGAGTTAAGGGTTATTTTGGATTTGATGTTTTGATGGTTCTATGGATTATTTAGCATGGACTCTTGGATTTAGTCTTGATATTGGTGTTATTTATGGATTATTGTTGTAGGTGGTGTACCAAGAGTATAGTTGGAGGTGTTCTATTGGTTTGTAAGTGGAATTTCATCCTTTTTGCTCACATGATATTATATGTATTGTGTTTTAAAGGTTTCAAAGTGTTATTCCCTTCCATTGATCCATTGTTATGTATTGATTTCATTGATTATCTATTGGAGGCATTGATGTCTCACTATTGTTAAAAAGGGAATACAAGAGATATTATGAGATTGCGAAACGACGGCCTTAAATGCTATTGAGAATTCAAATGTTTTATTGGATTGATTAATCATAGCCATAGCATTGCATGCAATTAGATGATCATCGACCATAGGCTTTTATCCCCTCACAGTTATCGATTTATATCGATGGGATATTGGCAACCACAGTCACAGATACTATTGATATCAATCCAACCAGAGAAAAGAGAAATACCATCGTTTTGCTATCTATTGCCATTGCTATTGCTACAGTTATTGCTACGTTATTCATGTTTCAGAGTCGATGGTATTTATGATTTAAAAGCCATGTTTTACAGTGTATACTATGTATCATTGCTATGTAAGAGTTCCACTTGCTGAGATTTATTCTCATTTCAGTTATTTTCATGTGATGCAGATAAGAGCGACGGACCGGGACGTTGACTGTGGATGGGGGTCATATGCATACGAAGATTGGAAGGATGATTATTTTGTACCATTTTGTAACATGATCACACTAATGATATTTTGTATTTTGTTATGTCATTGGAATGATCATGTTGTTATTTTGTAAACACTTTTATAAAATGTATCTTGAAACTCCTTCCATGTTTGAAAGAAAATTTTAAATTCCGCTGTATTTTAATTGTATCGGGTCAGGGTGTCACACCTTGAGTTGTTGGGCCATTAGATGGCTAACATGTTTGTGAATTTTAAATGGGCCAAAATATTTTTGGTGAAAAATGAGTTTTTGGGCCCTTAAGTTTAAAATTACAAAAGTTGCAAATATTTTCTCATGAAATAAATAATTTAAGTTGGACTTTAATTATTTATAGTAAATGGTGATTTACAAGAAATTCGATTATAAATAAATTAATTTGAAAGTAGACAAAGGTGTTTGTATATATACTTTGTTAATTTAATTTATAATTGTGGCGGTTAGTGATTGGATCAAGATATATAATATTGGATCAATTAATTATTGTGATAATTAATTGATGGTGTATGATATGTGATATTATGCATGAAGGATGATCAAAAGCCCAAGCCCAATTTGCTAGGTGTATGCTAGGATATTTGTGTTGTATGATTGTAATAATTATCAATTTAAAGTGGGCTTGGTTTATGGCCCGTTCCCTCCCCCATGAGATGTATCCCTATGTGCCATGGATATTTAATTGTAAATATTAGAATAGTGGAAGATCAAGATTGGAAGATGGTGGCCTTGGTGATTATGAAGATCGAAGACATGTAATATTGGATGCTAATGTAATAATATAGTTGCATTTGCATCCCGTGCATTTACCCTAGGATTGGACCTAGGTCCGTGTTTAGCTCACACGGACCGTTAGTATTGGGGCGATTGATCATCCTTGTTTGTTTACTGTTTATAATATATGCAAGATATGTTATAAATAATGAGTATGTGCGTTATTATTATGATAATAACAAAGTTGCATGAATCCGGCAAACATACGATCAAACATGGCGAGCTTTTAAAATAAAAATTAATGATGAGACCTTTCAAAATTAAAAACCCTCATTTTGAATAAGATTCAAAATTAATATCAAGCCCGAAAAAGGGAATTATAAATTTGTTTATAATTTTCTTGTCTTCCATCGACGATGGGTGCATGATGAACGCTACCCGTACTCGGGGTTCGGCTCATATTATTGGGGGAGCTCTGGGTGCCGGAAAGCTGTGACATCCATTGACATGGTGATGTGAACTACGTGGAACTCCCATGATTTCGGCTCATATTATTGAGGGAACTCATGGCGACCGTCCATTAAGGTTCAATATCGATGGGTTAGGCTTGACACGTAAAGATGAACGACGTCATATTATTGGGTCCTAATCAAACGTGAGACAAAAGTATACGTAGAGGGTTGCATTGTGATGCAATTGGAAACTACCTTTTAGGAATTGTGATTGGCTGATATTATTCGGGATCATAATTCGCTAATTGGACCTTACGTACCTACTGAGGAAAGGAGTCTCCCGTTTTCACTAGAGGGTAGTGAAAGATGTCAAAACAGTGGGAGCAAATATTTATGAAGTAAAAGTCCAAACTTCATATCTTACTAAATATTTTAAAATAGTCACCAACATTTATCTGTTTTTACTTTTCAGTACAAATTGACAATGTCTTCGATTCGCAATCCAATATCCGTAATACTCGACAAACACATATTAACTGGACCTAATTACCTCACTTGGCTAAGAAACCTGAAAATCGTCTTGAATTCGGAAAGGGTAGCATATACACTGACTGAGTCGCCCCCTGTTGAGGCTCCGACTGACTGCAATCCTGAGGAATTGCAGGCTTACAAGGAATGGTGTGACCATGACTTGATAGCCAGGTGTTATATGCTGACTTCTATGAATGATGAGCTGCAGAGGTGTTTTGAGGGTGCAAAGAGTGCTGCTGACATTCATTTGCACCTCAAGGAGCTCTTTGGTGAGCAAACACGTCCTCTTAGGCATGCTACCGTCAAAGAGCTGATCACTCTGCGCATGCAAGATGGGACCTCGGTCCATGAGCATGGCCTAAAGGTGATCGGGCTCGTTGGCATAGATCTGATCTTGCCTTCGGAGTTGACCACCGACGTGTTGCTGTTATCATTGCCTAGCTCATTTGATCCTTTTGTGGTGAACTTCAACATGAACAAAATGGAGCCGACCCTTGAGGAGTTGGTGAACATGCTTGTTACGTTTGAATCCACCATCAAGAAAGAGAATTTGGTTCTTTATGTGGGTTCTTCATTTGCTACGAAGATTGATCCACATGGGAAGGGAAAGAAGAGTTCTTTCCAACGTCCCAAGAAGAACGTGCCCTTGATGAGGCAATCTCCGAATCCCGTTGTGGCGGCCACACCAGTTAAGGCTGACAAGACTAGTGATGTTTGTCATCACTGCAAGAAGCCTGGACATTGGAGGCGAAATTGCAAGGAATATCTGGCCCAGAAAAGTTCTGGAAACGGTATGTTCTAAATTGAAGTAAACATTTCAATTAACTCTACTTCTTGGGTATTGGATACCGGATGTGGATCACATCTCTGTAATGTGTTATAGGTGATGGGAAGAAGTAGAAATCTTAAGGGAAGGTGAGACCTTCTTGAGAATGGCTATGGAGCAAGAGTTGTTGCCAAGACCTTAATAAATGTTTACTTATTGTTGAACAATGATTTTAAGTTAATTTTAAGAGATGTTTTGTTTGTACCCTTTTGGTGAAAAACATTATTTCCATTTCTGTTGTGATAAAAATGGATATTCTTGTTTATTTAGCAAAGGTGTTTGCAACATTTACAAGAATGAATGTTTAATTGGTACTTGAGAACTTGAAAACGATCTCTATAACTTAAAATTGAAAGATATTCCATTAAATGTCCATACAAAGGCAGACACCATATGAGATATGGATGTGTAAGTCTCCCAAATATTCCTATCTTAGAATATGGGAGCCCTGCTTATTTGAAGCAGGTAGTGGGAGATAAATTGGATAGTCGATCCATTTTATGGTACTTTGTGGAATATCCAAGGAATTAAGTTGGATATTATTTCTATCATCCCAAGAAACAAATGTGTTTGTTTCTAGGAATGCAACCTTTTTGGAAAGGGAATTTTTATTGGATAGAAAATGGGAGATGATAGAACTCGAAGAGGTTCGAGAAACACCCACAATTATAGAACCCACACCCGAAGAGCCAAGTGAGGAGATACAAGCTCCTAAAAGATCCGAGAAAGTCTCGAGACCACCTATGAGGAATGGTCAGCTTCTTGAAGAGGGCCATGATGAGCCTAACCATGGATGTGATCCATGGACCTTCAAGGAAGCGTTATCTGATGCCGATTCATCCAAATGGCTTGAAGCTATGGAATCTGAGATGAATTCCATGCATTCTAACCAAGTGTGGGATCTTATAGATCCACCTGAGGGAACGGTTCCCATAGGGACTTGGGGCGGATGGGAAGGTATTGACCTTCAATGCGCGATTGGTGGCAAAAAGATATACTCAAAGACAAGGAGTTGACTTTGAGAAAACCTTTTCACCAGTTGCAATGTTCAAGTCTATAAGGATATTGCTAGCCATAGCTGCATAGTATGACTATGAGATATGGCAGATGGATGTCAAGACAGCCTTTCTTAATGGGGATATTAAGAAAGTGATTTACATGTCTCAACCTGAAGGGTTTACATCTGTCGGAAGTGAGCATATGGTATGCAAACTTCAGAGATCTATTTATGGTCTAAAGCAGGCATCTAGGAGTTGGAACCTTAGATTCGCTGGTACAATCAAAGAGTTTGATTTACTAAGAATCCTGAGGAATCCTGTGTGTATAAGAAGGTCAGTGGGAGTGTTGTGACATTCCTGGTGCTTTATGTTGATGACATTCTACTCATTGGGAATGATGTAGGAATGTTGCAATCAACTAAGATATGGTTAGCGAATAAGTTCTCGATGCAGGACTTGGGTGAAGCATCTTTTGTATTGGGATACAGATCTATAGAGATAGATCGAAAAGATTGCTTGGTCTCACCCAGTCCACATACATTGATACCATCGTGAAGCGGTTCTCGATGGATAAGTCCAAGAGAGGACATCTACCAATGTGTCATGGCGTGTCCCTATCCAAGTCTGTCTTTCAAGACTGATGCAGAGATAGTGGCGATGACAAAGCATTCCTTATGCATCTATGATTGGTAGCATCATGTATGGGATGATATCTACACGTCCTGTCGTGGCTTTCGCACTAAGTATAGTGAGTAGATATCAATCGAACCCCTGTCTTCCAAATTGGAAAGTTGTGAAAGACATCCTCAAGTAGTTGAGAAGGACCAATAAATTGTTCTTGGTCTATGGGGTGGAGAACTAAAATTGGAAGGCTATACCGACTCTAGTTTCCAAAGCGATATCGATGACTCGAATTCAACCTCTGGGTTTGTATTCATGCTCAATGGTGCTGCTGTCTCTTGGAATAGTTCCAAGCAAGACAATACTGCGGATTCCAGCACAGAGGCCGAATACATTGTTGCATCAGATGCAACAAGGGAGGCTGTTTGGATAAGGAATTTCGTCTAAGAGTTGGACGTCATTCCTAATGGAGTTGCTTCTGTCCCGGTGTTGTGTGACAACACGGGAGCTTTAGCTCAAGCAAAGGAGCCAAGGTCTCATCAGAAGTCCACACATGTATTGAGTAAGTACCACATCCTCGGAGAGATTGTGGAAAGAGGAAGAAGTGTCTATTGACATAGTCGGCTCCGCAGACAATGTTGTTGATCCACTAGCTATGCCTTTACCTGGACCATTATTCGACAAGCATCGCGAATCAATGGGTTTAAAGCATATGGGTAGTTGGCTCTAGTGCAAGTGGGAGATTGTTAGAGTAGGTGCCCGTCGAGCCAAGTGTTGGCCGAGTGTTCACAATGAAACTCTATGTATAAGCAATCTTTATTTTAGTAATATTTGATATTATTATTTCGGCACATCTTTATCTGTATACCCATGCTAGTTGCATAGATAAAGCCCTTGAATATACAAATGGTAGAAAGAATATGAGATGCTCATATGATGAGTATCATGAAACTCATATTTGTAATACTGTATATTCTAAACGGTTCCTAGTCGATTCAGCCGCCACTAAGAAGGATATAGGCCGCTCGAGTTCGAGACTAGTATCTGCGATGTGAGTACCATGTTTCATTGGTAGGGGACATTGTGATGTCCGAACATGCAGATAGGTGCTCCTGGTAGAGTGCACTGAACAACCCTCCATAAAGGACTTTCCAAGTGGTTCTCACTTATCGAGTGGAAAAGTCCTGGTTTATGGTTGTACACAATTAGTCCTTATGACCCGGGACAACAT